>NW_020837957.1:5577679-6069841 GCF_003676395.1 Aethalodelphis obliquidens | reverse complement strand
GCTGCTATGAACATTGGGGTGCATGTATCTTTTCGAATTAGAGTTTTCTCTAGATATATGCCCAGGAGTGGGATTGCTGGATCATATGGTAAATCTATTTTTAGTTTTTTAAGGAACCTCCATACTGTTCTCCATAATGGTTGTACCAATTTACATTCCCACCAACAGACTAGGAGGGCTCCCTTTTCTCCATACCCTCTCCAGCATTTATTGTTTGTAGACTTTTTGATGATGGCCATTCTGACCTGTGTGAGATGACACCTCATTGTAGTTTTGATTTGCATGTCTCTGATAATTAGTGATGTTGAGCATCTTTTTATGTGCTTTTTGGCTGTTTGTCTTCTTTGGAGAAATGTCTATTTAGATCTTCTGCCCATTTTTTGATTGGGTTATTTGTTTTTTTGACATAGAGCTGCATGAGCCGTTTGTATATTTTGAAGATTAATCTCCTGTCAGTCTCTTCATTTGCAAATATTTTCTCCCACTCTGTGGGTTGTCTTTTCATTTTGTTTATGGTTTCCTTTGCTGTGCAGAAGCTTTTAAGTTTAATTAGGTCCCACTCATTTATTTTTGTTTTTATTTTCATTACTCTAGGAAGCGGATCATAAAAGATCTTCCTGCAATTTATGTCAGAGAGTGTTCTTCTTATGTTTTACTCTAAAAGTAGTGGAAAATACTCTACTCAGAGAACTTTCCAAACTTAATGGTAAACACCAAACCACAGATCCAGGAAGCTCAGAAAACATTAAACAGAAAAAATAGAAGAGAAAAAAAAAAAAAAAAAAAACTCTATCATGTTCAAACTGCAGAACACCAAAGACAAAGGGAAAAAAATATCGAAAGAAGCCAGACAGGGAAAAGCACTTTACCTGTAGAAGATCAAAATTTTAGTGGACTTTTCATCAGAAACCACAGAACCAAGAAGAGAGTGGAGTGAAATATTTAAATACTTGGGGAAAAAACCCCACCAACCCAGAATTCTATATACAGCAAAATTATCCTTCAAAGGTTAACAAAAAATACTTTATCAGACAAATAAAAATTGAAGGAATTCAATGCCAGCAACTGCAAGAAATATTAAAAGAAGTTCTTCAGGGAGAAGAAAATGTTATGTTAGAAACTCAGATCTGTATAAAGAAAGGAAGAGAATCAGAGAGGGATAAACGAATAAATGAAGTCTTTTGTTTTTCTTATTCTTAGTTGATCCAAACAAAAACTGTTTATTTAAAATAAAAACAATAATAATAATGTATTGAGTGATTATAGAATATGGATGTTAAATGAATGACAGCAATATCACAAGGTACAGAAGAGTGGAATCAGGAGTACTCTAAGGTACCTTACTATTCATAAAGCGGAATAGGGTTATTTGAAGGAGGGCTTAGATTATTTATAAAATACATATTGTAAACTCTAGAGCAGCCATTAAAAAAGTTTTAAGAAGTATAACTGACACACTAAGAGAGGATATAAAACTGGAATAATATAAAATGCTCAATTAAAATGAGAGGTAGAAAAAGAAGGCTCTGGCAATGAATATATACAGTTATAAATATGGTTGATATTAATCCAAATATTTCAAAAATTAATTTAAATGTGAATGGTCTATATACACCAATTAAAAGTCAGAGATTGTCAGAGTGGATTAAAAAGCAACACCAAACTATATGTTGTCTGTAAGCAACTCACTTTAGATGTAACAACACAGATAAGTCTATAAAATAAAGGGATAGAGAAAGATATACCATGGTAACTCTAATCAAAAGAAAGTTGGAATAGCTATATCAACTTCAGACAAAGCTGATTTCAGAAGAAGAAAGTTATCATGGACAAAAAGGACATTATATACTATTAAAGGGATCAATTCTACAAGACGTACCAATTCTAAATGTGCATTCAACCAAAAAGAATTTTGAAATATAGGAACAAAAGCTGACAGAATTGCAAGAAGAAATAGACAAATTCACTCTTGCAGTTGAAGACTTCATAGATTTAAGTAATTGATAGATCAAGCCAACATAAAATCAGTAAGGATACATTTAACCTGAACAGCACTATCAATCAAATTGATCTAAATCACATTTATAAAATACTCCATCCAACAACATCAGAATACACATTCTTTTTCAGCTCACATGGAACATTCACCAAGATAGACCATATTCTGGGCCCTAAGACACAGCTTTAAAGAATAGAAATCATGGAAAGTATGTTTGCAGACCACAATAGAATTGAACTCAGTAACAGAAAGATACTGGGACAACCTCTAAATATTTGAAAATTAAAGAACAAACTTCTAAATGACACATGAGTCAAGAAAGAAATCTTAAGGGAAATTTTTAAATACTTTGAACTAAATGAAAACAAAATTTATCACGGGGCTTCCCTGGTGGCGCAGTGGTTGAGAGTCTGCCTGCTGATGCAGGAGACACGGGTTTGTGCCCCGGTCCGGGAGGATCCCACATGCCGCGGAGCAGCTGGGCCCGTGAGCCATGGCCGCTGAGCATGCATGTCCGGAGCCTGTGCTCCGCAGCGGGAGGCCCGCGTATTGCAAAAAAAAAAAAAAAAATTATCACGTTTTGTGGGAGGCAGTGAAAGCAATACTTAGAGGGAAATGTATAGCATTAAATACATATTTTAGAAAATAATAAAGGTCTAAAATCAATAACCTATGCTTGAACATTAGGAAATTAAAAGAATAGCAGTTTAAGCCTAAAGCAAGTGGAAGAAAAGATATAATAAAAATTAGAATAGAAATCAATGAAATTTAAAATAGGAAAATAATAAAGAAAATCAAGGAACTGCAAAGGTGACTTTTTAATATATCAAAAAACTGATAACCCCTAGCCAGACTAACAAGAGCAAGACAGAGACAGAGAGAATACAAGTTACCAATATCAGAAATTAAAGAGGAGTCATTACTACTGATCTAATGGAAATTAAAAGGATAAACAAGGAATTCTATGAACACTGTAAGACAACCCATCCTTGCCTTTATTCAGGCAACATTTGCATTTTCTCCAGAGGCTGTAAGTTGGGTTGCTTTGCGAAACTGCAGAGCAAAATAAAGCATTATTGTTTAACTTTTCAACTTATAAAATATGTTCTTGAAACTCTGTATATAATCAATAGTCCTGAATGCCAGTGCTTTGGATTATAAATAGACTTCTTTATAGAAAGCAGTATTTGAATTTAAAAAATGCTAAAAGTATGAAGAACATAGGACATAAATTTTGTACCATAAATGACAGTGTTAGAAAAACTGCATGGTCTTGTAAGAACCACTGAAAAGTTCAATTAACTGGGGGAAGCAGGGAGATGGTTTTTCATTAGTGAAGAATACAGGGAAATTTGTCCAGTGTTGTGAGTAGGGGAAAGTGCTGGGATCCTGCCCCTCTTCAGGATGATTCCCAGGGAGAGGGATCTTAGAATCCTCAGAAAAGTTCAGGAGAATCTTGGAACTCTGAGAGTTGGCATGCCTCACAGAAAAGTCTTGGTCCAGTATATTACCAAGTATATAAGTTTTCTTTCACTACTGAAGCAAATTACCACAGATTTAGTGGCTTAAAACAACATACATTTATTGTCTTGCAGTTCTGTAGGTTAGAAATCCAACACAGTTCTCATTGGGATAAAATAAAGGTCTTAGCAAGGCTATATCCCTTTCTGGAGGTTCTGGGGGAGAAACATTTCCAGAGTCTATAGACCAGCTTTATTCTTTGGCTTATGTCTCCTTCCCTCCATCTTCAAAGCAAGCATTGTTTCATCTCTACAACTGTCCTTTCATAGTCACATCTCACTCTGACCTCAGTTGGGAAAGGTTCTCCACTTTTAAGGACCTCTGTGATTACATTTGGCCCAACTGGATAATTCAATATAAACTTCCATCTCAAGATCCCTTAACTTCATCACATGTGCAAAGTACTTTTTGTGTCATGTAAGGTAAATTACAGGTTCTGGGGGTTAAACACGTGGACATGTTTGGGGGCGCCATACCTACCAGGCAATGCCAGAAGAAGATGTATAATTAGATGGGCCTGAATGGAGTCTTGAAGTACCCCATATACTATTTTGGGAAGAAGCATATATTTACTTTCTTTTCAGAGGGCATGAAAGTGACTGAGAGAGAGCAGACTGACTGGGACAGGCTCAGGAATATGGTAAACAGCCAGGTCAGAGTGTACAGTGTGGTACACTCTATCAATGACCATGGAAAGACAAAGGACATAAACAGTAGATATGTCAAAGAAAGGGGCAATTGCCTCATGACTGGGCTAAATAACTTATAACTCAATGGCTGCCAGCAATGGACAGAGGATAGCCACAGATAAGACATGTCTCCTCCTGATGTCCAACAATGCATAACCCCCTGGAATTAGACTTTACTGGTACGTCTGTGCGTAAATTCTTATTTCACTGAGTTCATATCATGGTATAACTGACCTTACCTTAAGGGGACTAGATTAAGTTACCTATAACCAGATGATAGGCAGCAAATAAGTTTATCAAAAAAATAAATAAGTTAGGTGTTTGCTCACCTAAATATGACTATGAAATTTGTTTTCACTTTGCAAACATGAGTTTTAAATTCAGACAGACTAGAACAAAATCTCAGTCCCACCATGTTCTAGCTGTGTGACCTTGAGCATATAATGCAATGCCTCTAAACCTCAGTGTTTTCAAATGTAGTAAAATAACTTTGTAAGCTATTTAGTAGAAAATTGAGACTTTGGGGGCCTGTGTTGTTGTAACCAAGGAAATGAGAGTGCTAGCTAAATTGCTCTTCTGAATAAAATAAAATGAAACAAAAAATTCAGAGATTAGAACAAAAGGGTACAGAAAAATATAAGCAAAACAAAATATATATAGGGTATAGCTTTGTTACTTTTAGGATCAGGAATAGCTAATATTGAATTTTAAATTGTGTTACCATGATGAAAATACTTTCATATTTTCAACACCTTGAATAAGGTCTTTCACACACACACACACACACACACACACACATCCCTTTGTGTGAATGGTTTGTGTGATAATAATTTAATTAACTCAGTTAATGAGAGGTAGAACGGACACAAACAAAATGACAAAATTAATCCTTAAATTCAACTAATGCAGTGAAAGCAGGTGGAAGGCACAGAGAAGAATAAGAACATAAGCCCCTAGTAATAGGCAAAGATCTTAGAAAGGGTTTATATTTCTTCAGGGTATAGAATAAGGGATTTACTAAATTATTTCTATAGCAATAACTGCCCCCCATCTCTAACCTCTAATTCCTCTTCATTTTTCTTTATATGAATATTATATCTCCATGTATTTTATTTGTGCATTGTCTATGACACCCTCCCAAAAAAATGTATCATGAGAACAGTTCTTGTTCACTGTTTCGTCCTTGTAGACTATAACAGTGCCTGGAACATATCAAGATTTTTTTTTTAAAGTTGTTGGCTGACTGTATACTCAGATCTTAAGTTATAAGATCTTAAGTTGCTAATCTCTGAATTATAGGTGTAAATAATTATAAAACAAAATCAGACCAACACTGAATGCTAACACAGAAGGATATGGGTTAGGGGCTTGTAAAAGGGAAGAAAGGACAGCAGAGGAGATGCAGCATAGGAAAAGTATCACAGGAAGGGAGGACTATGGACTGGTGAAGGGCTGGAGATTCTTCCGTGGGAAATGAAATTCTATTAGGGTGGTTCAGTCAGTCAGCTACTGTCACAATAATGCCATGCAACAAGCTACCCCAAAACACAGCTGCATACAACAATAAGCAGACTGGTTGATGTTCAACAGTTCTAGAGTAGACTCAGCTTAACTGCCAATCACAGGTTCAGTTCATGACTGCTCGATGTGTTCCTCATTCTTCTGGGGCCAGTGGCTCCTCTGGTTCACTTTTTTTTTTTAATGGGAGAGAAAAAAAATCTCAAAAAATGTTCATTAGAATCACACAAAAGTTTTAAGGCCTAGACTTAGAGCCAGCAAAGTTTTTTTCTGTCAACATTCCATTGGCCAAAGGAAATCACATGGCCAACCGCAACATCAATTAGGCAGGAAAGTATATTCCTCTTAGGGAGTTTCAAGAGAAGACAAGGTAGTGAATGTTTGCTGCACAGTAATCTAATCTTACACAGTACACTAGCTGACAACAAACAAATCCAGAAATCTCAATGTGTTAACAAAGGTTTCTTTCTTACTCACATTAGATGTAGATCAGCGGTATATGACACTTCTCCACAGTCATTCAGTAACCCAGGGTTTTTTCCCATCTAATGGCTATGTCATTCTCTCCATGTCACCCCCAGAAATGTCCTAATAAAAGAGTAGCCACTACCCATTTGTGGCCATTGAGCACTTGAAATGGGGATTTAGTCTGGATTGAGATGAGCTATAATTATAAAATAAACACTGGATTTTCAGGTACAGTATAGGGGAATTCAATAGCAGTCCAGTGGTTAGGACTCTGCTTTCATTGCCAAGGGCCAGGGTTCAATCCCTGGTAGGGGAACTAAGACCCCACAAGCTGCGTGGTGTGGCCAAATAGATAAATAATAAAAATAAGAAAAAAATAAAGGTACAGTATAAAAAAAGAAAAAAGCTATCTAATAATTTTTATATTGATTACATTTTGAAATGATAATATATTTGATATATTGTGTTAAATAAATATATCAGTGAATCAATTTTACCCATTCCTTTTTACTGTTTTTAATGTGGTTCTTGGAAATTTTTAAATTACATATGTATTCACTTTATATTTGTATTGGACAGTACTGCTTTAGGACTAGCCACCAGACCAGGATAATGAAAGTAACAGTGGAAGGACTTCACAAGTTTTAAGGACCAGCCTAGAGATGGCATTCATCACTTTGTTTGTATTCCATTGCCAGAACTAACACTTAGGTGCAAGGGGATAGGAAAGTAGGGGATCCAGGAAGAAAAACAGAATACAAACATTAGTGAGCACTCTAATTCCTCATTTGCCTTCCTGCCTCCAGCATCTGAAAGTGAATTTCTTTCTATAAATTAAAACAAAACAAAACCTTTGAATAGTGAATCTGAATTTCTTTCTATAAATTAAAACAAAACAAAACCTTTGAAAAGGAGCCAAAATGTTGCATCACAGAAGAGGAAAGAAATAGAATGGAGATCATAATGGAAGATCCATTTTAATGGGGGAGAAAACAAATTGTTAAAGAAAAAATAATGAAGGCACCCACCAAAACTGGATAATGACCCAGGAACACAGGAAACTGTGACATTAAGGACACAGATCACTGGGTTTGAAATTACTGTTCTTTTCTCCCTCAGAGCTTTTCCTTCCAACTCTGATTGGTTAATTTGGTAGATAATGAGAACAGGAATTGTGTGAAACCTTTGCTACTTATATGCAAACTTCAGATTCAATTTTTCATTATATAAATACATAAAATATGCCGTATATTTGTTTCATATCTTAAATTTTCACCCAAAATCTTGTACTAAGCATGCTGCTGAGAGGATTGTGCTATGACCTATATCAGTTCTCTACAGCATCTATGTCAGGTAGTAAGTAAGCAAATGCAATAATCTTGAATTTGGGATTTGGTAGACTCGTGGGAGGAAAATGCCTGACATTACTGTTTACATGAACACTCAGAGACATGGTGTCAACATACTCAAATATCTTTTCTCAGTCAGAAATTTTTCTTCTTAATACGATTTCTATAAAATTTTCCAATCTTCAAAAAACCACAATTCTACAATAGTTCAATAGAGCATATGCTGCAAAGAAACCCTGTGCTTGGTGAGTCTGCAAGTTCGTCTCTCCCTAGTCTGTGCTGCTGTCTGGCTGAGTTTTGGTGAAGTCATTCTCAAGCCATGTTTTGATAACTGAAGGTGGCCATTAGCAAACTAATGCTTAACACTCAATGTCTTCTCACGTATTCTTCAAGAAAGGGACAGCAGCTTTATTCTGTTTTTAGAGCTATCTTGATATAAAAGTGAAATTGTAGGTGAAATATATCAAATTTTTCTATATCTTATCTGACTGTTTGGTTCATTTGGGAGAAAACTGTCTCTAGCATGTAACAGTAGTCTACTCCAAAACAATCCTGTTCTCTGGGCATTTCCTATATGTTCTATGGAGCACGTTTTAGGAATGTCTCCCTAGCCTCATACTACCTATTCTCTCTTTCTTGGATTATAGAACAATTTTAAACTGAGAGCATTTAGCATTAGGCGAGTAGATCCATCCTTTCTGTAATTGATAAGGGATATGTGTACACACACACAATATGTGTTCGTATATGTGTATAAAAATACACATATGCCCATACATGCATGAGTGTATATGATTTATTACTTTCTTATAGCCCCATAAACATAAAACTCATATCAGATCAGATAATTTTTCCAAAAGACTCCATACTAAATCAAATACACTAATTCCTCAAATAAATATTTAAGTGACCATAACGTGCCATTTTGACAGGCACTGAGGATATAGCAGCGAACAAGAAAAATGGGCCCTTGCCTTTATGGAGCTTACAGTCTATCAAAGAAAATCAGAAACTTAAACAAGTAATTGTGATTAGGTGTATGACAGGGTTAAGGCAGGTTGTCCAAGAGACTAAAGAGTAATGAGACAACCGTTAAGAGGCAGAGAATAATGTTCTAGTCAGAGAAGTAGCATATATAAAGGCCCAGCGACAAGAGAGAACATCTAAGATTTAAGGAATTACATGAAACGTATTTTCACAGGAGTGTGGAGTACAAGGGTGGGTCTGTGAGACGGGGTGCATAGTGGTGGCCCACAAGAGGGAATAATAAACTCTGCCATTTACAGAGGACAAGTCATGGCAACTTCACAGAAGTTAAGGTTGAGGTACAACTGGTCTTACATGTAAGCAGTTTTTCAGGTAAAGGAAATAATAGCAACTACTCCAAAGTTCATGCTTTAACCCCATAAACAGGGTTGGAGCCATTGCAGGACAGCAGTGAAGCATACAGAAAGAGTCCTCAAACAGCTGGTCTGTGTTACACCCTAATGACAATCAGGCTATATTTAGATCTTTACCATTTACAGTGCACTTTTCCATTGAATCCTCACCCCAGCACTGAGTCTCAGTATATTGAATCAATGTGTAAAGAACTCATACAACTCAATAGTTAAAAAAATAAATAAATAGCCCAATTAAAAATGGGCAAAAGAATTCAGCAGACATTTTTCAAAAAAAGACATACAAATAGCCAAGAGGTATATGAAAAGGTGCTGGACATCACCAATCATCAGGGAAATACAAATCAAAACCGTAATAAAATGTCACCTTACACCTGTTAGGATAGCTTCTACCAAAAAAGACAGGAGACAACAAGTGGTGTTGAGGGTATGGAGAAAGGGAACCCTTGTGCATTGTTGGTGGAAGGTAAATTGGTACAGTCATTATAGAAAACAGTACAGAAGTTCCTTGAAAAATTAAAAATAGATCTACCATATGATCCAGCAATCACTTCTGGGTATATATCCAAGGAAACAAATCAGTATCTCAAGAAGATATCTGCAATCCCAAGTTCATTGAAGCATTTTTCACAATAGCCAAGATATTGAACCAACATAAGTGCCCATCGTCTGATAAATGGATATATATGTGATATATATCCATTTATACATACATATACATACACACAACACACACACATATATATACTCAATACACTGCATGTATTGAGTATATATATGAATATTACTCATCCATTGGGAAAGAAGGAAATTCTACCATTTGAAAAAACATGAGTAAACGAGAGAACATTATGCTAAGTGAAATCAGCCAGACAGGGAAAGACAAATACTGGATGATCTCACTTATATGCAGAAACTTTAAAAAAAAGGTCAAATTTATAGAAACATAGAATGAGAGCTACCAGGGGCTAGGGCATGAGGGATATGGGAAAATGCTTGTCAAAGGGTACAAGCCTTCAGTTACAAGATGTATAAGTTCTGGGGATCTAAGGTACAGCATGGTGACTATAGTTAATAATATACTGTATACTTGAAATCTTCTAATACAGTACATCTTAAGCATTCTCACCATACATGCAAAAAAGGTAACTACATGAGGTGATGGATGTGTTAATTAACCTGATTGTGGTAATCATTTCACAGAGCATACATACACCAAATGATCACACTGTATGCTATAAATATATACAATTTAATTTGTCAATGATACCTGGAAAAGCTGAAAAGAAATTTTTAAGCTATATCAGGTTTTACCAAAGAAATTAAAGAATGATTAGTTATCCCTATAACCTTTTAAATAGAGAGCACTGAGGCCTGTTACCTGCTGTTTATCTGCTTCTTAATTTTTGTATATTCTAGTCACTTGCCTGTGTAGTCTAATTTTTAGCAAATACCTATGGTGAGTCCACTACATTAGGCACACTAAGGGGATAAAATAACTAAAGTCATTATCCCTGCACTAGAATCATTTATCATTTAGTAGAAGAGAGATGATATATCAATACAAAACAAATAGAATCAATAATAAGAGCAGATATATTCAATTAACAGATTCAGCAGAACCAAGTAGGGTTAACCTGGAATAATATCACCAAGAAATCAAAACTTGACTTGGTAACATTTACTTATCCATCTCTCATTTATAAGTTAATGAAGGCATTTTTAGAGTTAGTCTCTAGAATAAAAAAGACCCAGCATCTCTGTCACTCACTAGCTCTTAGAAGTTGAGAAAGTTATTCAAGCTAGCTGTACCTCAGTTTCCTCCTTTGTAAAATAAGGGTAATAACACCTCATCAGGTGAAGATTAAAAGAGCTAATACAAATAAAATACTTAGCATAATGTCTGGCACAATATAAGCCATTATTATTCATCAAATATTTATGGGGGATTTAATAGGTACCAGAGACTCACATTATGCCAAGAATACAAAGATGACTCAAAGAACATTGGACTGCTAAACCACCTGCAAATAATTCTACCAAGGTGATGTTTAAAGCAGACATAACTTCTACATTCAGGTTTCTATGATTTGAAAGCTAATCATGAATTCCGCCAAATTCTTTAAGTGTTAAGAATAAGAACGATTTGATGTTGCGAGGGCAAGTAAAAGAACAGCCTTAAATTAGACCTTTTCAAAAAGAAGAATTAGCCTCCTTGTTCTTATTAAAGATATAAAGTAAACTCCCATGCCACTCATAAAGAAATCTCTCATAACCGGTAGCTCCTAGCACCTAGAAAATTATTGTTTAGAGTTTAGACTGTTCAAGCAAGACTAGTCCTTGTAAAGATACATTGACCATAAAACAGGAAGCCACCTTGAACTGAAAAACAATTGCCTTAACTGTTTATATGCTACACAGTTCTTTCCTGTATAAGCAAATTACATTGTGCAAAACTAAAAGATACTCCCTTACTAGAAAAACAAAACAAAACCCAAGTATGGTATATGCTAAACTTATATCTATATGTCTTTCTCTGTATAGTGAATGTCCTTTGTTGTTTTCATTTACATAAAATCACTAGAAAAGTACATATAAGACAAAACTAACATAACCTATAATAGATTTCTGTGCCAATATAAGGAATTTAAAGCATTATGTATGTCAACATAGGAAAACTGAGCTGAGAATTTTCTGAAAGATACGTTCCTTATCTATCCTCTCAAGACCTATCCTAAAACTGCCAACCAAAACCTTTAGCAGGAGAGGTCAGTATTTTTTTTCCTACAATAAGTGTATTTTTTACTGAGGTATAAATTGACATACAATATTATATTAGTTTCAGGTGTGCAACATAGTGATTCAACATTTGTATACATTGATAAATGATCACCATAAGAAGTCTAGTTACTATTTATCACCATACAAAGTTAATATAATATTATTGACTTTATACTCCATGTTGTACTTTACAACCCCATGACATTTATTTTATAACTGGAAGTTTGTACTTGTCACCCATTTCACCCTACCTGGCCCCCCACCACTAACTCCCACTAACCCCCCTCTCCTCTGGCAACCACCAATCTCTTCTCTGTATATATAAGTCTGGGTTGTGTTTAGTTTTGATTGTTTGTTTGTTTTTAGATTCCACATAAAAGGCAAATCATGCAGTATCTGTCTTCCTCTGTCTGACTTATTTCACTTAGCATAATATCCTCAAGGTCCATCCATGTTGTCACAAATGGCAAGATTTCATTCTGTTTTATGGCTGAGTAGTATGCCATTGCATATATATCTTTTTTAACCATTCATCTGTCAATGAACACTTAGGTTTCTTCCGTAGCTTGGCTGTTGTAAATAATACTACAATAAACATAGGGGTGCATATACCTTTTTTTTTTTTTTTTTTTTTTTTTTGTGGTACGCGGACCTCTCACTGTTGTGGCCTCTCCTATTGCAGAGCACAGGCTCCAGATGCACAGGCCCAGCTGCCATGGCTCACGGGCCCAGCCGCTCTGCGGCATGTGGGATCCTCCCGGAAGGGGGCACAAACCTGTGTCCCCTGCATCGGCAGGCAGACTCTCAACCACTGCGCCACCAGGGAAGCCCACATATACCTTTTTGAATTAGTGTTTTTGTTTTCTTCCAAAAAATATCCAGGAGTGGAATTGCTGGATCATATGGTAGTTCTATTTCTAAATGTTTTGAGGAATGTCCATACTATTTTCCATAGGGGCTGCACCAATTTATATTCTCACCAACAGTATATGAGGGCTCCCTTTTCTCCACATGCTTACCAACATTGGTTATTTCTTGTCTTTTTTATAATAGTTATCCTGACAGGTATGAGGTGGTATCTCACTGTGGTTTCAATTTGCATTTTCCTGATAATTAGTAATGCTGTGCAGCTTGCCACATGCCTGTTGGCCATCTGTAGGTCTTTTTTGGGAAAATGTCTATTCAGATCCTCTGCCCACTTTTTAAACAGATTGTTTGGGGATTTTTGGTGTTAATGATATGCATGAGTTCTTTATATACTTTGGATATTAACCCTTTATCAGATATATGATTTGCACATGTCTTCTCCCATTCAGTAGGTTGCCTTCTCATTTTGTTGATGGTTTCCTTCCTTCACTGTGCAGAAGCTTTTTAGTTTGACGTAGTCCCATTTGTTTATTTTTGCTTTTGTCTCCCTTGCTTTGGGAGTCAGATCTGAAAAAACATCACTAAGACTGATGTCAAGGAGCTCACCACCTATGTTTTCTTCTAGGATTTTTAGGGTTTCAGGTCTTACATTCAAGTCTTTAATTCATTTTGACTTAATATATGTGTATGGTATAAGACAGTTGTCCACTTTCATTCTTTTTTTTTTTTCACTTTCATTCTTTTGCATGTTGCTGTCCATTTTCCTAACACCATTTATTAAAGAAACTGTCCTTTTGAGGGGTCAGTATTTTTAACAATACTCCCAGATATCATTATAAACAAGCATAGATTATTACTGAATCACAAATATTTATTGGATGAGTATAAAAATAATAAGTAACTAATGCTTATTACCACATATTATTTAGAGGCACTTCGCTCTACCTTTTACATGTATTAACTCATTTCATCCTTATAATCATCATGTGAGCTGGGTTCTATTATTATCCATACTTTACAGATGTGAAAACAGGCACTGAAATAACTTTCCCGAGGCCGTAAAGTGAACTACAGTTTCTTCATTTGTTAGTAGTAATGAAACTAACATGCTAACTGTGCTTTACCACTTACAGTGAGATCTTAAACATATTTTTCTATCTAGTCCCCAAATCACCCTAAGGTCAGTAATGAAGTTATTATCATGTTTGTTTCACAAATGAAGTCAATTCAGAAATGTCATAACTAGAGTTCAAAGCCAGGTCTTCTGACCATGTTCTCATTTTCTTCACACTCTGGTTTGAAAAGTTCCTTTCACTTTCAGTGTTCTATAATCGTATGAAATTGCAGAACTCTTTTCACATATAAATACAGATACAGCTTATATAGCACTTATTTTTATGTCAAGCCCTTTTCTGAGTACATTACATATATTTTAACTCATTTAATTCTCACAGTTCCAAGAGTCGGTAGTATTACTATCCGTACTTTATAGATGAGGAAACTGAGGAAATGAGAGGTAAATCATTTGTTCAGCAAAGTATTTGCAGCAGCAAATAGTAAAGCTAGGATTCAAACCCAATTAGCTGGACAGAGAGACTGTCCTCTTAAACATTACATGGCCCCCATGTATGATTACATTACATGGACTCATATAAAAAGTCAATCTTAAACGCTTCTTTTTAAAAAGAAATACTACATAATGTTTGAAACAGCATTTCTGACTTAAAATACCATTTAGAAGGTGAGGTAAATAAATAAATCAATAAATACTTATTGAACGTTTGCTTTGGGCAAGCATTATATTAAGCACTGCCTAGAATATAAACAAATGTAAGCTGTATCCCTGGTCTCAAAAGGAGTTTAGTCTAGTTGTTGAGAATAGGCCTACATGTATAAAGTAAGTCTTCAACAAAATTGGGACAATCAGTCTTTATTGATTCAGGTATAGTGTAAATATCATATGTGTAACAGATAATAAATGCTATAGAAAACTACTAAGAAATGGAATAAAACCTAAACAAAATAAACCATGAACAGGGAAGTCCTACAGCAGCTTAAACCAAAATGAAAATAAAGATGATTTCTTATGAAAATAGCATCATTTTCATAAAGAAATACAAAAAGCAGGATTTAGCAAGAGATTTACCCTAAACCTCATCAACCCTTTCAAAAATATTATATTATTCTGTATTTTAGACCAATATTTGGAGCAACAGAGAAAGAATAAGAGGTGAAAAATGTCTGACATTTTTTTTAAAGACTTAAGTTATTTTAAACACCTGATTACTGAAGAACTGTCTGCAGAATTTAATGAAATGCTTTGCTAAATACTAGATAACACAATATGCTTGCTTCTTTCTTTCTTTTTTTCTTTCTTTCTTTGGCTTAAACAATTTATTTCTCACAGTTCTGAGATTGGAGAAATCCAAGATCAAGGCACCAACAGTTTCAGTGTCTGGAGAGAACTTCCTGGTTCATAGGCCATTGCCTTCTTGCTGTGTCCTCACATGGTGGAAGGAGCAAGGGAGCTTTCTGAAGTCTCTTTCCTAAGGTCACTAATCTCAATCATGAGAGCTCTACCTTCATGACCTCTAGAAGACCCACCTCTTAATACCATCATTTTGGGGATCAGGATTTCAACATTCAAATTTGGGGGGAAACAAACATTCAGCCCATAATATCAAGTGAGTCAGATACAAAACAAATGTGGGAACTACTGAATTCTACTCTAAACCCTTGCTAATCAAAGTGTGGTCCACTAACAGCATTCATGTCACCTGGGAATTTATTTGAAATTTTAAATCTCAGGCCCCACCCCACATAACTTAATCTGCACTTTTACAAGATCCTAGATGATTCATATGAACTTTTAAGTTTGAGAAGCAGGC
Organism: Aethalodelphis obliquidens; assembly: GCF_003676395.1. Classification (NCBI taxonomy): domain Eukaryota; kingdom Metazoa; phylum Chordata; class Mammalia; order Artiodactyla; family Delphinidae; genus Aethalodelphis; species Aethalodelphis obliquidens. The sequence continues at coordinate 6,054,361 of NW_020837957.1, read as the reverse complement.
ACTGATCCAAACCATTGTGTTCCTAGACCCACAGTATCAGCATTACCCAAGAACTTGCTTGAAATGCAAATTATCTGGCTCCACCCCACACCTATTGAATCAGAACCCCTCTGGGGATGGGCCTAGTTGCTGCATTATTTCTTGACGAGATCAGCACTTTATGTCTGTGATATAGGTGATAATATAATGTACTGTGCAATGTCCAAAGAAAACGTGCAACCTTAGCTTATTCCTTCCTTTCTGTGTCAGGCATTTAAGAGCACCTGCCTCCTCTTCCAGTGTCCTACCCTTGATGGAGTTTGCAGTATCTACAGTATTTACATTATAAATACAAGGTCCACTAGGAACAAAAATAAAGGCAGAGTAGCAATTGGATCACTGAACATCATTAGTAAGTGATGTTCATTTTGATATTAATGAATATCCTAATTATTCATCTTGATATTAATGTTAATTGTGCTGCTGGTTAATTATATTTGAATAAGAAATCAAAAACACACAGAGAAAAAACAATCTAACCACACTGAGAAAAAAAATGAAATAAATCACACTTGGGCATGGAAATTCATTGTAAAGGGGTAGAAGCTTATAGGAGAAACTTCTGTGTCAGGAGGCAAATAATCTGCCAGAGTCTTTTACACTGAAGGACTTATTTTCTTATAAGAAACATTTCAGAACCACATACCATTATGTAGGTGCTAACTATAGAAATGTGAAAAAAAGACATAGTCCTTGACATTTAGGTTCATATTTATCGAGAAAAACAAGCACAATAAAGAGATAATTACAATACACTGTGTTAACCATTGTAATGGAGATTGGTCCCATCTCTGGGAACATGTAAGAATTCTGGAAGAAGCAACTAACCCTCTGGAGAAATTAGGGAAGGCAGAAATGAAGAGATGACTATACATGGCATACTGAGGCTTGAATAAAAAATGACCACACAAGGAGGAGGAAGGCAGGAAAAATAAAGCCCTAGAATAATTACACCAGACTTTTTTTCTACAAAGGAGAAAGTTTATTGCCAAATGACCAAAATGAGTGAGCTTTTCTTCTTAATAAGAAAAATTTCCTGTGAAGGGCTGATTAATTTTATCTAATTTGCTAAAACAGCTTCTGCATTTGGAAAAATCTTAAACCGGTCTCTCAGGCTCTTTAAATTAGTCAAAAATCTAGTGTGTCAGGAAATGGAAAGGATGCTATCCTCCTGACCACTCCCACCACCGCCCGACCACTCCCACCACCGCCCTCCACTTGTAAAAACACTCTGTAGGTAAAATTCACAAACGGATTGATAAGATAAAATTTACTGATTCTTTGCCAGAAATTATCTGCAGCAAGCATATTCAATGCTATTCTTTATTGTAATGCAAGTCACAACTCCACCCTCGCTGCAAGAACTACTGCATTTGAACCAGTCAGAATCTCATTTTTTGGACAAACAATAGCACCAACGATCCTCAGAAGAGGATTGTAGTTTTCCTAACAAGGAAGAGCAAAGGTCTCTTTGAAACAGAATGGCATATTTAATCAAAATGGTTCACACTCTGCAAAAGCAAAGGAGGTTGGCAAGCATGAAAAGGTCCTCTTTGGCAGTGACCTTAAAGAAAACCAATATTGAAGAACAGGACCAGACTGTAATTCCCTGAAGACAGCCCCTCAACTCTATAATATGCAAATTCCCTGTGGACATACTGAAGTTACCAGGCATCCCTCCATCAAATGTATATTAATGAGTCTTGCAAAGATTCTCAAACTCTGAGCATTAGTCCCCTGAGTAAATCTGGCTGGGCAGCTAGTGTCACGTAGGATATTTATTAAACCCATTTTCAACCAACCACATGGTATTACTGTTGCCAAAAATAGACGACCCAGTGATTTAACAGAATATAAGATACGTTGGTTTTTTTTCTTCTCTGTCTTTCCAACTACCCCTGGGGTCCTGTTTTGAGAGTAAGTTAAATAAGGACAAACAATTTAAACAATACTTTCTGTGGTTTCAGAAACTACTCAAGGAAAGTGGTCTAAGAGACAGATGACAAGGTGACAATCCACTTCTAAAAAACATGAAGAAAAATTCCTGGGAAACCATATTTTAAGTTTAACTCTTTGCCAATGGCAAATGCATTTCAACAGTAATTTAGTTGAAGAATATGGATTGTCTGCTGCATTTCACAGTTCTTATTTATTACAAGGCAAATCACAACTTCCTCTTAATTTGGGGGTAGTGCCACATTCAGAACTATTAGGAATTTATTTTCTTCATATATAATAAGGTAGGTCTCTTCTGAACATATCCCACCTCTCCCTGTTACCAAACCATCAGATAGATTAAAAAATTTTTTTTATAAAAGGCCACTTGCCTTAAAGTGAGATGATTCCTTGATCTCTTCCAAATCCATCCTATGGAATACAATAGAAATTATCATGTCTTTAGTTTGAGATTTGAACTTCAAATTTTTGAGACATGAGGAAAAAAATGCCATTTTTAAAGCAGTAAATAGCTTTTCTCATTTTCTAGATATTAAGGATTTGATTCACCTCCAAGACAAGACTAGATCTTTGTTTTAGGGTAAGACAATTTAACACATAATTTGGCTGGGCAAAATAAACAAAGAACCCATAATGGCATAGGAATGTGTGAGATATTGAGGTGCTTAAGTGCTCCTCATGAAATGTCAATGGCTATGTGTTCATTGCTGGTGATAATTATAAATATCCAGAATGTGTTTCTTCTTCAGGATGCTGTTTTTCCTTTCAGAGAGCCTGAAAAGTTGGGCCTGAACTTAGTAGGAAGTGGCAGGATCTCTTCAAGGCATTCTAATTGAAAGGAAGTAGACTCGTCTCTACAACAGGGTAGAAAGACAGAAACTAAAAGATAAATGACCAGCAGGAGTCTTCTTATGGAGAGTCTTGGTTATGAGGTTGGAAGCCATTATGTATAGTAGAGTAGCTAGTTTTAAATTACTTTTCTTCACTGTTGTTCCAGTTACTATGACCACATAACAAATTACCCCCAAACTCAGTGGCAAGAAACAAACCACTTATTTTGTTCACAGTTTTATAGGTGAAGAATTCAAATAGGGCACAATAGAAATAACTTGTCTACACTTTACGATGGCTTAGGTCTCAGATGGAAGACTCAAAGACAGGGGACTGAAATCATCTAAAGTCTGGCATGCTTACAATGTCAGGCATTTGGTGCCTGCTGTTGGCTAGCAGTTTCTCCTCTCCAATGGCCTCTCCATGAAGTCTCTCCACATGGTAGCTTCAAGGTCACAGGACTTCATTCACAGCAGTTCATGACTCCAAAGGCACATGTCCTGAGAGAAAGATATAAGGAGAAACAGAGAGAGACCTTATCAACCTCTATGACTTAACTTCAGAATATCATCATTTCTATTGCATTCTAAGGTGATTAGAAGCAAGTCACAAAGAAGGATTCATATTCAAGGGGAACAAACGTATGGCCCCCACCTCTTGATGGAAGAGTACGTCCACATCGCTATAGTGGACACGCTCTAAGGGGAGCCCAGTGAGACATGCACTAGTTTAATTCCCTCCCCTTGAGTTAACCTTACAACTGTGCTTCTAACCAATAGAATGTCACTCCTTTGATTAGATTATGTTACAAGGTAACAACAGTGCTACGTTGCTGCACAGGAAGTATTGCTTAAATATGCTATGGTCAAAATGTTTGTGTTCGCCCCAAATTCATACCTTGAAGCTCAAACTCACATTGTGATGGTATTTGGGAGGTAATTACATATTAGGGTAGGGCCCTCATGATGGGATTAGTATTCTTATGAGAAGAGACATCAGAGAGCTTGCTCTTTCTCTCTCTGTTATGTGAGGGCACAGCAAGAAGGTGGTCACCTGCAAGCCAGGAAAAGAGTCCTCACCAGACATGACCATGCTGGCACCCTTACCCTGGACTTTTAGCCTGCAGATTAGTGAGAAATTCAAATCTTTTTTCATTCCAACATGTTTTTATATTCATCAATAAACAGTTAATAGTCACCTACTGTGTTTTAGGCTAAAAGTACATAGACAAAGCCATCCTTAACGGAGAAATCAAATATGATCAACAAGCATATGGATTTTTCACAGTTCCCATTATTCTACTCAGGCAATTTTTTTATTGCCTTAAAACACATAAAAAATACTGCCTTCATATTTTATCTTTTGGGGAAACATAATAATGTTTATGATAACAATAATAAAAATATCTAGGGACTTCTCTGATGGTGCAATGGTTAAGACTCAGCGTTTCCAGTGTTTCCACTGCAAGGGGCGCAGGTTCGATCCCTGGCCAGAGAACTAAGATCCCACATGCCACACGGTGCATCCAAAAGAAATTTTTTTAAAAAAAAAATATATGTATATATATATATATATATATATATATATATATATATATATATATATACTATATATGTATATATAGCTAACGTTATTGACTATCTTTTAAGTGCCACATGCTGTGCTAAAATTATATTCATTACATCTTTTAATTTTCACAATGCTTCAAGGTAGATACTATTATTATCCCAATTTTACTAGTGAGAAAATTGAGAATTAGAGATGCAAAGGTGGCTTAAGGTAACACAGTAAGTGGTAGAGGTAGGACAGTTGATATACAGTTAGAATATGAAAATGCCTTTTTATACTCAGAATCATGCAAATTAATAAAAGATCTTAAAAGTCATTTAATCTCACTACCTTTCAAAGGATTCCTTGGCAAGGAGGAAATACTCAATTAACATAGATGTGGATTCAGAATTCTAGCCTCACAGTGTGATACACCACATCAACAAATTGAATAAAAAACATATGATCACCTAAATAGATACAGAAAAAGTTTCTGACAAAATTCAACACCCATTTATGATAACTCTCCAGAAAGTGGGCATAGAGGGAACATACCTAAACATAATAAAGACCATATACAACAAACCTATAGTTAACATCATACTCATGGCGAAAAGTTGAAAGCATTTCCTGTAAGACCAGGAAAAAGACAAGGATGTCCACTCTCACCATTTTTATTCAACATAGCTTTGGAAGTCCTAGCCATGGCAATCAGAGAAGAAAAAGAATAAAAAGGAATCCAAATTGGAAAAGAGTTAGTAAAACTGTCACCGTTTGCAAATGACATGATACTATACATAGAAAATCCTAAAGACACTACCAGAAAACTACTAGAGCTCATCAATGAATTTGGTAAAGATGCAGGATACAAAATTAACACACAGAAATCTGTTGCATTTCTGTACAATAACAACAAAAGATCAGAAAGAGAAATTATAGAAACAATCCCATCTATCATCACATCAAAAAGAATAAAATACCTAGGAATAAATGTACCAAAGGAGAAAAACGACCTGTACTCTGAAAACTATATGATGCTGATGAAAGAAACTGAAGATGACACAAACAGATGGAAAGATATACCATGTTCTTGGATTAGAAGAATCAATATTGTCAAAATGACTGTACTACCTAAGGTAATCTACAGATGCAGTGCAATCCCTATCAACTTACCAATGGCATTTTTCACAGAACCAGAACAAAAAAAAATGTTAAAATTTGTGTGGAGACACAAAAGACTCCAAATAGACAAAGCAATCTTGAGAAAGAAAAACAGAGCTGCAGGAATCAGGCTCCCTGACTTCAGACTATACTACAAAGCTATAGTTATAAAAATAGTATGGAATTGGCACAAAAACAGAAATACAGATCAAAAGAACAAGATAGAGGGCTTCCCTGGTGGTGCAGTGGTTGAGAGTCCACCTGCCGATGCAGGGGATGCAGGTTCGTGCCCCGGTCCGGGAAGATCCCACATGCCGTGGAGTGGCTGGGTCTGTGATCCATGGCCGTTGAGCCTGCGCGTCCAGAGCCTGTGCTCTGCAATAGGAGAGGCCATAACAGTGAGAGGCCCACGTACAGCAAAAAAAAAAAAAAGAACAAGATAGAAAGCCCAGAAATAAACCTACACACCTATGGTCCATTAACCTATGACAAAGGAGGCGAGACTATATAATGGAGGAAAGACAATCTCTTCAATAAATGGTGCTGGTAAAACTGGACAGCTACATGTAAAAAAAATGAAATCAGAAGACTCCCTAACACCATACACAAAAAAATAGACTCAAAATGGCTTAAGAATTAAATGTAAGGCTGGACACTATTAAAATCTTAGAGGAAAACATAGGCAGAACACTCTCTGACATAAATCGCAGCAATATCTTTTTCAATCTATCTCTCAGAGTAATGGAAATAAAAACAAACAAACAAACAAACAAAAAAAAAAGGGACCTAATTGAACTCAAAAGCTTTTGCACAGCCAAGGAGACCATAAGCAAAATGAAAAGACAACCCACAGAATGGAAGAAAATATTTGCAAATGATGCGACCGACAAGGGATTAATCTCCAAAATTTACAAACAGCTCATGCAGCTTAATATCATAAGAACAAACAACCCAATCAAAAACTGGGCAGAAGATCTAAACAGACATTTCTCCAAAGAAGACATACAGATGGCCAAGAGGCACATGAAAAGCTGCTCAACATCACTAATTATTAGAGAAATGCAAATTAAAACTACAATGAGGTATCACCTCACACTAGTCAGAATGGCTATCATCAAAAAATCCACAAATAGTAAATGCTGGAGAGAGTGTGGAGAGAACAGTGGGAACCCTCTTACACTGTTGGTGGGAATATAAATTGGTACAGCCACTGTGGAGAACAGTATGGAGGTTCCTTAAAAAACTAAAAATAGAGCTACCATATGATCCAGCAATCCTGCTCCTGGGCATATATCCAGAGAAAAACATGGTCCGAAAGGATACATGCACCCCAATGTCATTGCAGCACTATTTACAATAGCCAAGACATGGAAGCAACCTAAATGTCCATCGACAGAGGAATGGATAAAGATGTGGCACATATATACAATGAAATATTACACAGCCATTAAAAAGAATGAAATAATGCCATTTGCAGAAACAGGGATGGACCTAGAGATTGTCATACTGAATGAAGTAAGTCAGACAGAGAAGGAGAAATATCGTATGATGTCACTTACATGTGGAATCTTTAAACAGTTGATACAAATGAACTTGCTTACAAAACAGAAACAGACTCACAGAAGTAGAGAACAAACATGGTTACCGAGAGGAAGGGTGGGAGGAGGGATAGTCAGGGAGTTTGGGATTGACATGTACACACTGCTGTATTTAAAATGGATAACCAACAAGGACCTACTGTATAGCACAGGGAACTCTGCTCAATATTATGTAACAACCTAAGTGAGAAAAGAATTTGAAAAAGAATACATACATATATATGTATAACTGAATCACTTTGCTGTACATCTGAAACTAACGAAACATAGTTAGTTAACTATACTCCAATGTAAAATAAAAGTTAAGAAAAAAAAGGTCCAGCAAAAAAAAAAAAAGAATTCTAGTCTCAGCCTGATCTACTGGGAAGCTCTGGCGCAAGAATTATACCAGAGAGTTTTTCCCACCCAGAGGCAAGATTACTAGGCTGTTTACACCCCACTCTAGAAAGTCATTGGCTGCAAGGCTGGTGCAGTGGGAGACGAAGCAAGAAGGGAAGGGCATAACCTCCCTGCCATGTCCAGGCAAGATTCCTCCCATTAGGTTAGGGAAATCCTCAGAACAAGGGTGCAGGTATGTGCCATTAACAACCAACACCTGTAGTAGCCAGAATATGGATACAAGGCCTGTTAATCTGGGCATGGCTCCAACAACATCTGATAAATTTGCCAAGTGTTTAGCCAACCCCTGCCTAGATACTTCTAGAGAGAAAGAATTCACCATCACACCCCCTTCTTCACCTAACAAGGCAGCCTGTTATAATCCTTGGACATTTTAAATAGAAAAGTGTTCCTTTTTTTGGATGTGGGAGGATGGAGAGAAGTCATTCCAGGACAGCATATGCAAAGGCACAGAATATGAAAGGGCAGAATGGTATGTGTTGTTGCTACCACTGGTACTAAGATTTATTGTAGTTCGAACTTAAGGTGTAGAAGTAGAAAGTTAAAAAGATGAGTCTAGGAAGATGGTTATAAGCCAGATAGCCAGATAATAATGAAAGACCTACATGCCTCATTGAAAACTTGTGATGATGCTAAACATAAGATACCAATAAATGTATTTTAGCAGAAAAGGAAAATGATCATCTTTTACAGAAAGCCCATTCTGGCAACAATGCAGAGAGAAACCCTACCTCATTATATTAATGTTATGGGGCTTTCACATCTGTGTTTCCTCTGGGCTGTTGGTTCTTTAAGGACAGGAAACTTGCCTTCTTTATCCTTCTATTGTGAATGCCTAAAACAATAAATATTTATGGAACTGAAGTGAACTGATCAGAAGAAAGAGAAATCATTACAACTCGGATGAGAGATGTTCTAAATTAGGAGTCAGAAAACCACAACCCACAAGCCTAATGTGGCTCACCACCTCTTTTTGTAAATAAAGTTCTATCGGAAAACAGCCACAACAATTTATTTACACGTTGTCTACAGTTGTATTCATGCTATAACTGCAAGAGTTGGATAATTACGACAGAAACCATATGGCCTACAAAGTCTAAAATATTTAGTATCTGGCCCTTTACAGAAAAAGTTTACTGACCCCTGGACTAAACTGAAGCAGTAGTCCTATAAATGAATAGGTGGGATGGATGCAAATGATATTTAGAAGGCAAAATTGTTTGGTGTAGTCACTACTCTTTGTTCCCAGTTCTATTTCTCAATATCATATACACATTAGAGGCCCACATTATAAACATGTATAAAAAGCTTTCAAGTGTCCCAACGCAACTTTTGACAAGTCTTATTTACTTTCTCAAATTTAAATTGAACTATCATTTCCATAAAGATCCTTAAACTCTGAAGAACACACAGTGGAGTCCACTTACCACATAGGAATAGAGATCCAAAGCAGAAGCAGTATCTGTTTGGTCCACTTAGACAAAGATAGTCCTGCAGTAATGGGACAGTATCAGCCCTGGGGTCCCTTATATAAATCTTATAAAAGGCTCCCAACCTCTAAATTATTGTCACGTTCTTGTTTTCACTGCGGGTCTTCAGAGATGGCCTAAATCTTTTTCATCTCATTAAACTGCTTTGCACCAGAGTCCTCTAAAAACTTTTCACCCGAAAAGTCTCCACAAGGCTTTTTGAATTTCTTTTCCCTTCTCTGTGTGGTCAGAACATAAAAGATTGCAATTCAAAGAAGAAGTAAAGAACTGTCATGGTCCTTTTTCTGGGTGTTAATCTCTGAACAGCAGATTTAGGGTGACTAACTTGAAAGATAAAGGTAAGCTACTTTCTTTAAAAAGAAAAAAAAAAGTAATCTTCAGGCATAGAAACATCTAATCTTAGTCATAGCACCAATACCCCTAGGCAGGCCAAAAAAAAAGACAATTTAGATTAAAAGTTGCTTATAAAAATGGATTTTTAAATATCACACCTTGAATAACAAATCAATGAGAAAAATTTTTCCTACCTTCCATGGAATAAATTTAAGGAAAATGAAACAAGAAATAATGTATTGGTATGCTTATATTTGAAGATTATTTGCCTCAACTATTTAGTTGCTGTCATTATTTGGAAGAAAGTAAAGTTTAACCCTACCATACATCATACACCAAAATATTTTTCAATTTAATGAAAGATTTAAGTGTGAAGACAAGCACAAAAAAAAAAGAACTAGAAAAATGTAAGTAAAGATCTCTCTGATTTTAGAATGGAGAAGGATTCTTTAGGAATACGAGTAAAAGCAGAATCTAAAAGACAAAGTGACAGATTTAAATACATAAAAACTTAAGACTTCTGGGTATCCTAAAACAGAATATTCAAAATTTAAAAACAAATAACCAATATGGAAAATATTTCAATGGGTGTGACTAGAAGTTTTGTCCTTTTTTTCCTGCAAGAAGAAACACATGAAAACATAATTTTTAAAAATGAACACAGAATATGAAGTTATTCATAAAGAAGGAATAAAAATGACTAATAAATATATGAAAAAATTCTCAGCCTTGCATATAATCAAATAAACTAAAACAGCAATAAACTTTTTTTGTCTGTATATGAGTAGATATATTTAAAGAATATTACACAGATGTATTAGTTCAAATGATTTTGGTAGCAAATAACAGAAAATTGATTCAAAACAACTTAAAAACATTGGAAAATTAGTGACCCCTCAAAAATTTTAAACTCCAGAGAAAAGTTTGCCTTCAGGCATGGTTTAATCAGTAGTCAAGCTCTAATTCCCTTCAATTCTTTGGATTTGGTCTATTTATCAACATTGTGCTAAAGATGGCTACCCTCATGAGGTAAAATAACTATAAGAGTTGGCTTTGCACAACACCATTCAGAGAAAAAGAGAGTTATTTCTCTATTAACCAGCTCAGTCCTGGTCCTGGCATTCATTCTGATTAAATAAATTTAGGTCATGTGTCCAATCCGTAACTAACCATGGCCAGGGAAATAGCATTTTCCAATTGGATTAGTTAAGTGTCCATGGCTAAACCAATCATCACAGCAAGGGCGACAACAGTTTGATGATTGACTTAAAGCATTCAGGGCCCATTCTTGGTGTCCAAGGTGGGGTGAATTCTCTTTAAGTCATGTAGCTGCTACATAATGGAGGAAGCGGGATTGACTAGTTGCACTAAGGTTGTACAGAAAAACAAGTTTAGTTAGGCACAGTGTATGAAACAATAAATTGTTTAAATATTTATGGAAAAATTGGACTAAATATTAAAGCCATAAAAGTGTATACACATTTGTTCCAGAATATCAGATCTTAAAATATATCCCAAGGAAATAATCATGGTTAAATACAAAGATATATCTATTATGTTGGTTTAGGATATCCAAAAATTAATGTACAACAATGGAAAATTAGTTAAATAAATTCTGATACATAAATATAACGGTATATTATACAACCTTTACATATAATAATGTAGGAGAATAGTTACTGACATGTAAAACTGCTCAATATATATTGTACATTGTTAAAACCAACAGAATAATCCATGTTGGCTACCTGGTTTTAAATTTTGAATATTCTGTTTTAAGATATTGTCGACTAAAAGAAAAACACACAATGTAAGAGCTGTGAGTTGAGTTTTATCCAGGGTCTCACTGAGGACTATAGCCCAGGAAACAGCTTCTCCGTATCTCTGAGAGAACTGCTCCAAAGATGTAGGGGAAGAAGCCAGTACAGTATATATACATAAGATTTTGGCTACGGAATACATGAAGTTAAGCATACATCTCAGTAAAAGGTTACTGTTAGTCACAAGCAACAGATATCTTGGTTAACGATTTTAGTGCTCTTCTATGTATGGGAAGATGCAAGAATCTGCGTCATTAAAATTCTTCCTGAAATATACATGTAACTATCTAAGAGGCATATTTTTCCAAAGCACAGAGTACCTCATCCTGTTTTTCATCCTGAATTCCTCTTGCGTGTACTGTTGGTCAGCGACTGCAATGGCTACTGACTTAATCCTTGTAGAACTGGATGGTGAGCAACATTTTTTGTTTTACAATGTTCAGAAGTCTTAATAAATTATCCTATTTTTGTAAAATATATATTCATTGAAAAAGGCTTAAATACATCAAAATATAAATGGTTGTTGTCTCTGGATAGTTTTCCTTTTTAATGACTTTCTGTATTTTGTAAATTTTCTTAATGCTTATGAATTATTCCAGTAATAAAAATTTTAGTTTCAAATTTACTTTAAAAGAAATAATAAAGCAAATTCACATTTTAAAAAGATTTAATGGGAACTGTGACTTTAAGAATGTGTTGGTGAAGAATTTTAAGAGTTCCAATTGCAGGTTGAGAGGAAGCCCACAAAAAGGTAGAGCTCTAGAAATGAAATCTTTAAGTAATCTGCATCTTATCCCTGGAGGAGCACCAGCATGCAGCCACCCTTTAGTTATACTGCATTAGCTCACCTGAAACCCAACATGCTGATTTTATCCATAATTCTCCTACCCCCTTGGGAAGAGCTTAGGGTAAACAAAGAATTATCAAACCTCTCAAGAGGACTTTCCAACTCCCTAAGGAATCCCTTTCTTGAGAATAGGCACAAATACTCACATTTATATATCTATGTAAGTGATGGCTAACAGTCCAAAATTGCACTATATGTAGCCCCAACTGCACTATAACAGCTTCAACTTTCACATAATTGATTCATAGAGCAAAAGTTGGGCTGGCCTACCTAAAATTATGTGTACACTGGGCTATAGGACTAACCATCTCAACTGAATTTAATAATTTTTTAAAAGTCAGTTAAAATATAACTAAATTTATTGATTTCATCTATTAATGTATCACTATATATGCACAGACCATAGAAGCTAAACATGCATCATCTAGAGGAGAGCTGCAAGACTGAATAATGTACGGCCCTGTATGATGTGAGAGGATTCAACACAAATATGCTGTCTGTACATAGCTGATCCTAACTCTACTGCTGTAGAATGTACCCTATTCTTCAGTCACCATAGGCCAAATATACTGCAACAAGTGAAGAAAAGGCAAGAGCAGAGCAAAAGTATCAGGGAAAAGTTTACTTTTCTGATTTAAGAGAGTAAAATTCAAAGCATTCATTTATTCAACATCCAATTAATACTTATACAGAATAGAGAGATGAGTTAAATGAACAAAAATCCCTGCTTCATGGAGTAGACATTCTAGTGGATACATGGGCATATATGTAAAGTCTAAATAGGTTCTTTTCCCTCTTGCACTAAGATTCAGGGAGAATGAAAAATGAAATTAGGTATCTAAGACAGAGGCTGTCACGGATTGAATGACAGATATCCTTAGATAAAAAGAAAGCTTGGAGACCCCATCCTATCTGAATTCTGGGAAGAGGAAGAGGAAAAGGCAAGTCTGTAGGCAAAATCTAGTCAGAAATTTGTCACTGGTGCTCCCTTCTGCCTTTATATTAGGTGACCCTCACCTAATTACTGAGCCCTCTCTTTCCTATTCCTCAATACCAACCATTCTTTCAGATATCCCTAGTCAATAGTGGATGAGAAAAGGATGAACAATGCCATATATATTTTCTCTCTGTGGATGCTGCTGTGCCCACCAGTACCTGATCCATATGAAAACTACTAAGGGAAGAAGATGGTGGGGGATGGATGGATGGATGGAAGAATAGATGAATGGAAGGATTCTTTCATGAGCATGGCTTAATATGCGAGAAAGTAAGTGAATAGAAAAGTAAAATAATAAATGAAGGTATAAACAAAAAAATAATTATATAAAGTAGGGGAAAACTTAAAGGTGCTCATAGGAAGCTTGTGAAGTCAGTCCCATGGTAAAGATGGGAGAGAAATAAAAAGAAATCACACCCTAAAGATGTGAATAAGGTGACAGAATCTAGGAGAAGAAAAACAATAAATAAAATTGTAGAACTTGTAAGCCCCAGGGAAAAAGAAAAAAAATCACAGCATCTCTTAAAGACGAGCAGAGGAGCCAGGGGGAGGTTAGAGGATTTGCTCTGCCTACAACCTTGAATCTTGATGCAGTGAGAATATCTCTGCTTCTGAAAACAGCAGGCTCTGAGAGTTTCACTGAAAGTGGCACTAGGCTTTCATGAATAGAAATATGCATAGAAATATTACAAACTCTTGTTAAGGGCTCAAACACTGTGTACACCAAGTTGAGATAAATTCTAGCCATTTATAAATAGCCTTTATATTTTTGATAAAAATATACACCTTCAAAATTGAGAAACACAAATAAGAAAAAAAGAAATTAAAATCATCCATAATATTCTAACAATCAGAAATATTTTTGCAAGTTTTATACCAGCTTAACATGTGTGCACATGCACACATGTGTTTGTATGCGCTTAGTATAATATATATTTAATTAAATTAGCTTACTATAAAATATAGTTTATATATTTTATATATATTGTTTAACAGATTAATATTATATATATGCTTTTAATTCTTTTTTCATATAAATATATTGTAAATATTTCCATGGTAGGAAACTGCCTTCAGTATTGTAATAGTTTATCATCAGCTATTTTATTTTATGGGTATACAAAATTTAATCAAGCAATCTCCCATTGTTAGAAATTTAGTTTTGTTCCCCCCATGTTGTTATTTAAAATAATTTATTTTTTAATACTGTTTTTTTTTTTTTTACTTCAAAGAAATTTTATCTTCTTTCATTGTAGAAGAAAACACCATGAATTACAATCAATACTTTGCTGGATTTTTCTCACACCGATTTATTTGTTGTATACATTAGACACAATGCCAGGATGGTGCTTTTAGAAACCCTGCATCTCCATATTTACCTAGAAAGAATAAAATTACATATTGTATATTAAGTTTTTTCTCTCTGCTCTTTTTTTAAAATTTTTCTTGTGGTATAGCTGATTTACAATGTTGTGTTAGTTTCAGGTGTTTTTAATACTGTTTTATTTTTTAAAACAAAGTGCTACATTCTTTAATTATGTCATTATTCCAAAAAATTTGTGTTGGAATTGCTTGGTCAAATTCAAAATGTTAAGGCTTTTGATATGTGTATCAATTATGATGGCTTCAGGTGCTATTAATGGCACTAAAAAACCAATCAACATTTACATTATTATTTAAATGTATTAAATAATAAAGGCTTTTTAATGGATCTCATAGAGTCCAGAGATAATTCAGGTCACAAAATCGGTTTCCTCCAGTAGCTCAACAACATTACATCCTGCTTCGTTTTGTCTTCTGCTCTGCCTACACTGATAAGAGCCTCCTTCTCACTTACATACCAAATGGCTGCCAACAACTCCTGGGAACACATTTTTCCTCTTTTAGGTTCAGTGAAAGAGCACATCTTCCCCAAATCTCAAACAAAAATCCTAAATCTTACTCTAGATCAGTTTGTGTCATATGCCCATTCTTGAGCTTTGACAAGCAGCTTAGATATTGTCAATATATAGTCCCACAAATAGGGTGAGTTCAGGTTTCCTCCAGCCTTCACTAATGTTGAGAATTAACATTTAAAAAAATCACAGTAAAATCAAAAGCTGCCAGACAACTAAAAAGAGTAGGCCATTATTCCCTTTTTTCTTTATTTTCTTTTCTTTCTTATCAGTGTGGACTTTTTAGTTGTGAAAACATGGGCTCTAAAATCAGATGGTCCCTGACTAGGTAGAGTTGTTTCATCTTAAACAAGTTAGAAAATTCTCTGAAAAACAGGAATAATAATAATAGAATCCACCCCTTGAGTTTTTATGAAGACAAATGAAATAAATTTTTAAAAACCTGGTAAATGTTAGGTTTTGTTTACAATTATTATATAACTTTTATTACTAAATTGTTGTGATTACCTATTCATTCTTTGTACTCATTTTTCCATTGGGAGTAGCCATTTTTAATCATAAAAAAGGGAAGTTTTACTTCATTATTTGAAATGTCTATTTCCTCATTTAAGACATATATGTAAGTACCCATATTTTCTTCACTAGTCAAATGGCAACACCTACAGACACCAGCCATGAGTATCTGAAAAACTGAAAAAATCAGTGACTTTAGAAACACTGGAAAATCAATCACTGATAAGAGGGTGAGAAAATTTTGGCCTATCTTCCTGCATTTCCAAGATACTTTGCATATAAGGCATTTGTGCTATTAAAGCTACAACACTGGACTTTCTTCTCTATAGCATTTCAGACAAAAATGCCAGCAATGACAGTTAATGACATGACTAATGCCAAAATGAGTCACCTCAAAGACAGCTGAAATCACATACGATAAATGTTGTTAGACCTTTTATAAATTCCACAAATAACTCTAAATCTCAGCCTCTTATTATGATAAATATCTTTTTAAAATAAAGAGAATTTGGGGGGGAAAATAAACAGTAGAAGAAATCTCTCATTTACAAGTTATGAATACTCCTGTCCTAATACAGGAATAGCTTAATTTACCAAAACCTTATAGGAAGCCATTCCTCTAACTGGAAATAGAAATGACATTTTTAGTTTGTTCAGCGTGCAGTGCGATTCTTGTCTGAATGGTGTTATTTCTGGCTCCCCTATGAGCCACTGTTAGGATTGGTCAAAAAGGATATGGGCTCCCTTCTTCCCTTTTGGATGTTTTCTTCCTCTGAAATTGGTTAGAACAGACAGCTTTTTTCTTCCACCTCAAAATTCAGCAGTTCTCTGATTCCTAACAGATGAGCTCTAAAAAACCAAAACTTATTTCACTGTGCCCTCAAAATCTCCCTCCCTGCCCCATACATGCAGCATACCATAGCTACATTACTAATGGGTGCGATTCAACCTTCACTGTTCTTCATCTCCCATTATATATAAATGGTGATTGTGGAGAGCTCTCTATCATGCATACAGTCCTTATTATCTTAAGCTAAAAAAAAAAATGCCTTTTAAGAAAGTGGGAAGGTTTGCCCTATTCTGCAATATTTGGCAGTGTTCATTTTAACTGATTCACTTGTTAGGGCAAAATTACTGTAACCTGTAATAAATGTTAAGATTGTTGGATGCATACTTGTACTGAATTAATATTTTATAGCTTCTTGGCCCTGTGTGGGCTAACTGTTCTACTGGAATGCTCTAGCACCATGGAAACGCTGGGAGATATTTTCTCTTAATTGTAAGAATGTTTGACAGATAACAGTACAGTACCATGGAATTAAACTCCATTATTGATGAATTCTGATCAGCTTGTAACCTGTTTTATTATATTATTTGAGGGTTTTTTCATTTTATTTTTAAGCTTTGCAACATCTGTCCTTGCCCATATCACTTCTTAAAAATCTTAGTAAGTATTGTATTGTCTATATAGTTACCATAAGATAAAGACATCCAGTTTCTTTAATTAAATATTTTCTCCATTTAGAAAAAAAAATCCAACCTGTTAACTATGATTAAAATCTTTTTGAAGAAATACATTTTTAACGAAGAAAAAGTTCTGCTAACACCTCTCTATTGCTAAATTGTAATATAAGTCAATTACATTAACTTTAAATTCTAATGCTAAAAATATCAGTATTTAGCTTAAAAAATATTTGTAATTTTAAAAACAAAATATAAATGTGTTTTATACACTTTTATGTCTAAGAGAAACATGCTATGCTTCCACCTTTCCAGTCCAATGAGATAGAATAGAAAGTATTTATTATTTTTCTAAGCTCAAGACTTTGAACCAGTTGATTAGAGTTTTACCCTAAAGCTCCCATGGCCCTCGAGAATCAAGTTCATAATGGAAGCCAAGCATCCAAATCTCTAGGCAAGGTTTCCCAGAGAAACACATAACTGCTGGTCACATTTTGTTTTTCTTCCTTGCCCTTTCTCAGAAACACTTAATGAGGGTTCAAATAGCTGTTTGTAGCCAACTCATTAAAATGCCTTTTTTTCTGCTAGTACAGCACTGTGATGGACATTGGGAGGCTCTGCCTCTCCTACTCTAGAAGAATGAGGTCTTTTATTTCAGCCTTTGGATTCTACCAGATTCCCCCCACTAAGGTCCCTCTTCAGCGCTAGTATTCTGACACACCACTACCAGGACTAACTATAAGCAGAACCCTGGGAAGCGCAGCTCATCACCTGACTCAACTGTCTTCCTTACAAACCTGCCCCATGTAGCTTTTACCCTTTCCTTCTTCACAGAGTTCAGAAGTGAAGAGAAGCTAAGAAGACAGTACTCAAAGTATTCAGTTGAAGACTGGTGGAGAAGAGCTGTGGACACATTAAAAGTGTCTCTCCTAACACAGGGAGTTTACTGAGGGAAGAGATTATTTCCTGTTGGGAGTAATTGGGAAAGATTTTATGGCAGAAAGGATACAAACACACATAATGTGTGCATGTGTTAGGAAGAGTAGCAACCCAAGGTGGAAAGAGAGTACAAGCCAAGTGTGGTAGGCAGAAAAGGGTCCCTGAAAAGGTGTCCACGTCTTAATCCCAAGAATCTATGACCATGTTACCTTAACATGGAAAACGGGACTTTGAAGAGGGGATTAAATTAGGAAGTTTTGAGATGGGGAGATTATCCTCATTATCCAAGTAGACCCTAAATGTCACAAGTGTTCTTTATAAAAAGGATGTGTGTCAGAGAAGGAGATGTGAGGACAGAAACAGAAGTCAGAGTGATGCAGCCTCTAGAAGCTGGAAAAGGCAAGTAAATAGATTCCCCCAAGTACCTCCAGAAAGAATGCAGCTCTGCAACACCTTGATTTTAGCCTCCTGAGACCTGTTTTATATCTCTGACCCCTAGAATTCTAAAATAGTAAATTTGTGTTGTGTTAAAGCACTAGTTTGTAGCTATTTGTTACAGCAGCAATAGGAAACTAATACACAAAAGGCAAATGGAAAAATGTGCACTATTTGTAAAGATATTAAACTTCAGAGTGGAGGGTGCACAGGGATATCCAAGGAAGAACAAGATGAAAAGAAAAATAACAAAAAGGAATAATGATAATATTTTGCTTTCCACTTAAAGTGCTTTCATATTCATTATTTTAAAAATATGATTCCCATAGCAACCTTTTAATCCAGGCATTTAGATACTCTCCAATTTAAAGATGAAGTAGCTATGGCTTGTGGAAGTTCATTGTTTTGCCCAAGTCCACAGTTCTGTAAGTTGTGGAGCTGGGCGGGAGCCGAGGTATGCCAACTCCTCACATCTCTTTCCACTGCATCACATCCCTTGTTCAAACCAGGCCACCTGATTTCAGAGGGGTTTAAATGTCAGGTCAAAGGGTGTAAAATTTATTCACCAGCAATAAATTATAGGTTTTTAAGCAAGGAGTGGTATAATCAATTGATTTAACAGCATAACATAAAGTAGATTATAGAAGGAGGGAAAAAAAATTGAGGCACTGGTTAGGCTACTGGAATAGTTCAGGAGACAGGGAACAAAGGCCTGAACTGAGGCCAGCAGTGGGAACAGAGAGAGGCGTGTTGTTTTATATAAGATGGGGAGAGGATAGGGGCAGGTGAAAATAGGAGCAGGAAATTCATGTTTCTGGTTTATTATCAAAAGAAAATTTATGGTTTTCTAATATATATCTCTCGGACAATAAATTAGTGTACATTTAAAGTAGGTTTTACTCATATAAATCATAGTTTCCAAATAAAAATTAAGTTTTTAATCTACATCTGACTATTTAACTTTCTAAATTACCATTTCAGAAGATTTTTTTTTTAATTTGCTTAAAATATAGACGAATCAGGGCTTCCCTGGTGGCGCAGTGGTTGAGAGTCCACCTGCCGATGCAGGGGACAAGGGTTCGAGCCCCGGTCCGCGAGGATCCCACATGCCGCAGAGCGGCTGGGCCCGTGAGCCACGGCCGCTGAGCCTGCGCGTCTGGAGCCTGTGCTCCGCAACGGGAGAGGCCGCGTCAGTGAGAGGCTCGCATACCACAAAAAAAAAAAAAAAAAAAAAGACGAATCCCAATACAGTATTTTTTACAATAATACCTGAGTTCTTTATGTCTCATTGAGGTCAACTAGCTGGCCACCAATGAAATATGAAACTAGAAAAGTACCGCTCTGCTCCTCTCACAGCAATGGCAATACACTCTCTAAATTGTCACCTTTCTGACAGGGCTTTCTTGACCCCATCCATCTCACACTGTTACCTGTTTTCTATTCCCTTTGTATGCTGTTGGTAAGCTACAAAAATATCTTTGGGTGGTCATCCTTGCTATATATCTGATGCTGCTGCATTATGACATGTTATTTATTGCTGTTATTCATACGTCAATTCTCATCATGCCCATTTTTCAATCTTTGATTGCCTTTTTTGACCTTGATTCTTAGAAACTTTTACCAACTTTTTTTCCCTCTTTTATCACAAATAGTTCAGAATTCTGATGTTGCCTTTGATAGGCTGAATAATGGTCCACCAAAGATGTCTATCTCCTAATTCCCAGAACTTAATATGTTACCTTACATGGTAAAATGGACTTGGCAAATTTGATTAAGGATTTTGAGATGGGGAGATTATCCTAGATTACCCAGTTGGGCCTAATGTAACCACAAAGGTCCTTACAAGGCAAAGAGAGAAGCAGAAGAGAAAGAGAGATGGAAACAACAGAAGCAGAGATCAGAGAGGAGAGAAGATGTTATGCTGCTTGGTTTGAAGATGGAGGAAGGGGCCACAAAGCCTAGGAATGTAGGTAGCCTCTAGAAGCTGGAAAAAGCAAGGAAACACATCTTCCCCAAGAGCCTCCAAAAGGAGCATAGCCTGGTGGACCCATTTTAGACTTCTGACCTCTAAAACTGT
The DNA here is from genome assembly GCF_003676395.1 of Aethalodelphis obliquidens. Taxonomy (NCBI): domain Eukaryota; kingdom Metazoa; phylum Chordata; class Mammalia; order Artiodactyla; family Delphinidae; genus Aethalodelphis; species Aethalodelphis obliquidens. The sequence goes on along the minus strand of NW_020837957.1, from coordinate 6,034,022 downwards.
AAGAGAGTAAATCTGTGTTGTTTTAAGCCACTATGTTTGTGATCATTTGTTATAGTAGAAATAGGGTAACAATTTCCCAACAGAAGAAGAAATCCTATATGTCTCACCTTTCTTATATATTTAAATTGAGAGAAGAAATTAGAGTATCCCAATTAAAGTGGTCTCCATCATCTTAATTATTATGCCTTACTTCATTTCCTCAGTGACTCAAAGAAATAATTCCAGCCAATTATTTCACCTTGCAATGTCAGTGTAGAAAACCAAAGATTGTAATCCATTCCATAATCATTTGAAAAATAAGTAATTTAAAATCTATTCAGAACTTCATACATGGAATCATTCATCCATTCATAAGAGCCATATAGAAAACTTTTGTGAGTAAAAACCTGTGGTGAAACTAAAATGTTGTCTTTTTTGGTCAAATAATGCCATAACTTTTTAAAAATAGCAAAAGATTTAATGTTGTAAAAATAATATATTAGGCAACCCACACTTCCTTCAACATTACTCGGATGAAATCTTATATTCCCTTGATCCCAACATAACAGGGCAAGATCTAAAGTTTACCTGGAATTCTCTGACCGAATGCTAAGAGAAGTAAAGGAAAAAGGAGACAAATTGGAAAGCACGAGGGAGGGTTACAGATGAGTAGGGGAAGAGGGATGAGGAGAGGCATACAGATTCTCAGAAATAACCTGATCTAAAAGCAACATCAGCTTTTACTTACTCCTGTACCCAAGCAATGGGAGGGATGAGGTGAAGTAAATGTCCTCGCACAGACCAATGTTATTACAGGAAAGATGAGGCAGAGCTACATGACACCCAGCCCTTAGATATCATGTTTAGCTTGGATACATAGTGGGTGGCAGGTGGGAGTTGACAAGGGTTACTTAACAGTTTTCAAAAGCTAAAAAAAACTTTCATTGAAATATCCTGTCACTTTTATGGCCACGTTCTGCCAACTCCACCCCCACCTCTCACACATCTCCCCACCCCCCAGAATGAGGGCAAAAAGAAAAAAGAGAAAAGGACTTGATGTTTCTGAGTACCCATTAATGTCACAGAAAATACAAGATGCTTTTAATTTGTTATTACATTTCATCTTCATGAAAGAGTTCAAATTTCTGAGCCTTTAATGTGGGCCAAGCACTGTGCTGATGCTTATGTATAGTTTAATAGATTAAACTATACATTACATAGTTTACCTTATCTCGTGCTAATAACTACTCTCTGAGGTGCGTAGTATTGATATCCCCATTTTGTAAATGAGAAACTGAACCCTACCAAGTTTAAGTAATTGGCCCCAAGTCAAGCAGCTGGCAAATTGCAAGACTGGGATTCAAACATAGCTTTATCTACCTCATGCTAGAGCCTAGTTCTTAACCATTTCTCCAAGAGGTAAATACTATTTTTCTTTCTTTATAGATGAACATATTTGAGTCAGAGGGATAACAAGAAACTTATATTACTGTGTCTAAATCAAAATTAGCTAATTCAGACTTCAGAATATTAGTTATACACATGATAGTGAGCTTATATTTATAAAGCAGATAGTTCAGTTTTTGATGGCTTTACAAATCGTGATTTTATAAAAATCACCCCTAAACTTACACTGGACAGCTATCCTATTACTCACGCGTTCTCAGTATCTACTAATTGATTTAGAGTAAATCCCAGCTTTCAGAGCTACAAAGTAGGACCTACTGATTCACCTAAGGGCAGAATCAAGATTTGATATAATGGTGTCAAAGTCTGAATTTGGAATAATTAAGTCTCTCAAGCACAGCTGCACTTTTAATTTTCAAACATGCTCTTAAGAGAAAATTTGTGTTACATTATTCCAAGGGTTTATTTCTCTTAGATCCAAATAGTTAATGAGATTTGCAGTGGGAAGAAGCCATTAACAGAACTTCACACAGACCTCAAACCAGAATCTCATCATGGTGCATCCACGTTTCATAGGATGCCCCTTTGGCCACCAGGGCTACGTGGAACCCATATGACTCAGAAACATACTGAGTTTCTTCCTCTTGGATCAGTTTGCTTCAGACAACCAAGTCCAAATAACAAAATCGAGGATTCTTTTGTACTTCTTTCTTTCGGTTCAGACTTATGTCCCTGTGAAAAATACTCAAAAGGCTATTATGTTTTGATTAAGTCTTCTAATCTGGGCAAGGCCAGAACTAAACTTGGATACCACAGAACTCATCCATTTTGTTCCTACCACTCTTTTAAAATGTGTGTTAATTTACCCAGAGCTTGTGCCACAGTCAAATTAAATTCACATGTACCTGCAATACCTCACAGCTCAAGGAATATGAAAAGAAAAAAGTTCATGAGAGTTATATGTGTTCTGGTAAGAATACAAAAGAAGCTACTAATTAGGAAAAACAAAACCACCATCGATGGAGCAGCTGCAGTAATTTTCTGTGCCTTTCTGGCATTATGGGAAACTGCATGCATTATCACAGTCACTTGTCACACCACAGAGAGACTGCATTAGTTTACTTTTTCCCCATAAATTCATCCACTTTAGGCTGCAGAAAAGCAGTTCACCAACCTAAGGTTGAAATGCTGAAATTCAGAAAATAATGCTTAAAAAGTGGCCAATAACAGATTTTGAAAACAACTTTTTTGAACAATTTTCAATCAGAGTCACAAAGTATTTTGTTGCAACATTTCTTTTCCCTTGATGAGAATTCAGGAAAACCACTATTTTACTTGCTGAAATGTGGTAGGAATATAGTCTTGGTTGGCAATAAGTAGAACAAGAAGATGGGGAGTTGGGTGCGAAAAGAGGAGAGAAGTTAAAGCTGCCAGCCGAACAGAATGAAAGTGTTTACAATACAGTTCTGAGAGAAGTAAAGAAACCTAGTCAAATTCCAGCAGGACTTAGAAGCACACTCCCTTGAGATGGGGAGTGGGGGGCGGGGGGTACAGTGGGAAGCTGAGGGGTCCAGATACTGCAGTGTTGCTGAGTTCTGTCACACTCTGGAATGAAGGATAGTATGACCTGAGCCAAAAATGGACACCCCCAAATCTGGACATACAGAGATTCCCTCTTCAAATGCACCAAACCGAGAGTGCTTATAAGCATGGTAGTCATTCTGGTTTTAAAAGTCATTACTCTACCCAGTGGGCAAACAAGAGTACACCCATTCCACCATACAGAGAACTCTGCTCCCTGTGTGCCTGCTATTTTCCCAGGTAAAATGAGATCTTTGTTAAAGTATAGGGTGTTGTGTAAATAATTTTAAATAGTAATATAATATTTAACTAAATGTGAGCTCAGGATTGAGTTGAGCCACATCCCTTCCTCCCACAACTGGGAGGCCATGTGGGAAGCAGGCCCGGCCAATCTGTCTTATATAGTTGGCATGGAGAACGAGAACCATGCCTTTCAACTGCTTTCAACAAATAGTAACTGAGCATCTGCTGTGGCCCCACCCAAATATAATGAGGCTGTAGGATGTCTATGGAATATGGTGTGTGAAACTGAACCAAATAAGCTTATCCAAAATAGAAAGTCAAACAAGGGCAGCCTGGGGAGAATACTGGGAACTGAGATGCAAGGGAAACGGCATATAGGAGCCCATGAACAAAAGCTGATCTAAACAAATTTGGCAGACAGCTGTTACTGCCCATCGAAGGGGTTTTTTCACCTGCTCTTGGCACATTCATGTGAGTGTATCAGTACCAAAGGAGCTGTGAGCATGTGAGGATATATCACACTATTTTAAAAAAGCAACATGGTCAAATAAGCAGCTTATGGCAAAGGGTAATCATTTGAACCTATGTATTTAATACCCACCTTCCTGAATTCTCTCTGAAAAAAAAGAAGAAACATAAAAATTAGAAAAACAACACCTGTACAAATACGGGAACCAAGCAGTGTCAAGAAATAAACCTTTTTTGATGTAAGCCATTGAAATCTTGGGAGCTTGTTTGTACCAGCAGCATATTGATATGCTATTTTTCCAATTATAAAATGAATACAATAAAGCAATTTATACAAAGGTATAGAAGTGGATTGGCAGTTTAAACATCAAATTAATCACAGTTGTTAGCTCTGGAAAAGTAGAAGGAATGGTGCTGACGATGGTGGATAAAAGGGATTATTTCTTCTATTAAAATAAGAATTGAAGCAAGTATAGCAACATGATAATAATTATTAATTAGGGTTATGGGTACATAAGTATTTTTATACTATTCTTTGCAGTGTACTATATTTTAATATATCAAAATTAAAAATAAATAAAATTATATACATTCACTGAAGATAATTTGGGTATGTAATAAAAGCATGAAGAAAATTAAAACCACTCATAATTCTACAACCAAGAGGCAAAACTGTACCAAACTGTAAATATATATACATACTACTTTTATAAAATAACTTTATAAAAATGGGGCCTTGTTGAACGGTCAATGCCCTGCTTTTTTCATATAACAATTAAATTTTTTCATTATATTAAATAATATTTTATAACATGATTATTTTCTTGAGAAAAATACCTATAAAACAGAAGATCAAAGAGTTCTTATTTCCCTCCATCATTTAGTGTTATCATTCCTCTATTATTTGTCAACTCAATGAGTGAAAAACATTCCACCTTCTTTATTTTGCATTTCTTTGATTGCCAGTTAGGCTGTACATTTTTGTGTGTACATATGACATTGTATATCTGTAGCGGCCACCTGGTCTTTTTGCCTGGCCTGTATCTCCCTTTCTGAGAACTGTCTCTCTCATTTCCCATGTGGTTCTGATGGAGCTGACATGCAAAATATCTTTGCCTGCCCCTAACTGCAGGAATCAGCATGGAACCCAATTATCCTCCAGATGAGATCCTATTCCCTGACTACTGTGATTACTCCAAGAGGTGGGCTTTTGCCCCAACCAACACCAGAGGATCTCCCTGAGATTTAAATTTTGAAAGCTGGAGGGTGGCAAGGGGCAGGGAGCTATTGTTTTCTTCCTCAGAGTTGATGATATACAATTTAAAAAGATGAAATTTGTGACATCAAAAATATAAAATGCGGGGGCGGTGGTAAATGGGTAGAGTTTTTGTATGCAATCGAAGTTGTTAAAGCTTAAAATAGACTATCATGTTTATAAGAAGTTTTATGTAAGCCTGAGGGTAACCACACAGCAAAAACCTATGGTAGATATACATAAGATAAAGAGAAAGAAATCAAAGCATACCACTAGAGCAAATAAGCAAATCTTCAAATAACAGAGGAAGCCAGCAAGACAGAAGGAAAGGAACAGAGGAACTATACAATAGCCAGAAAACAATAAGATGGCATTTGTAAATTCTTACCTATCAATAATTACTTTAAATGTAAATGGATAAATTCTCCAATCAAAAGACACAGAGTGTCTGAATGGATAAAAAAACAAGACCCAACTACATGCTGCCTAAGAGACCCACTTCAGATTTAACGACACACAAAGGCTCAAAGTGAAAGGATAGAAAAGGATATTCTATGCAAATGGAAACTAAAAGAGAGGAGGGATGGCTATACTTATATCAGAAAAAAATAGGCTTTAAATCAAACACCATCAAAAGAGACAAAGAAGTTTATTTACAGTAACAAAGGGGTCAATTCATCAAGAGGATACAACTGTGAATATATATGCACCCAACATTGGAGTACCTAAATATATTAAACAAACAGTAACAGATCTGAAAAGAGAAGTAAACAACAAAACAAAAATAGTATGGAATTTCAGTACTCCACTTTAAACAATGGAAAGATCATCCACACAGAAAATTGATAAGAAAACATTGGACTTGAACTATACTTTAGGCCAAATGGACCTAGCAGACATAAATAGAACATTCCATCAAAAAGCAACAGAATACACATTCTTCTCAAGCACACATGACATTCTCCAGGACAGAACATATGTTGGTCACAAAACAAGTCTTACCAAATTTTAAAAAGACTGAAATCATACTAAGTATCTGTACAACAATAGTATGAAATCAGGTATCAATAACAGGAGAAAAACTGGAAAATTCACAAGTGAGTAGAAATTAAATAACACACTCCTAAACAACCAATGGGTCAAAAAATAAATCAAAAACAAACAAAAAAACATATCAAAACTTCTGGGATGCAATAAAAGCAGTTCTAAAAGAGGGAAGATTATAGTGATAAATACTGACATGAAGAGGAAAAAAAAATCTCAAACAACCTAACTTTACACCTCAAGCAACTAGCAAAAGGACAAACTAAGCCCAACATTAGCAGAAGGAAAGAGGTAACAGAATTCAGAGCAGAAATAAATGAAATAGAGAATAGTAACCATAGAAAAGATCAATAAAACTTAAGAATTGGATTTTTGAAAAGACAGAATTTACAAACCTATCTTTGTAAACCTATCTTTGTAGCTTTCTTTGTAAGCTAGGCTTACAAAGAAAAAAAGACAGAGGACACAAATAAAATTACAAATGAAAGAGGAGACATTACAACTCAGCACAGAAATACAAAGGATCATAAGAGACTACTGTGAATATTTATATGCCAACAAACTGGACAGAATACAAGACATGGATAAATCCTAAAAACATATAAACTACTAAGACTGAATCAATAGAAAATCTGCACAAGCCAATAATGAGTAAGGAGGTTGAATCAACAATTAGAAACCTTCCAACAAATAAAATCCCAGAACCTGATGGCTTCCCTGGTGTATTCTACCAAACTTTTAAAGAAGAATTAATGCCAATCCATCTCAAACTCTTTCAAAAAGTTGAAAAAGAGAAAACACTCCCAAACCCATTTTACAAGGCCAGCATTACCTTGATACCAAAGACAGGTAAGGACACAATAGGAAAAGAAAACTTAAGGCCAATATCCCTGATGAATAGAGATGCACAAAAAGAAAGAAGGGTATAACAAATTTCTGTGCAGTCATCACCCCAGTTTTAACAAATCATCAATATACATAAGAGTATAGTATGCTTTATACTATTAGTTTAAATACAAAGGAGCTAGCTATACTGAGTTTCCTGGAATGCTGTCAGGTTTAAGGGTTTGGAGTTTGAGGTGACTATGTATTTAGGAACATTAATTAAAAATTATAGTAAGTGTTCAAGCTATGTAAAATTTAAAATGTATGTCAAAATATCATTAAAAATTAAAATGTAAACAATAGACTAAAATTTATTTGGGACCGATGTGATATTTTAAAAACATCTTTATTATATAAAGAGATCATACTTAGTGGAATGTTCTATAAATATCAATTAAGTCCATTTGATCTAATGTGTTGTTTAAGGCTGTGCTTCCGTATTGATTTTCTGTCTGGATGATCTGTCCACTGATGTTAGTGGAGTGTTAAATTCCCCTACTATTATTGTGTTATTGTTGATTTCTCTTTTTATGTCTGTCAATATTTGCCTTATATATTGAGGTGCCTCTATGTTGGGTGCATATATATTTACAATTGTTATATCTTGTTCTTGGATTGATCCCTTGATCATTTTGCAGTGTCCTTCTTTGTCTACTGTAACAGTCTTTATTTTAAAGTCTATTTTATAGTCTGATATAAGTATTGCTACTCTGGCTTTCTTCTGATTTCCATTTGCATGAAAAACCTTTTCCCATCCCCTCACTTTCTGTCTGCAAGTGTCTCTAGATCTGAAGTGATCTCTCTTTTTGTGCATGTTCTAAATCTTCCCATAAAAAAAGTCTAAAACATTCTTTTGCACTTTGGACTTATTTTCTGCTGCTTTTCAAGTTTCATATACATAAATCCCTAATTTGTGACCTTGGACAAATTTGGAAATCTCTAAGCTTTGGTTACCTCCGCTACTAAAAATCAAAACCAAACAAAGAAGTAAAAATATACCAAACGTGTAGGAACCTTAAAAGGATGAAATAACTATGACATAAATCACAGCAAGATCCTTTTTGACCCATCTCTTAGAGAAATGGAAATAAAAACAAAAATAAACAAATGGGACCTAATGAAACTTAAAAGCTTTTGCACAGCAAAGGAAAACATAAACAAGACGAAAAGACAACCCTCAGAATGGGAGAAAATATTTGCAAATGAAGCAACTGACAAAGGATTAATCTCCAAAATTTACAAGCAACTCGTGCAGCTCAATATCAAAATAACAAACAACCCAATCCAAAAAAGCACAGAAGACCTAAATAGACATTTCTCCAAAGAAGATATACAGATTGCCAACAAACACATGAAAGGATGCTCAACATCACTAATTATTAGAGAAATGCAAATCGAAACTACAATGAGGTATTACCTCACCAGTCAGAATGGCCATCATTGAAAAATCTACAAACAAATGCTGGGGAGGGTGTGGGGAAAACGGAACCCTCTTTCACTGTTGGTGGGAATGTAAATTGATACAGCTACTATGGAGAACAGTATGGAGGCTCCTTAAAAAACTAAAAATAGAACTACCATACGACCCAGCAATCCCACTGCTGGGCATATACCCTGAGAAAACCATAACTGAAAAAGAGTCATGTAACACAATGTTCATTGCAGCTCTATTTACAGTAGCCAGGACATGGAAGCAACCTAACTGTCCACCAACAGATGAATGGATAAAGAAGATGTGGCACATATATACAATGGAATATTACTCAGCCATAAAAAGAAACGAAGTTGAGTTATTTGTAGTGAGGTAGATGGACCTACAGACTGTCATACAGAGTGAAGTAAGTCAGAAAGAGAAAAGCAAATACCGTATGCTAACACATATATATGGAATCTAAAAAAAAAAGAAGGAAAAAAAATCGTTCTGAAGAACCTAGGGGCAGGACAGGTACAAAAACGCATATATAGAGAATGGACTTGAGGACACGAGGAGTGGGAAGGGTAAGCTGGGACGAAGTGAGAGAGTGGCATGGACATATATACACTACCAAATGTAAAACAGATAGCTAGTGGGAAGCAGCCGCATAGCACAGGGAGATCAGCTCGGTGCTTTGTGACCACCTAGAGGAGTGGGATAGGGAGGATGGGAGGGAGATACAAGAGCGAGGAGATATGGGGATATATGTATATGTTTAGCTGATTCACTTCGTTATAAAGCAGAAACTAATTCACCATTGTAAAGCAATTAAACTCCAATAAAGATGTTAAAAAAAAGGAGAAAATGAAATAATGCGTATCTAGCATATAATATGGTGCCTGGCATATACCAGATGCTCAATAAAGTTTTCCTTTTATTATTATTATCATTATTATTATTACTACTACTACTATTATATTACTACTATTATTATTTCAATTTCTATGTGTCAGACTTTCTTGTTGCAAGAATCAGAAGCTGATCCTGGCTGATTAAATAGAAGAAAAGTTTATTTCAAAGATATTGGGAATGGCAGAGGACAAGTTCAAGGACAGTTTAGGAATGATGCCGAAGGCCTGACCTCAGGAGAAATCTGCTGTGGCAGCTGCAGGCCAGCTGAGCACAAGCGGAAACAACTCGGCCACAGTCACCCTCACATAACCAGTCCTGTGCCAGAGCTGGACGCCCACCCCCACACTGGCCCACAAATGTTTCTGAGGAGGCCCTGCTTTCTCAAACTGCTCCTATGGGTGCACTGTACCAGAGAATCCTTGAGGAGTCAGACCCATAAGGCTGAAAACTCTTCAAACAGGAATTTTTAAATGCTGACAACCAGGCAGAAAACTTAACAATGTTCTGTACACTTCCCTCGCTAGCTGCCCAAATTTCACATAGACCCTCCTTCTATGCTGGAACTTGACAATGACAACAATTGTTACAACAACAAAAATTCCACAAGTGGGGTCATTAGGCATGGCTGCCCTGGTAGGCCCTTTCTGGAGAGACAGCTGCCTTAACAACTCAAACACTGGGGAGCCTGACTCCAGGCTGCTGAGCATAAAGTTTAGAGTTCTGGGATGGCTGGAGCTTTCCCTTAAAATCCAAATTTTTTCCGCCACACTGCGCAGCATGCAGGATCTTAGTTCTACAACCAGAGATCGAACCTGTGCCCCTTGCAGTGGAAGCATGGAGTCTTAACCACTGGACCAACAAGGAAGTCCCCAAATCCAGATTATTTTATGCCACTGAATCCCCAAGAGAGCACGTTGCTAAAGAAAATGCTCTGGGCAGTTCTGCTTGATTTGGAGGAATGTGGGATTAAATAAATGGGTGATGAAACAAATGTGTTTGACCACTGAATCCCTATCTGTTAACCTTGGGTGGAAATATATTCCAGGTGGAAAAGACTGTTCCAACACACAGTTGGAGGAATACTGCTATATAGAAACCAGAGTTGATTTTGTAACTCTCAACTACATGGAATTGTTGTGAGAGTATTGATTAAATAACAGACGTTTAAAAAAAGAGAGAGAGATGCAAAAATTCTCAACAAAATACTAGCAAACTGAATTCAACAGCACATTAAAAGGATCATACACCACAATCAAGTGGGATTAACCCCTGTGATGCAAGGATGGTTCAACATATACCAATCAAACACTACATCAGTAGAATGAAATATAAAAACTATATGATCCTTTCAATAGATGCAGAAAAAGCATGTGACAAAATTCAACACCCATTTGTGACATAAACTCTCAGAAATTTGGTATAGAAGAAATGTACCTAAACATAATAAAGGCCACATATAACAAACCCAGAGCTAACATAATATACTCAATGGTAAAAAGCTGAAAGCTTTTCCTCTAAGATCAGGAACAAGACAAGAGTGTCAAACTCTCATCAGTTAGAGTCAACATAGTACTACAAATCAAGCCAGAGAAATTAGGCAAGAAAAAGAAAATAAAAGGAATCCAAACTGGAAAAGAAGAAGTAAAATTGTCTTTCTTTGAAGATGATATGATCTTATATATAGAAATTTCTGAAGACTCTGCCAAAAACTGTTAGAACTAGTAAACAAATTTAGTAAAGTTGCAGCATACAGAATCAACATACAGATATCAGTTGCATTTCTATACACTAATAATGGAATATCTGAGAGTGAAATTAAGAAAACAATCACATCTACAATAGCATCAAAAGAATAAAATACTTACAAATAAATTAAACCAAGGAGATGAAAAATCTGTACACTCAAAACTTTAAGACTCTGATGAAAGAAATTAGAGAAGATGCAAATAAATGGAAAGTTATCTATGTTCATGGATGGGAAGAATTCATATTGTTAAATTTGACAATATGTCTAGTATGTATATACAAAGTCTACTAAAGATTCAATTTAATCTATGTCAAAATTCCAATGACTTTTTTCACGGAAATAGAAAAAACAATCCTAACAATCCTAAAATTGGTGTGGAACCAGAAAAGACCTTGAGATTTAACAGTTCTGCATAAGAAGAACAAAGCTGGAGGAATCATGGTTCCTGATTTCAAACTAAATTATAAAGCTACCGTTCTCAAAACAGCATGGTATTGGCATAAAAATGGACACACAGACCAATGAACAGAATCAAGAGCTACGAAATAAACCTACAAAAATATATGACCAACTAATCTTAGACACAGGTGCCAAGAACACACAATGGGGAAATGTAGGGCGCGGTCAGCTAACTGCTACGCGGCAGGAAGCTGAAATAAGCTGAGTCATCCTTCCTGTGGCCACTGCGCTTGCGCTAAGTATACTAATGAGGTTTTAAAGTAGCGACCTATCCGATGCTGGCTCACAAATCGCACCATCGGCGAAAGCCAATCACAGAGCGACACATGTTCTTAATCCCTATATAAGCAGACTGCTATAGGATTGCGGTGTCTTCCTTCCATCTTTTCTTTAACCAAGCTGTGCTCCAATAAAGTGTGATACGAGAAGAATCTTGCGTGTGGCGACTCGTCATTCTGCTGGTCGGAGGCGGCTCGCCGCAGGGAAAAGATAGTTCCTCCAAAAATGGTGCTGGGAAAACTGGATAATCATGTACAAAAGAATAAAATCTGATCCTATCTTATACTCTCACAATAATTAACTCAAAATGGACTAAGGACTTATATGTAAAACCTAAAACTGTAAAATTCCTTGAAGAAAACAGGGAAAAAGCTCCTTGACAATGATTTTTTTGATATGACACCAAAAGCACAGGCAACAAAAGCAAAAATAAACAAGTAGAATAACATCAAACTAAGAAGCTGCTCAGTAAAGGAAACAATTAACAAAATGAAAAGGCAACCTATGGAAAAAAATATTTGCCAACCATATATCTCATAAGAGGTTAAGATCCAAAATATAAAAGTAATTCATACAATTCAACAGCAAAATACAAACAGCCCAATCAAAAAAAATGAGCAAAGGTTGGGCAGGCTCCTGCACCCAAGGCCCACCATGGGGGGGCTACTGTGCCAACCACCTCCTCCGCAGGCCCCAGGAGCAGATGCCAGCAGGTTGCCCACGTACAGAGGCAGGGCTGAAACTGCAGCTGAGCCCCAGGGGCCGCATGAGTTAGGAAGTAAGGCTGAAATCTCTCCTGATGGCTGCATGAGTCATGGGTTTACACCTCTGCTGCTGGCTTTGTAAATTTGGCACCTGCAGGACATATGAACGAACAACAGGTGCTCCTGTGGCTGGGATGAGTCTGGCCTTAGCAGCTGTGGGCTTTGTGGGTGCAGGCACACAAGGGCTAGGCTGGGCCAGGTTCTGAGCTGCCTCCATAGGTCCCACAACAGGTCCAGATGTGCAACTACTGTGGTAGATCTGTGCTGGTGGCCTTGTGAAAACAATGACTGAGGGACACCAGGGCCAGTTGCTGGCATTCCCACAGATAAGGCAGGGCCAAGGGTAGTGCCAGAAACAGTGTACTATGTGAGCCCACACAATGGGTGAAAAGTGAAACAACACTCATGGGTGAACAGCTCTGGCAGAGGAATACTCAGTGAGTCCTCTCCCAGTGAGAGTACTCCAATCCTGCCTACCTCACAGCACAGCTCAGAAACGGATCTGGGGGCTTCTATTCCAACAACTAGGGAGCAGACTCTGCCCTTGACACGGCAGTGACAACCACAGAGCAAAGAGAAGGCCCCACCCAATATCCAATGCAGGCTATGGTCCCCACAACACCAGTCACACCTCCTATCAAGGGTATACAGCCAGCATACACTGAGGAAAGAGGCCACAGGCATCCATACTAAAAACAGCACTTGCATCAAAAAATAATAAACCCCGGCAGGTTACACAGGGATGCTCCCACATAAAAATAGCCCTCCAAGACCATAGCAAATAATTGCTTCTCCTAAACTCATAGAGCAAGAAAAATATAAGTAAAATGAAGAAGCAAAGGAACAACTCCCAGTTAATAGAGCAAGAGAATTCCCCTGAAAGAACAATGAAACAGACCTCTTCAGTCTAATAAACACCAAGTTCAAAAAGGAGATAATGAAAATACTGAAGGACTTAAGAAAGGTTATTGACAGAAATGCAGATTACTGTAAAAGGAACTAGAAAGTATAAGGAGGAGCCAAGAAAAGTTAGAAAATTCATTTGCAGAGATGAAAGCTGAACTAAAGGCAATGAATAGCAGAATGAATAATACAGAAGAATGAATAAGTGATCTGGAAGATACAATAATGGAAATCACCCAATTAGAACAGCAAATAGAAACCAAAATGAAAAAAGAAAAAAGAATGCAATATAAGAGACCTAGGGGATAATATAAAGTGTGCCAATCTGTACATAATAGGGATCTCAGAAGGAAAGGAAAGAAGAAATGGAATTGTAAATATATTTGAAGAAATTATGGTCGAAAATTTTCCAAACCTAAAGGAGGAAATAGATAACCAGGTACAGGAAGCACAGAGAGTCCCAAACAAGATAAATGCAAACAGATCTACACCAAGACATATTATAATTAAAATGGCAGAAGTTAGAGATAAAGAGAGGATTCTAAAGGCAGCAAGAGAAAAACAAAAACTTAGTTACAAGGGAACACCCATAAGGCTATCACCTGATTTCTCTACAGAACTGCAGGCCAGAAGGGATCGGCAAGATATATTCAAAGTCCTGAAAGGGAAAAATCTGCAACCTAGGATACTCTACCCAGCATGATTATCATTTAGAATAGAAGGAGAGATAAAGAATTTCTCAGAGAAGCAAAAACTAAAAGAATACAGCAATACTAAACCTATCTTAAAGGAAATATTGAAAGGTCTTCTATAAATAGGAAAGAAGTAAGAATCTACAGAAAAGAGGAAATCACAATTGGAAAGTAAATCACTTAAATAAACCAGAACACAGATTTTTTTAAAAAATCAAAAATTTTCTGTAAAGCAATAATAACCACAATGAACAGAAAAAGGATAAACATGGGGCTTCCCTGGTGGTTCAGTGGTTGAGAGTCCGCCTGCCAATGCAGGGAACACGGGTTCGTGCCCCGGTCCGGGAAGATCCCACATGCCACAGAGTGGCTAGGCCTGTGAGCCATGGCCACTGAGCCTGTGCGTCCAGAGCCTGTGCTCCACAACAGGAGAGGCCACAACAGTGAGAGGCCTGCATACCGCAAAAAAAAAAAAAAAAAAAGGATAAACATGAAGATGTAAAAGAGGACATCAAAATTATAAAATGTGGGGGAGAAGAGTAAGAAAATGCAGAATTTTTTTTTTCTAGAATGTGTTTGAGCTTATATGACTACCAGTCTAAAGCAAGTAGATATAAGGAAACCAGCAACCACAAATCTAAAACATACAATAGATTCACAAAAAAAAAAAAAAAAGAAAGACAGAGAGAGACCATAAGCATAATACAAAAGAAAACCATCAAACCAAAAAAGGAAACACAAAAAGAAAAAGAGAGGGACAAAGATAAAAGATGAAATATAAAACCAATGGGAAAACAAAGTTTAATGTATGGGAAATACAAAGTTTAAATGTCAATGGAATAAATGCTCCAATCAAAAGACACAGAGTGGCATGAGACTTGTCTGGTGGTCCAGTGGTTAAGACTCTGTGCTTCCACTGCAGTGGGTGTGGGTCCAATCCCTGGTTGGGGAACTAAGATTCCACACACTGTGCAGCGCATGCCATGCTGTGCACGCCATGCCATACGGAAAAAAAAAAAAAGACAGAGTGGCAGATTAGATGAGAAAAAAAAAAAAAAAAAACAGAGCCTATAATATGCTGCCTACAAGAGACCCACTTTAGGGTAGAGGACATACATAGATTGAAAGCAAGGGGATGGAAAAATATATTTCACGAAAATGGAAAAGACAAGAAAGCAGGGGTCACAATATTCATATCAGACAAAACAGACTTTAAAACAAAGGTTATAAAGGAAGATAAAGAAGGACCCTATATAATGATAAACGGATCTATACAAGGAGAGCCTAGTACACCCATCAATCTATATGGCACCCAATATAGGAGCACCCAAATACATAATACAAATACTAACAAGACATAAAGAGAGAAATTGATGAGAACACAATAATAGTAGGAGACTTTAACACCACACTCACTTCAAGGGACAGATCTTTGAGACAAAAAATCTATAAGGCAACAGAGATCCTAAATGATGCAATAGAACAGTCAGACCTACTTGATGTTTTCAGAACATTACATCCAAAAAAAGCAGAACACACCTTTTCAAGTGCACATGGAACATTCTCTAGGATTGACCACAAAACAAGACTCAAGAAGTATAAGAGGGGGGAAGGCGGAAGATGGCGGAAGAGTAAGACGCGGAGATCACCTTCCTCCCCACAGATACACCAGAAATACATCTACACGTGGAACAACTCCTACAGAACACCTACTGAAGGCTGGCAGAAGACCTCAGACCTCCCAAAAGGCAAGAAACTCCCCACGTACCTGGGTAGGGCAAAAGAGAAAAAGAAAAAACAGAGACAAAAGAATAGGGACGGCACCTGCACCAGTGGGAGGGAGCTGTGAAGGAGGAAAAGTTTCCACACACTAGGAAGCCCCTTCGCGGGCGGAGACTGCGGGAGGCGGAGGGGGGAGCTTCAAAGCCGCGGAGGAGTGCACAGCAACGGGTGCGGAGGGCAAAGCGGGGAGATTCCCGCACAAGGATCGGTGCCGACCGGCACTCACCAGCCCGAGAGGCTTGTCTGCTCACCCGCCGGGGCGGGCGGGGCTGCGAGATGAGGCCGGAGCGCAGGGAGAGGACTGGGGTCGGCGGCTTGAACATAGCCTGAAGGGGTTAGTGCACCACAGCTAGCCGGGAGGGAGTCCGGGGAAAAGCCTGCACCTGCCGAAGAGGCAGGAGACTTTTCCTTCCCTCTTTGTTTCCTGGGGCGTGAGGAGAGGGGTTTAAGAACGCTGCTTAAAGGAACTCCAGAGACGGGCGCGAGCCGCGGCTAAAAGCGCGAACCCCAGAGATGGGCGCGAGCCGCGGCTGAAAGCGCGGACCCCAGAGACGGGCGCGAGCCGCGGCTGAAAGCGCGGAATCCAGAGACGGGCGCGAGCCGCGGCTGAAAGCGCGATCCCCAGAGGCGGGCGGGAGACGTTAAGGCTGCTGCTGCCGTCACCAAGGGGCCTGTGTGCGAGCACAGGTCACTCTCCACACCCCTCTTCCGCGGAGCCTGTGCAGCCCGCCACTGCCAGGTTCCCGGGATCCAGGGACAACTTCCCCGGGAGAGCGCACAGCGCGCCTCAAGCTGGTGCAAAGTCACGCCGGCCTTTGCCACCGCAGGCCCGCCCCGCACTCTGTGCCCCTCCGTCCCCGCCGGCCTGAGTGCGCCAGAGCCCCCAATCAGCGGCTCTTTTAACCCCATCCTGTCTGAGCAAAAAACAGATGCCCTCCAGCGACCTACACGCAGTGGCAGGGCCAAATCCAAAGCTGAGCCCTGTGAGCTGTGAGAACAAAGAAGAGAAAGGGAAATCTCTCCCAGCAGCCTCAGAAGCAGCGGATTAAAGCTCCACAATCAACTTGATATACCCTGCATCTGTGGAATACCTGAATAGACAACCAATCATCCCAAATTAAGGAAGTGGACTTTAGGAGCAAGATCTATGATTTTTTTCCCTTTTCCTCTTTTTGTGAATGTGTATGTGTAGGCTTCTGTGTGAGATCTTGTCTGTATAGTCTTGCTTCCACCATTTGTCCTAGGGTTCTATCCGTCCATGGTTTTTTTTAAATTTTTTTTCTTAATAATTAATTTTAATAACGTTATTATACTTTATCTTCATTCTTTCTTTCTTTCTTTCTTTCTTTCTTTCCGTCCTTCCTTCCCTCCTTTAGACAACGAATCATCCCAAATTGAGGAGGTGGTCTCTGACAGCAAGATTTATGATTTTTCCCCATTTACCTCTTTTAGTGAGGGTGTATGTGTATGCTTCTGTGTAATATTTTGTCTGTATAGCTTTCCTTCCAACATTTGTCCTAAGGTTCTATCCGTCCCTTTTTTTTTTTTTTCTAAATAAGAATTTTTTAATTCAATAACTTTATTATATTTTATTTTATTTTTACTGTATCTTCTTTCTTTCTGTCTTTTTTCCTTCTTTCCCTCCTTCCTTCCTTCCTCCCTCCCTCCCTCCTTTCTTTCCTTCTTGCCTTCTTTCCTTCTTTGCTTCTTTCTTTCTTTCTTCCTTCCTTCCTACCCTCCTTTCCTTCTTTCTTTCCTCATACTTCTACTAATTCCCTCTACTTTTTCTCCCTTTTATCCTGAGCCGTGTGGATGAAAAGCTTTTGGTGCTCCAGCCAGGAGGCAGGGCTCTGCCTCTGAGGTAGGAGAGCCAACTTCAGGACACTGGTCAACAAGAGACCTCCCAGCTCCACATAATATCAAACGGCGAAAATCTCCCAGAGACCTCCATCTTAACACCAGCACCCAGCTTCACTCAACGACCAGCAAGCCACAGTGCTGGAAAACCTATGCCAAACAACTAGCAAAACAGGAACACAACCCCACCCATTAGCAGAGAGGCTGCCTAAAATCATAATAAGGCCACAGACACCCCCAAACACACCACCAGACATGAACCTGCCCACTAGAGAGACAAGATCCAGCCTCATCCACCACAACACAGGCACTAGTCCCCTCCACCAGGAAGCCTACACAACCCACTGAACCAACCTTAGCCACTGGAAACAGACATCAAAAACAGGAGGAACTACGAACCTGCAGCCTGCAAAAAGGAGACCCCAAACACAGTAAGATAAGCAAAATGAGAAGACAGAAAAACACACAGCAGATAAAGGAGCAAGATAAAAATGCACCAACCCTAACAAATGAAGAGGAAATAGGCAGTCTACCTGAAAGAGAATTCAGAATAATGATAGTAAGGTTGATCCGAAATCTTGGAGATAGAATGGACAATAGATTGGACAAAATGCAAGAATCAGTTAACAAGGACCTAGAAGAACTAAAGATGAAACAAGCAACGATGAACAACACAATAAATGAAATTAAAAGTACTCTAGATGGGATCAATAGCAGAATAACTGAGGCAGAAGAACGGATAAGTGACCTGGAAGATAAAATAGTGGAAATAACTACTGCAGAGCAGAATAAAGAAAAAAGAATGAAAAGAACTGAGGACAGTCTCAGAGACCTCTGGGACAACATTAAACGCACCAACATTCGAATTATAGGGGTTCCAGAAGAAGAAGAGAAAAAGAAAGGGACTGAGAAAATATTTGAAGAAATTATAGTTGAAAACTTCCCTAATATGGGAAAGGAAATAGTTAATCAAGTCCAGGAAGCACAGAGAGTCCCATACAGGATAAATACAAGGAGAAATACGCCAAGACACATATTAATCAAACTGTCAAAAATTAAATACAAAGAAAGCATATTAAAAGCAGCAAGGGAAAAACAACAAATAACACATAAGGGAATCCCCATAAGGTTAACAGCTGATCTCTCAGCAGAAACCCTACAAGCCAGAAGGGAGTGGCAGGACATACTGAAAGTGATGAAGGAGAAAAACCTGCAGCCAAGACTACTCTACCCAGCAAGGATCTCATTCAGATTTGATGGAGAAATTAAAACCTTTACAGACAAGCAAAAGCTGAGAGAGTTCAGCACCACCAAACCAGCTTTACAACAAATGCTAAAGGATCTTCTCTAGGCAAGAAACACAAGAGAAGGAAAAGACCTATAATAACGAACCCAAAACAATTTAGAAAATGGGAATAGGAACATACATATCGATAATTACCTTAAATGTAAATGGACTAAATGCTCCCACCAAAAGACAAAGATTAGCTGAATGGATACAAAAACAAGACCCTTATATATGCTGTCTACAAGAGACCCACTTCAGACCTAGAGACACATACAGACTGAAAGTAAGGGGATGGAAAAAGATATTCCATGCAAATGGAAACCAAAAGAAAGCTGGAGTAGCAATTCTCATATCAGACAAAATAGACTTTAAAATAAGGACTATTAAAAGAGACAAAGAAGGACACTACATAATGATCAAGGGATCGATCCAAGAAGAAGATATAACAATTGTAAATATTTACGCACCCAACATAGGAGCACCTCAATACATAAGGCAAATACTAACAGCCATAAAAGGGGAAATCGACAGTAACACATTCATAGTAGGGGACTTAAACACCCCACTTTCACCCATGGACAGATCATCCAAAATGAAAATAAATAAGGAAACACAAGCTTTAAATGATACATTAAACAAGATGGACAATTGATATTTATAGGACACTCCATCCAAAAACAACAGAATACACATGTTTCTCAAGTGCTCATGGAACATTCTCCAGGATAGATCATATCTTAGGTCACAAATCAAGCCTTGGTAAATTTAAGAAAATTGAAATTGTATCAAGTATCTTTTCTGACCACAACGCCATGAGACTAGATATCAATTACAGGAAAAGATCTGTAAAAAATACAAACACATGGAGGCTAAACAATACACTACTTAATAATGAAGTGATCACTGAAGAAATCAAAGAGGAAATAAAAAAAACCTAGAAACAAATGACAATGGAGACACAACGACCCAAAACCTGTGGGATGCAGCAAAAGCAGTTCTAAGGGGGAAGTTTATAGCAATACAAGCCCACCTTAAGAAGCAGGAAACATCTCGAATAAACAACCTAACCTTGCACCTCAAGCAATTAGAGAAAGAAGAACAAGAAAACCCCAAAGCTAGCAGAAGGAAAGAAATCATAAAAATCAGATCAGAAATAAATGAAAAAGAAATGAAGGAAACAATAGCAAACATCAATGAAACTAAAAGCTGGTTCTTTGAGAAGATAAACAAAATAAATAAACCACTAGCCAGACTCATCAAGAAAAAAAGGGAGAAGACTCAAATCAATAGAATTAGAAATGAAAAAGGAGAGGTAACAACTGACACTGCAGAAATAAAAGAGATCATGAGAGATTACTACAAGCAACTCTATGCCAATAAACTGGACAATCTGGAAGAAATGGACAAATTCTTAGAAATGCACAACCTGCCAAGACTGAATCAGGAAGAAATAGAAAATATGAACAGACCAATCACAAGAACTGAAATTGAAACTGTGATTAAAAATCTTCCAACAAACAAAAGCCCAGGACCAGATGGCTTCACAGGCGAATTCTATCAAACATTTACAGAAGAGCTAACACCTATCCTTCTCAAACTCTTCCAAAATATAGCAGAGGGAGGAACACTCCCAAACTCCTTCTACGAGGCCACCATCACCTTGATACCAAAACCAGACAAGGATGTCACAAAGAAAGAAAGCTACAGGCCAATATCACTGATGAACATAGATGCAAAAATCCTCAACAAAATACTAGCAAACAGAATCCAAAAGCACATTAAAAGGATCATACACCATGATCAAGTGGGGTTTATTCCAGGAATGCAAGGATTCTTCAATATACGCAAATCTATCAATGTGATAAACCATATTAACAAATTGAAGGAGAAAAACCATATGATCATCTCAATAGATGCAGAGAAAGCTTTTGACAAAATTCAACACCCATTTATGATAAAAACCCTGCAGAAAGTAGGCATAGAGGGAACTTTCCTCAACATAATAAAGGCCATATATGACAAGCCCACAGCAAACATCATCCTCAATGGTGAAAAACTGAAAGCATTTCCCCTAAGATCAGGAACAAGACAAGGTTGCCCACTCTCACCACTCTTATTCAACATAGTTTTGGAAGTTTTAGCCACAGCAATCAGAGAAGAAAAGGAAATAAAAGGAATCCAAATCGGAAAAGAAGAAGTAAAGCTGTCACTGTTTGCAGATGACATGATCCTATACATAGAGAACCCTAAAGATGCTACCAGAAAACTACTAGAGCTAATCAATTAATTTGGTAAAGTGGCAGGATACAAAATTAATGCACAGAAATCTCTGGCATTCCTATATACTAATGATGAAAAATCTGAAAGTGAAATCAAGAAAACACTCCCATTGCAACAAAAAGAATAAAATATCTAGGAATAAACCTACCTAAGGAGACAAAAGACCTGTATGCAGAAAATTATAAGACACTGATGAAAGAAATTAAAGATGATACAAATAGATGGAGAGATATACCATGTTCTTGGATTGGAAGAATCAACATTGTGAAAATGACTCTACTACCCAAAGCAATCTATAGATTCAATGCAATCCCTATCAAACTACCACTGGCATTTTTCACAGAACTAGAACAAAAAATTTCACAATTTGTATGGAAACACAAAAGACCCCGAATAGCCAAAGCAATCTTGAGAACGAAAGAAGGAACTGGAGGAATCAGGCTCCCTGACTTCAGACTATACTACAAAGCTACAGTTATCAAGACGGTATGGTACTGGCACAAAAACAGAAAGATAGATCAATGGAACAGGATAGAAAGCCCAGAGATAAACCCATGCACATATGGACACCTTATCTTTGATAAAGGTGGCAGTAATGTACAGTGGAGAAAGGACAGCCTCTTCAATAAGTGGTGCTGGGAAAACTGGACAGGTACATGTAAAAGTATGAGATTAGATCACTCCCTAACACCATACACAAAAATAAGCTCAAAATGGATTAAAGACCTAAATGTAAGGCCAGAAACTATCAAACTCTTAGAGGAAAACATAGGCAGAACACTCTATGACATAAATCACAGCAAGATCCTTTCTGACCCACCTCCTAGAGTAATGGAAATAAAAACAAAAATAAACAAATGGGACCTAATGAAACTTCAAAGCTTTTGCACAGCAAAGGAAACCATAAACAAGACCAAAAGACAACCCTCAGAATGGGAGAAAATATTTGCAAATGAAGCAACCGACAAAGGATTAATCTCCAAAATTTACAAGCAGCTCATGCAGCTCAATAACAAGAAAACAAACAACCCAATCCAAAAATGGGCAGAAGACCTAAATAGACATTTCTCCAAAGAAGATATACAGACTGCCAACAAACACATGAAAGAATGCTCAACATCATTAATCATTAGAGAAATGCAAATCAAAACTACAATGAGATATCATCTCACACCAGTCAGAATGGCCATCATCAAAAAATCTAGAAACAATAAATGCTGGAGAGGGTGTGGAGAAAAGGGAACACTCTTGCACTGCTGGTGGGAATGTGAATTGGTTCAGCCACTATGGAGAACAGTATGGAGGTTCCTTAAAAAACTACAAATAGAACTACCATATGACCCAGCAATCCCACTACTGGGCATATACCCTGAGAAAACCAAAATTCAAAAAGAGTCATGTACCAAAATGTTCATTACAGCTCTATTTACAATAGCTCGGAGATGGAAACAACCTAAGTGCCCGTCATCGGATGAATGGATAAAGAAGATGTGGCACATATATACAGTGGAATATTACTCAGCCATAAAAAGAAACGAAATTGAGCTATTTGTAATGAGGTGGATAGACCTAGAGTCTGTCATACAGAGTGAAGTAAGTCAGAAAGAAAAAGACAAATACCGTATGCTAACACATATATATGGAATTTAAGAAAAAAAATGTCATGAAGAACCTAGGGGTAAAGCAGGAATAAAGACGCAGACCTCCTAGAGAACGGACTTGAGGTTATGGGGAGGGGGAAGGGTGAGCTGTGACAGGGCAAGAGAGAGTCATGGACATATACACACTAACAAACGTAGTAAGGTAGATAGCTAGTGGGAAGCAGCCGCATGGCACAGGGATATTGGCTCAGTGCTTTGTGACAGCCTGGAGGGGTGGGATAGGGAGGGTGGGAGGGAGGGAGACGCAACAGGGAAGACATATGGGAACATATGTTTATGTATGACTGATTCACTTTGTTATAAAGCAGAAACTAACACACCATTGTAAAGCAATTATACCCCAATAAAGATGTTAAAAAAAAATGGAATAAAACAAAAGGTTCCGATGAACCTAGGGGCAGGAGAGGAATAAGGAAGCAAACATAGAGAATGGACTTGACTGCACAGGGAGGGGGAAGTGTAAGCTGAGATGAAGTGAGAGAGTAACACTAACATATATACACTACCAAATGTAAAATAGATAGCTAGTGGGAGGCAGCTGTATAGCACAGGGAGATCAGCTCGGTGCTTTGTGACCACCAGAGCGGTGGGATAGGGAGGGTGGTTGGGAGAAGCAAGAGGTAGGGGATATAGATGGATATATATAAATATAAATATTATATATATATATATATCTGATTCATTTTGTTATATAGCAGAAACTAACACAACATTGTAAAGCAATTATACTCCAATAAAATGTTTTTTAGAAAAGCCAAAAAAAAAAAAAAAAAGAAGTATAAGAATACAGAAGTTATTTCAAGCATCTTTTCTGACCACAATGGCATGAAACTAGAAATCAACCACAGAAAAAGAAACGAAAGAAAAACAATTACATGGAGACTAAACAACATGCTACTAAAAAACCAATGGGTCAACAATGAAAATCAAAGAAATTTAAAAATACCTTGAGGCAAATGACAATGAAAACACAACCATACATAATCTATGGGATGCAGCAAAAGCTGTTCTTAAAGGGAAGTTCATAGCAATATAGGCCTTCTTCAAGGAACAAGAAAAATCTCAAATAAAAAACCTAACCCAACACCTAAAATAATTAGAAAAAGAAGAACAAACAAAACCTAAAGTCACCAGAAGGAAGGATATAACAGAGATCAGATAGGAAATAAATAAAATAGAGATTAAAAAGACAATAGAAAAAAATCAATAAAACCAAGAGCTGGTTCTTTGCAAGGGTAAACAAAATTGACAAACCTTTGGCCAGGCTCACCAAGAAGAAAAGAGAGAAGCCCCAAATAAACAAAATAAGAATGAAAGAGGATAAATCACAACTGATATCACAGAAATACAAAAAAAATTAAGAGAATGCTATGAACAATTATATGCCAACAAATTCGACAACCTAGAAGAAATGGACAAGTTTCTAGAAACATGCAGCCCAACAAAATTGAATCAAGAAGAAATAATTTGAACAGACCAATCACTAGAAGTAAACTAGAATCTGTAATTTTAAAAATTCCCTGCAGGGCTTCCCTGGTGGGGCAGTGGTTGAGAGTCCACCTGCTGATGCAGGGAACACGGGTTTGTGCCCCAGTCCGGGAAGATCCCACATGCTGTGGAGTGGCTGGGGCCGTGAGCCATGGCCGCTGAGCCTGCGCATCCGGAGCCTGTGCTCCCCAATGGGAGAAGCCACAACAGTGAGAGGTCTGTGTACCGCAAAAAAAAAAAAAAAAAAAAAAAGTTTAAAATTCCCTGCAAACAAAACTCCAGGACCAGATGGCTTCATAGGCAAATTCTACAAAACATACAAAGGAGAACTTATACTGATTCTTCTCAAGCTCTTCGAAAAGACTGAAGAGGAAGGAACACTCCCAAAGACATTCTATGAAGCCTCCATCACCCTGATACCAAAACCAGACAAAGATACTACCAAAAAACAAAATTACAGGTCAATATCTTTAATGAATATAGATGCAAAAATTCTCAATAAAATATTAGCAAATGAAATCCAACAACACATAAAAAAGATCATACACCACAACCAACTTGGATTCATTCCAGGGTCACAAGGATGGTTTAACATGGCAAATCAATCAATGTGATACACCACATCAGCAAAAGACAAAAACCACATGATCATCTCAATAGATGCACAGAAAGCATTTGATAAAATTCAACATCCATTCATGATTAAAAAAACCCTTACAAAAGTGGGTATAAAGGGAACATATCTCAACATAATAAAAGCTATTTATGACAAATCCACAGCCAATATAATACTCATCGGTGAAATGCTGAAAGCCATCCTGCTAAAATCTGGAACAAGACAAGGATGCCCACTCTCACCACTTCTCTTCAACATAGTACTGGAAGTCCTAGCCACAGCAATCAGACAAGAAAAAGAAATAAAGAGTATTCAAACTGGTAGAGAAGAGAAAAATTGTCATTGTACGCCGATGACATGATACTATATGTAGAAAACACTAAAGACTTCACACAAAAACTACCAGAACTGATAAACAAATTTAGAAAGGTAGCAGGACGAAAGATTAACATACAGAAATTGATTGCATTTTTTTACACTAACAGTGAAATATCAGAAAGGGAATGTAAACAAACAATCCCTTTTAAAATCTCATCAAAAATAAATAAATAAATAAAATGCTCAGGAATAAACCTCATCAATGAGGTGAAAGACTTATATGCTGAGAACTACAATACATTAATAAAGGAAACTGAAGATCATTTAAAGAAATGGAAAGATATCCCATGCTGTTGGATTGGAAGAATTAATATTGCTAAAATGGCCATACTACCCAAAGGAATCTACAGATTTAATGCAATCCCTATCATATTACCCATGACATTTTTTACAGAACTAGAACAAATAATCCTAAAATTTATTTGGAACGATAAAATACCCAGAATTGCCAAAGCAATCCCAAGGAGAAAGAACAAAGCAGGAGGCATTACACTCCTAGAATTCAGACAATACTACAATGCTACAGTAATCAAAACAGTGTAGTATTGGCACATAGGTATCAATGGAACAGATTAGAGAGCCCAGAAATAAACCCACACACCTATGGACAATTAATTTTCTACAAAGGAGGCAGGAATATACAATGGGGAGATGACAGTCTCTTCAGCAAGTGGTGTTGGGAAAGTTGGACAGCCACATGTAAATCAATGAAGTTAAAACACACCCTCACCACCATATACAAAAATAAACTCAAAATGGCTTAAAGACTTAAAGATAAAACACCATAAAACTTCTAGAAGAGAACATAGGCAGAACATTCTCTGACATAAATCATACCAATATTTTCTTAGGTCAGTCTCCTGAGGCAACAGAAATAAAAGCAAAGATAAACAAATGGGATCTAATCAAACTTATAAAGCTTTTGCACAGCAAAGAAACCATAAGCAAAGCAAAAAGACAACCTACAGACTGGGAGAAAATATTTGCAAATGATGGAGCCGACAAGGGCTTAATTTCCAAAATACACAAACAGCCCATACAGCTCAATATCCAAAACACAAACAACCCAATCAAAAAATTTGCAGAAGACCTAAATAGACATTTCTCCAAAGAAGACATACAGATTGCCAATAGGCACATGAAAAAATGCTCATCATCACTAATCATTAGAGAAATGCAAATCAAAACCACAGTGAGGTACCACTTCACACCAGTCAGAATGGCCATCATTAAAAAGTCTACAAATAATAAATCCTGGAGAAGGTGTGGAGAAAAGGGAGCCCTCTTACACTGTTCGTAGGAATGTAAATTGGTGCAGTCACTATGGAAAACAGTACAGAGGTTCCTCAAAAAACTAAAAATACAATTGCCATAGGATCCAGCAATCCCACCCTTGGGCATATATCCAGACAAAACTACAATTTGGAAAGATACATGCACCCCTATGTTCATAGCAGCACTATTTTTGATAGCCAAGACATGGAAACAACCTAAATGTACATCGACAGATGAATGGATAAAGAAGATGTGGCATACATATACAATGGAATATTACTCAGCCATTAAAAAGAATGAAATAATGACATTTGCAGCAACATGGATGGACCTAGAGATTATCATACTAAGCAAAGTAAGTCAGAAAGAGAAAGATAAATACCATATGATATCACTTATATGTGGAATCTAAAATACAACACAAATGAACATATCTATAAAACAGACTCACAAACATAGATAGCAGACTTGTGGTTGCCAACAGAGAGGGAGGCTGGGGGAGGGAAGGATTGAGAGTTTTGGATTACCAGATGCAAACTATTATATATAGGATGGATAAACAACAAGGTCCTACTGCATAGCACAGGGAACTATATTCAATATCCTGTAATAAACCATAATGGAAAAGAATATGAAAAAATATATATGTACAGCTGAGTCTTTTGCTGTACAGCAGAAATTAACACAACATTGTAAATGACCTATACTTCAATAAAATTTTAAAAAATAAAATAAAATGGGCAAAGGACCTAAATAGATATTTATAAAGATGACATACAAATGGCCACCAGGGACATGTGCAAAGATGCTCAACATCACTGATCATCAGGAAAATGCAAATCAAAACCACACTGAGTTATCACTTCACACCTGTTAAAATGGCTATCATTAAAAAGATAAAAGTGTTCCCAAGGATGTGAAGAAAAGGGAATCCTTGTGCACTGTTGGTGGTAATGTAAATAGGTGCAGACACTAAGGAAAACAATATGGAGAGTCCTCAAAAAATTAAAAATAGAGCTACCATATAATCCAGCAATCCCACTTCTTGGTATATATACAAAGAAAATAATATTACTATCTAGAAGAGATATCTTTAGCCCCAAGCTTATTATACCATTATTCACAATAGCCAAAACATAGATATATGTATGAATGGAAAAATACTATATATATTTTCTATTTTTGTTAGCTTTACTTTTTTTATTTTTTTAACATTTGGCCCGGATTTTAATTTTTTCATTGTCAATGTGCTTTTCTTGTATTGCTTCTTCATGAGCTGCTATACGTAGAGAAACCTTCCTTAACCTGAAATCATGTAAATATTTACCTGTGTTCTCTTCTAATCCTATCAATGGGCACTACTTCTAGAAAAAATATATATATAATAGTATATATATTCTATTTCTCTGGAGAACTTTGATTAGTACAAAGCCCTTGAAATTCTGCATATTTTCTGCTCCAAAGGATCTGAAGATGTGAGACTCAAATCAGTCACTTGAATTCACTAAATTTCATATCAGTTCTGTATCCATCTTCACTACAGCATACAGACATTTTCTCTATTCTCACACTAGCTACAACCTCAGCTATCAAAGCTAGGAAAGCAACTTCATCACTGATGTCACTTAGGCATTATTTTCCATAGATTGGGACTATGTTATTATGGCATTTAGAGAGTGCTACTTCTAACTGAAAAATGCTTTATTACTCTCAGTATGCCTCAGCTATGGAGTTGCTTGATTAATTTTATTCTCATATGTAGGACATACACTGCCCAGACATATAAACCCAGGTGCTGTGCCCGTGGGAGTGGTGGTGGTAATGGTGGTGTGTTTGTATACATATGCATACTTGGGAGTCTTTATATAAATATAAAACTTAACTACCTAAATACTAAGATGCTTGTTCCTAGTGTCTCATAACCTTTACTCTAACAAATATGGTTCTGGGGAACCCTGCTGTGTTAAGCAATTAGTAAATCCTCCTGCCCTGGGCTGGACACTGAGGGGAGAGACATTAAGGAAAACTGACAACTTCTGTCCTACGAGAACTCACAGTAGAATGGAACAATAAGGATCAAGAAACAAACAAACAGAAAAAGACAACTCTAAGTATCAGAAACTTAAAAAAATTAAATATCAGCTATAACTTAACAAGACACAGACACCAGAATGGTTTTAACAGTTCATTTCAGCTCTAAAAATGTTTAAGAAGCGGGAATTCACATCTTGGCTAGGACTTGAGACCTTTGTGTCTACATACAGGTGTCATGATCATCAGCTGGTTCTAATGCTGGTCTAGAGGAATAGATTATCCAATTTCCTTAAGACTTTGTGTTAATATCAAATAAGATGCAAGTTCTCAATACTTGATGAATTATAAAATATCTCTGCCCCTTCCTCTTTCTATCTCATCTCTTTTCTCACTATTAATTTATGAAAAAAAATTTTTATATTTTCATAAAATATAAAATTCATTTATAATATCTACAGTTGAATAGGTTCTATGTTAAGCAGGAGAAATATAGAGATAAAAAAATTCAGTTCCTTGCCTTATAGAGTTCACAGTTTAACAGCAGGAGACAAACAACTGCAGGATAGTATGAAAAATCCTACCAGTCTGGGGAAAAGAGGGACAGAAGAAGACATGGGGGACTCTCCTGGTGGTCCAGTGGTATAAAACACAGGGGACGCGGGATCGATCCCTGGTCAGGGAACTAAGATCCCATATGCCACGGGGCAACTAAGCCCGCGTGCCACAACTACTGAGCTCAGGAGACTCAACTAGAGAGCCTGCGTGCTGCAAACTACAGAGCCCATGCATTCTGGAACTTGCGTGTCACAACTACAGAGTTTACGTGCCCTGGAGCCTATGTGCCACAAGTAGAGAAGAGAAAACTGGCATACCGCAACTAGAGAGAAGCCCGTGCACCACAACAAAAGATCCCGCATGCCTCAGTGAAGATCCTGTGTGCTGCAACTAAGACCTGATGCAGCCAAAAATAAATAAAATAAATAAATAATAAATAAAATCTAAAAAAAAAAAAAGGAAAAGAAAAGAAAAAGACATGGGAGGCTTCCTGGAAGAAATGTTACTCACAGTGAAACTTGAAAGATGAATAGAAATCTGTAGTGTGTGTATGGAGAGGGTGGAAGGTTTATGTGGTTAGAGGGGAAAGGTCATAAGCATTGTACACCATCTCTGAGAGAAGCACTATCAAAATAAACAATGATCCACTATGCTTCTATAACTCTTTGCCGGTTTACAAAGCACTTCCTTCTTGGCTATAGACATTGACAGAAATAGAAAAGAAGTGACAGAATCTCAATCTCCGAATCCACAAGGAGCTACCTGCTGGCTTCAGCCACTTCGGCAGGGTTCTGGAAATAAAAATCATGCCGAAATGTAGATCTTAGAAATATAGATCATACAGACCTAGAAAATATACGGTATTTACTAAAAGCCAGGGCTATGGCCCTAGATCAATGAGTATTTTCCTACCCTAGAGAACTGGACTAAGCAAAAAATTCCTTTGGTGTAGAACACTGATTTTCATACTGTGTGCATTGGGGTCCCAGTGTTCTCGAGAAGGGCCACAGAAAGAGTGGGACACTGAGCAGGTAGATGCCCAATATTTTACTCAATAGTTTATTGGTTTATATATCAGAATTTTGCTAACACTTTTCTTAAAGAGGGTTCTGCTGCTCTTTTAGAAAAAGTTTAAAACTGTTGTCCCAATGCCTTATATATTGATTGACTCTATTTTTCAAGAATGGTGTCTGGAATATCCTTAACCTCTAATAAAATTTAGAAAGATATAATGGTAGATTCTGCTGTCTTAAGGTCTTTCCTGAAATCCTCTTCTTCCTTTGAGCAACCTCTCCCTATATCCAACCCCTCTGGATTCCCATTTCCATATCTTTTTAAAATTTTTTATAATAATATCCATTTTTTTTTCTTTTTTTTTTTTTTTGCCACATCACACAGCTTGTGGGATTTTAGTTCCCCAACCACAGATTGAACGCAGAACCTCAGCAGTGAAAGCACAGAGTCCTAACCACTGGACAACCAGGGAATTACCTCTCCATATCTTTTTGATTCATAACGGCCATTGCTAAATTGAGTTTGGTCTCAAGATGCTATTCTTTCCTGTGAGGAAGGGAACCTGTATTTATAACAAAAAATCCTCCAAGTGAAATCTGTGGCTTTGCATCATCTCCACCATCCAAGCTTCCTACTTGTTAGTTTATATTCAATGACTCTGGTAAGTTCCCAGGGCCTTCTTGTCCCATCTGGCCTTTTTCTGCCTGCATAGCTGCTGCCTCTACCACCTCCTCTAGAGGAGGTGCCTGTAACTTTTGAGGCCAGCAGATTCACCCTTTGCTCCTATATTTGTCCTAGTTGTAGATTTTCCTCAAAAGATGTTTTAATTGTACTTACTACTGTTCATGCTTCATATGCCAGTACATTCATGGGCCCAGAGAAAACTGATGTGTACTCAGCCATGTGCTCTCCTCCCAAACTCTTTTCTCTACCTTAAAATTATTCAGGACTATGTACTTTAAACAGTAGCATGCACATACTTTTCTGCCACTCCTTTCTACTGCTAGATGTACGTCCTCTGTGCTCACCCCATTCCTTTTATGCATGCTCAGCTGGGTTTTAAAAGTTCCAATCTGTTTCTTAATTTGCTTCTGCATTTTCTCTCAGCTTTTTTATTTTTGCAAGTAACAAAAACTGAATGCAAACTCTCATAAGTAAAACAATCTATGCAATTGGGAAGCCCAAGGGATGCTAACTTCAGGCATAGCTGAGTCTAGCAGTTTTCAATTCATGCTTCTTCTCTCTTCCCTCTTCCCTCTTCCACCTTTCTCCTGTATTGGCCGGTTCTCAGGCAAACTCTCTCCATATGTCAACAAATGTGCCCCTTAGCACCTGTGATTTTAGAAGCAAAGGGACTTTTCTTCAGTAACCCTATCAGAAAAGGATACCAGTTGCCGTTGTCTAAAGCACATATACATCCATGGACCAATCATGGGAGAAGAAGAGTGTCTATTGACCAGCCTAGACCCCTGACACCCACCTTCAACTCCCTCTCTCACCCTTGGTCTCATCACAGAGAAGGAAAGGGATCTGCAATTATCAGTCAACCAGAATTATACAGCCTAGTGTTAAGGCAGTTCACAAAAAGAAGCAAATAAAATAAGAAATAGATATAAGAATTAGCATTATTTGTTGAACTGAATGTCTTCCTTCCCTTGTTAATCCTCTCACAGTTCCTTATTTTATTGTAAAATTTAAAACTTATTTAAGCTAATGCACTTCCACTTTGAGTTTCTGATATTCTCCCTCAAAAGCTTAAGCAGTAGCTTTAATTCTTATACCAAATTCTGAGCCTTTAATCAGCTGATTGTGTTTTCCCTTTGCCTGGAAGAAAACAGCTCTGAGATCCAGAGTGTCCTGGGTGAAATCCTTCTTAAAATTTCTTGCTTCATCTTTGGGTTTGCAATAAATCTTCTAATTTTATTTGGGGGGGGGTATAGTTGTTTTACAATGTTGTGTTAGTTTCTACTGTACAGTGGAGTTCCCTGTAAATCTGCTAATTTTTTTCCCTCCACTCAGCCCAAGGGAATACATTCTTGATATAATATGAACCCCGACATTTCTCTATTTCTTGCTTCTTCTAGAAATATATATCAGGCATGGATGGATGGTTGATAAATGGTAGATGATAGATGGACAGACATATGTACAAACAAATAAAGAGAACCAAATAGAACAGAAGCCATCCCACTAACCAGTAGTTGGCAATTCCAATCCATACAAGGAGTAAGCCTAACCAGGCTCTAAAGCAGTACATTTCCACTCCCTAGCAACACCCAATGAGATCCCTTCCCAGTGCCAGACACTCTACCTCTAGCCAATGCTCTTTGAAGCTCTTTGAGCAGATTTTCCCTGAATAGGGAAATGGAGAAATGACTCCCTATACCTTCCAAAGCCAGATTGCTCCAAGTAGATGGTGGTTTTCCAGGTGATCTTACTGCATACATCTTCTGACTGAGCCCCAGAAAATAATCTCTCTTCCTATCATCCCATTAGTTAGAGGCCATAATCAAGATCATCTCCCAAATCAGGAATATTTTTCTCTCCACATAAGATTATCAACCACCAGAAACTGCTCTAAGTCTTAAAATCCCTAAATGAACTTGCCTCCCAAAATTCAGTTCCTGATACATATCCTAACTCCCATCAGATCAACTATGCAAATGATAGTCATATCTCTGAGAGGTAAGACCAGGCTCAGTCTGATTATATCCTCCCATGAACACAAGAAAGAAAAGAGAGGCACCCTTCTTTTTACCCATACCATCTCTCTCTTAAATCATCCCTTCATCTCTACTTGATCTTTAAAGGGCCAAGAGACACAAACCAATAAGAGATACCACATGGGAATCACAGAAGAAAAATATAATAGAAATCCAAAAAGGAAGTGGTCAAAGTGAATACATCACCCAGAAAAGGGAGGCCTTAAGGAAGTTTGCCAAGGGACATCTCAGGAAAAATATTTGCCCCCGTTATAAAGGTTTTTTCAGCAAAACTCACTGAGCAATCTAGAAGAACTTCCTCAGCCACCTTTGCTTTTCTACACATACAAACAAAAACTACTTTATTTAAACCCCAACATATAACAGTAATAAATATTGCATAGACACCCTACAGTAATGAGGTAGAAAGTTTATTTAATTGAAAGAAATGTATGCTTACTTTACGCTCTTTGCTAAAGAAAAATTATTTTTGTCAGTAATGTAGCCATTAACATTCTTGAAGAAGATAATTTGGGAGAGGTAGAGCTCCATGTTCAAAAAGTGATTAATGCTCAATGAACAGTACAGAATGGAGATCAAATTGGTACATTCAGTCAGATCTTGTTTCAAATCCC
Source organism: Aethalodelphis obliquidens (assembly GCF_003676395.1). NCBI lineage: Eukaryota > Metazoa > Chordata > Mammalia > Artiodactyla > Delphinidae > Aethalodelphis > Aethalodelphis obliquidens. Next base: position 6,000,425 of record NW_020837957.1, on the reverse strand, counting down.
AGCTTCAAATGGGGAATCCTGGGTAAGTTACTTAATCTCTCTGAGCCTCAATTTTCTCTCCAGTAAAATGTAAACTTCTCTCCTAGGGTTCTAGGGAGAACAAAGTAGAAATATGACACAGAGCACCCAATAGATAATAGATAATAAACAGTAGACTTTTATTATAAGTCTATTGCAGTTGAAGAATTGGAGAGTGGTAACACTTCCTTTTCTCCCTAGACCTAGTAAATAATCTTAAGTGTTAGAATGAACCATTAGCTCATTTAGAATCCACTGCCTAAACAAAAAGTCCAATTTAGCCAGGCAAGAGTTTACTCAAACCAACTCTACTATGAAACTTTATATGGTAATATTTCACAGTGCTATAATAGATTTACCCAAGTCCTATCAATCAACAACCCTTCAATTTCTCTATCCCCAATCTGAAGTATTTCAACAAAATGCATCTTCTTCTACCCTTATGTGTCAGCACTATCTCTTCTCTAGATTACAAATGACAGCAATAAACAGATAATTGTTTCTGAGTCACTCTAGCATTGTACTTTCTTAGTATATCAGCACTGGAATCAAAAACATGCTTGACAAAACGTTTTCTCCAAGAAAATAATTAGAGCATCCAATTACTAAGAAATAATCAATGTTCCTGCAAAGTAAATTCTCAGATATTTTGCAGTTTTTCATTTTCTGCCCTTCAAGTTAAGAAAACATAAAAATAAAAGGAAATAATAACTCTATGTGACATAGTACTCACTAAAGATACTGAGAACATGCTCTCGAGTATAAGAAAGAAAAATTGAATCAGAGTCAAAAAACCTAGGGTTGAATCCCACCCTCACTGCTCATCAGCTTTCAACCATGAAAGCTCTCTAAACTTCAGTTTTCTCATCTGTAAAATGAGAATAATAGAATGTACCTCGGAGAGTAACATAAAAATTAAATGGAAAATGCCATCTCCATGTTTTCATATAGTAGGTTCTTTAAAAAAAAAAAAAAAGTATAAAATGCCTGAATACTCCTGCAATTATCTCTCCTTCCTGAGTCATAAGAAAGAAAATTAAATCAGTTAATCATGGCATTTCCTAGTAGATCACTAGTTTTCCAGTAGTTTTAGTGCCAGAACTATTTTCTCAAGCAAAACTTTATGTAGAAGCATAAAACATTATGTTAAAATACAGCCAGAAGCAGAGCTGCTTCTTTCAACCACCTACCCACCCATCCATTCACGCACTGAATATCATTGGTGTCAGGCACTGTGCTAGACACTGGGAATACAAAGAATAAGACATGGCTCCAGCTTTCAAGGAAACTGGCATATTATCATGTTTACTGTCTTCTGGATGAATCTTAGATGCTGGTTGGTTCAAACTGAAGTATCCTGGATAGCTACACAAAAACTAAGGTCAGAAGTAGGGGTATATGAAATGGGATATTTGCTGCAGACCCAGCATAATATAACCCAGAATCAACATCTTGAGTGAGACTGCTTAGAAACGAGGAACAAGTCTGAAACTTGAGTGCACAAGAACAGCTGGAGAACAAGAAGTAATTACCATAGGAAGGCTCAACACTTAAGCCAAACAAGGCAAAGTAAGGATTCCAGAGGCAGACACTGGAAAGATCTCATGTGGTGATCATTTACTGGGGAGGGGTTATAATTCAAGGGGCATGGCTGCTTGAGGGTTGCGTAGAAGGAAGTAGTAAATGGCTTAGAGCCAGTTTGGAGGTGGAGGTTATAAAAGTATAGGAAAACACATTCAATAATATAATAATATGTGACATTTTAGAAGTATAAGGTTCAGTAAGGTACCGCATCCTAAGTGAAACATTGATGATTTACAGTGCATTTAGAGGAAAGAACTACATGAGTAAAATGGTTCAGATATTATTTCACGCAAGGTTTGTGAGAGGCAACTGAGTTTATTTGGCCTGGAGAAGAAAGGGTTAGGGATGCCGTGATAGCTGACTTCAAATATCTAAATGGCTATGGAGGAGAAAGGAAATACATTCTGAGCAACCCTACAAAAGCCATTCCCAGAGCTTTCACTATGATCTCTAGTCTCTTCTGAGATCCAAACAAATAAATCTAACTATTACATAAACTGAATAATCTTGGCTGTCCACTTGAACTTTAAACACAGTTGCCTAAAACTGACTGTGTTATACTTCCCTCCCAAACTCCTACTCATTCTATAATCCGCATTCTTTTTTTTTTTTTTTTTTTTTTGCGGTACGCGGGCCTCTCACTGCTGTGGCCTCTCCCGTTGCGGAGCACAGGCTCCGGACGCGCAGGCCCAGTGGCCATGGCTCACAGGCCCAGCCGCTCCGCGGCATGTGGGATCCTCCCGGACCGGGGCACGAACCCGCGTCCCCTGCATCGGCAGGTGGACTCCCAACCACTGCGCCACCAGGGAAGCCCCCGCATTCTTTTTTATTGGCATGTCCATCTTAGCCACCACGAAAGAAACCTAGAAATTTCTATAGTATGTCCACATCAATTTAACTACTAAATTCTCTTCATTCTACTTCCTTCAAATACAAAGGGAGTTTTCTAAAAATCTATGACCATAGAGTAGTTCCCTACCTAAAACTTTTGAATGGATCTCAGTAGAAGGTAGAGTAGACTTTCCCAAGGCACATGGTATCAAATATAATCTTATGGACAGGGTTTGCATGAGTGGGTAGGAGTGTCTCAGGTAGAGAAGTTTGGGAAGCAATTTAATCAAAATCTCTCTTAATGATCACAGTCAACATTAGCATACTAAAGTCTGAGAAATATTTCAGTAAAGAATATTGTTCTAAATCTGTGCAATCAGTATCTCTTAGTTGTTTTTTTCTTTGACCACAATATCTCTTAATTTTCCAAACAGTATCCTATAAAATATATTTCAGTGAACATTGTACTATAAAATGAAATGGCCTATAAAGCCATTCGTAAGAGGTTTTCAACTTTATCTACTACTGTATTTATCAATTAATCAATTCAGGATATATTTATGGAACAGCTACAATATTATGTGCTAAGGATACAGTGGTGAACAACTAGACATGGTTCCTGCCCTCAACTATTTACTTATCATTTCCAAAAATTACAACAATTTTTTTTCTCCAAGCCTTTGCCCATACCATGCCTATTAAGTGGAATGTCTTTCACTTGACAAACTCTTCCCCATTCTTCATCTACCTACACCCTTAACTATTGCTCCTTGACCACAGAATGTATCTTGTTTATTTCTATTTTTCTATGCTTAGCAGTGTACCTGACACAGAGTTCTATTCAATAAATTGTATCAATAAATAGATAAATGAATTAAGATATTAAAATGTCTTATTTTAATATTTTGAGAAATTACATTTTTAAATGAAACCATGTACTTTTGTAACAAGTGTAAAAATATTAATAATTTATTACTTTAGGGAGATGCTTATTAGTGTTTCTTTTTAAATTTTATCTTCTGACTTCTTATCATACTTGTTTGGCATAAGTTATAGGTACACCTGTCATGTTCATAACTGTACATGAAGTACTAATTTGCAAGAGTTTTAAAAATTATGTTACATGGAAATTGAAGTAAAATAGCAATTAAAAAACTGAAGTTAAATTTTAAATGATCTAATCTCAGAAAATCACAAATATACTTGTAAAATTGCTTTGTCTTATCACTAACATACACTAAGTATCATCAATGTTCACCTTTTGGCATTTCATATGCTTGATGAAGCTAATTGGAACCAGCATGATTTGTCAATGGGTTGAGAAGTTGGAGAGGTAAATTACTTTTTTACACTAACAACAGTGAATATGCTAGTTTTTTATAGATCATATATGGTTAGAATGTTACCTAAATCTATTACAGTCAACAAATGGATCACTCTGGTGAATGGGGCCAAAAGAATACAGAAAATTTATAAAGACATATTTATATACCAGTGAAGATAAAGAAAGAGACATGGTATAAATGGGGAGAAATAAACTTGAAGAGGCTAAAGACTGACAAAAGGCAGGCAACTGTAGAAGCTAGATGACAGAAATGTGGGGGTCATTATACCAGTCTATCTACTTTTGTGTATAAATTCTTCCATAATAAAGTTTAAAAGCAGGGAGTCAGGAAAGCAGGGAAGGAAGCAAGGAAAGGAAGGAGGGAAGAAAAGAGAAAGGAAGGAGCAAAAAAGAGGAAAGTGTAATGAAAAAGGAGAAAAAGAAAACAAACATAAGGAAAGAAAAATATCTTCTAACCAAGCTTGACTATATCATGGAAACATTTGGTTGGCCCATGATTCAGTACACTTGATCATGTGGGTCCCTTTTGAAACATAATAATGGCTTGATCATGTGGGTCCCTTTTGAAACAATAATATTTATTGAATACTTCTTGTTTGTATGCTGGAGCTTTACATGTATTATCACACTTAGTCTTTGCAAGAACCCCATGAGATTAGTACTATTACTATCCACATTGATAGATGAGAAACTGAAAGTTAGAAAGAAGTGACTTGCACAAGGTCTCACAGTTGATAAGTGACTGCCAAATTTCAAGCTAGAGATGTCTGACTACAGGGACAGAATTATCACATGCTCCTGTATGTTTTATATACAGTTCATCTGCACATCTTGCTCTAACTTGTATTTTGATTTAGGTTGATCCAAGGCTGTCATGGTAAAGTGTTGTTGAGTAACTGGGGTATCTGGAACCAGACTGTAAACTAAAATATACTTCATAAGAGAAGTCATTTTACTTTCAAATTAAAACCCACTTATATATTAATGGGCCCAAGAGAATATTTTTATTTATTTACTTATTATAAATTTATTTATTTTATTTTTGGCTGCATTGGGTCTTCATTGCTGCACGTGGGCTTTTCTCTAGTTGTGGCGAGCAGGGGCTACTCTTCGTTGTGGTGCACGGGCTTCTCATTGTGGTGGGTTCTCTTGTTGTGGAGCACGGGCTTTAGGCACGCAGGCTTCAGAAGTTCTGGCACGTGGGCTCAGTAGTTGTGGCTCACAGGCTCTAAAGCACAGGCTCAGTAGTTCTGGCGCACGGGCTTAGTTGCTCCGTGGCATGTGGGATCTTCCCGGACCAGGGATCGAACCCGTGTCCCCCGCATTGGCAGGCAGATTCTTAACCACTGCGCCACCAGGGAAGCCCAAGAGAGAATATTTTTAAATGGTATTACATTTAAAAGCTTACTGATGCCTACTGCAGATATTCTATTTTAATAAACAAGTTTTTAAACACACAGCAATGACAAATTTCAGTTCCAAATTGAAAGGTGCCAGCAATACAGCATTACTTCTATATAACAAGTCTTAAATTATACTTTGGGCGCCCATTCCACCATGTGTAGGCACCTATGTTTTCAGATAATTTGAGGCCTCCCCACCCTATCTCTAATACTACATCTACATTCAGAGCATTTCTGTAGCATGGCAGCATAGGAAGGAACTAGTGAAGAGGTGTATCTGATCCTTCAATGCCATCAAAAATGCACAACGGCATCCCATGAGATATTCCTGCCTACTCTTCAGTCATCAGTACACATGGATCTCTGCAGCTTTCCTCCATGTCAAGCTCACAAAGCTTCTTCAGGTCCTGTTTACTTTCTCTCGGTGGCTTCCCTGTCCTCTCCAAAGTTTCTTCACTACTCTGGAGCAATAAGAAATTCAAAGGGGCTACCTAAGCATTCCTGTTAAACCACCAAGCAACTATTTCAACTATACTGTGCCCCCTATCTGCTAGATAATGAGCATTATAAGATTTTGTTAGCTCCTTGCACTGTACCCAGAGATAAAGGTTCTCTTGTCTGCCTGTTATACCAGCCCAATCTTAGATCTCAGTCCAGGGTTGAGGTGAGTAGGGCACATGGCTACTTCACAGTGATCCACTAGCATCTAAGCTGTATTATGTCCCTCAATATAAGAAAACTTTCCCAGTCTCCAGGTGGGGGAAATACTGGCTCTCATTGATAACATATTTTTCTGTGTACGCTGGTTTTACCAATAGTCTGAATTTCAGACAAGTGTTTGATTCGTTGTTACTTTTTGTTATTAAGAAAAATATGTTTTACTTTGTATATAAAATATATCTCAGTTCTTTTATCACAAAATTTAAAAAGTACATGATATTCTTAAATCTAATCTAGGCTCCTTCTGTAGGTAACAGAAAAGAACTGTTGAAGGAAAAATTAAAATTCAGTAACATACTCTTAATGATGGAGGTGATATACAGTATCATGATGTACTAACTTATTCTGCTGCTATTCCTGCTGTCCTAGTCAATTATGGGGATAGGCATACATGCCTATTGCATGTATTAAATATTTTAATTATTGAATGTCTGATATGTGCCAAGTACTCTGCAAGGCACTAGCAATATAAAAATCAGTTGCGAAGAGACCTCTAGCTTCCACTCTGTGACTTAGAGAATTGAAGAGAGTATTCCTTCCATCATTATAATGAAAAAACTTCCGTTAACTTCAAATTTATAACTTTTTTCCCAATCCAACTGAGATAAGTTTTCAGAACAAACAAATGACCCAAAATCTGGAGATATAGACACCTATTGGAAGAGAGGAAATGTGAGCACTTAACTTGAGTAAACGCAACCAGACACCAATAAAAATAGTTTACCTAGAATAATTGACAGGTAAATGGAAGCTGTGTGTGAAACTAGGGAACAGTGTGATGTCCACAGAGACTGCAGGAACTGAGGGAGTCTATACTCTTTTCTAGGCTCTTTCTCTATGAATACTATGGAACACTCACAGAGTAGATCAGAAGGATCCCAAAGAAGTTTCTGTTGTGGTTCAAACCCAGGAGAGGGAAACAGCAGCCATGCTGAAGGGGCAAGAAATTCTACACAGACCCTTCTCTCCTATGTCATTTATGGAACAAAAACCTTAGTCTGTGAGGAGTAGGGCAGCAAACATTGCCACCCTCAGGACAGTGGTAAAAACTCATTGCAGCTAGAGGAAGGGACAGAGGGGGGAAAAAAATCTACTCTTAAATAATGGGTAGTAGAACTGAGAAGTCCTTACCTCTAAGAACCAACAAGAATGCCTAAGAATGAGGCTTAATTTAAATATAAAATACACCCTATAGCTAAGCTAACAAGCTTTGGCTAACCGCAGAAGAATCCTGTGAGGGGGAAAGGAGAGAAAGAAGAGTAGGAAAAGAAGCGAGGCACAACACAAAGGAACAACCTACAGCTTAAGGTCTTCCCAATAATGCATAACCCGAACCTAATCATGAGAAAACATCAGACAAATCTAAATTGATAGATATTCTGCAAAATAACTGGCCAGTACTTTTCAAAAGTGCCAAGATCATTAGAGACATTTAAAGAAAGACTGAAGAACTCTCAATATTGAAGGAATAAGAAAACATGAAAACTAAATACTGGATTAGACTCTGGAAGCGAAAAGGAACATCAGAGAAACAGTTGATGAAATCCAAATGAATCATGTAGTTAATAATATTTTACCAAGATTAATTTCTTAGTTTTGGTAAATGTTCTATGGTTATGTAAGATTTTAATACAAGAGGAAGCTGGATGAAGTTAGAAGCTGCAGAAGTTGCAACTTTATAGAAGTTGCAACTCTTCTATAAATCTAAATAAATCTCAAATTTTAAAATGTGAAAAAATAGATTATTGATTAGTCTAGGTCTCAATGAACTCAAAGTCTATTGGGAAAGAAAACACACAATACAATGTTATAATGTGATAAGTGTAACTAGAGATACAAGGTATTAGGAAAGCCAAGGACTAACTACTGAGCAGATGAAAGACTGTTTCTAGGAGAAAGTATTTGAGATGAGCCTTATACAATGCTACTGATAAGAAAAGGAAGCTAGAATTTCCAGAAAGAATTGTCTTAATGTATGAAAGACTACAGAGTGTCCCAGAAACTACAAGTGGGTTGATTGTTGTTGAAACAAAGGTGAAGTGGTAAAACTTGAAATACAAGTAAACATTAGGCCTTGAGGAATGTTATCTTCTATTCTAGGTAACTATGAGTAACAAAAGTACTTTATATCAGGGACATGACAGAGGCAGTTATGTGTTTTAGAAACATCATTTTGACAGTATTGTGGAGAATAAAATGAAGGGACACAAAGTGTTTACTTACTAGTTCAGTGTTCATTATTCCAATTTAACTTTTATCTAGATTGATATATTAATGCAACCTATGATATCAGTTTCATAGAATCTTAATAGAAATATCTGAAGGCTTCAAATGCCAACACATTAATGATCCTCATTCCTCAAGTGAATCAACCCAGAAATGTCTATCCTTGCTACAGAAAATGCATTTAAAATTCAAATATTATGCCTACTTAATATATCAAAAATATTTTTTATATTTCCTTTGACAACATAAATAATAATATAGCTAACACTATCCTTTGTGTAGGCAATAATATTTATTGATCATCCACTATGTGCCAAGCACTATTATAGGTTTTGAAGATTTAATATTAAAAGAAAGATACAGACCAGAAAAGCCTATTCTTCATGGAGCTCATGTTCTAGGGATGAGTGGTAAGATAGAAAAAATAATTAAATTATATATTTATAGTATATTGGAAGGTGATAAGATCTATGGGGAAAAATAAAGCAGAATAAGGGTGATGGGGAATGCTGGGAAGGAGGAGGATGTAAAATTTTAAATAGGGTAGTTGATTAGTTCTTGTTTAAAAAGTGATATTTTGTGGCCAACCCTTGTAAATATCTGAGGAAGCAAGCTTTCCTAGCATAGGGAAAAGGTAGGACAAAAGCTCTGAAAAAGAGTATGCCTAGAATATTCAAGTAAGAACAAGGAGCTAGCTCAGCATGGCTAAAGCTGAGGGAGTAAAAGAGAGAGTAGTATATAATTTTGGAGCAGTAGCATGAGGCAAAGTCTTATAGGACTTGTCTGGCCATTTTAAGGACTTCGGCTTTTATTTTGAATCAAATAAGGACTATTGGAGGATTATGAGCAGAGAAATTAAAGTATTTGGATTATGCTTTTAAAAGAATACCCTTGCTTCCATATTGCAAATAGCCCAAATAGGGGAGACAGCAAGGACAGAACCGTAAAAGTCAAATAGGAGGCAGTTGCAGTAATTTAGTAAAGAGATTATGATGACTTATACCAGTCATCATACAAGTATATGGGACTGGTGGTCCCACGGGAGAAGTGGTCGGATTCTGGATATATTTTGAAGGTAGAGCCATTAGGATTTCCAGACAAATAGAACACGGAATATGAAAGGCAAATAAACTTCAAGGTTTTGACCTAGGCATCTAGAAAGACAAAGTTGACATTAACTGAGACAAAGACAACTGTAGATGAAACAGATCTGGAGATAAAGATAGGAAGTTCTATTCTGAACATGTTAAAATCAAACACATTTACTATTTCTACTATTAGACATCCAAGTGTATGTCTTACCAGCAATTAGATTTATAATTCTGGGGGTTTGAGAGAGTCTGGTCCAGAAATACAAGTTGAAGAGATATCAGTATATAGTACCTGAACCATGCATCTGAATGTATTCATGGAGGGGAAAAGAGTAAATGTAGATCAGGTATTAGCATGCTTTTCCTGAAAAAGGCCATAGAGTGAATATTTTAGGTGTTGAGGGCCATGTGGATTCTGTCACAACTACTCAACTCTATCTATGCAACTCAAAAGTAGCTACAAATAAAACATAAACAAATGAACATGGTTGTATTTCAAAACAACTTTACTTATCAAAACAGGCACAGGTTGGATTTAGGCCATGGGTCTTAGTTTGCTAATTGCTGGTATAGATAAACAATAAAGAAGGATCAAGAACTGAGCTCTAGAACACAACAAATTTAAGAGGTCAAGGAGGAGAAGAACAAGGATCTGGCACAGGAAATTGAAAAGAAGTAGCCAAGGAGGTAATAGAAAAACCAAGAACAAGTGGTGTTGACAGCAAGAAGCAAAGAAAGTATTTGAAGGAAGAAAGGATGATTCAAGTCTATCAAGTGCAGCTAATGATTCAAGTAAAATGAAGAAAGAATTGTCAGCAATTTGAGGGTCATTGGGATCTCAGCAAGAACAATTTTGGTAAAGTCATTAGGAGCAAAATCTAACTGAAGTAGTTTCACTACAGACAAAGAGTAAAGGATATAAGAATAGGGACTTCCCTGGTGGTGCAGTGGTTAAGAATTCGCCTGTCAATGCAGACGACAAGGGTTTGAGCCCTGGTCTGGGAAGATCCCACATGCCGCAGAGCAACTAAGCTTGTGCACCACAACTTCTGAAGCCTGTGTGCCTAGAGCCCATGCTCTGCAACAAGACAAGCCACCGCAATGAGAAGTCCACACCATGCAATGAAGAGTAGCCCCCACTCGCCGCAACTAGAGAAAGCCCGTGCACAGCAATGAAGACCCAATGCAGCCAAAAAAATAAATTTAGTTAATTAATTAATTTTTATAAAAAGAATATAAGAATATTAAACTCTTGCTGGGAGTTTTGCTGCAAAAGCAAGAGAAGGTGAGGTCAAGAATTTCTCGTAAAAATAGGACAAAACTGGAATCTTTTTAGGTTGATAGGAATGACCAAATAAAGAGAAGGAAATCATTAGTATAGAGGAAGGAGGAGAGAATTGCTGAAAACATGTCCTCCTTATTTTGGAAAAAATAATGGAATATAGCCTACAAATAGAGATGACATCCTTAGATAAAAGTGGGACAGTTCATCCATAATAATCAGGCAGCAGTAAAGAAATGGTGGCAGGTAGTTAGAACTACCTGCAGGTAGTTAGAACTACCCTAGAACATGAGCTCCATGAAGAAGTGGGAGACTATGAAAGCCATGTTCTGAAAGTCAATAGCTGAGAGTGAAGATTGTTGAAGAAGGTTTGGAGATTTGAGAAAAGAGAAGAAGGTATGAATAATTTAAGGAAGTGGGAAAGTGGATGGAAAAGTATTGTGATTGACAAGCAGCATTAAAAGATCATATAATATGGACTTCTCTGGTGGCACAGTGGTTAAGAATCCACCTGCCAATGCAGGGGACACGGGTGCGAGCCCTGGTCCAGGAAGATTTCACATGCCACAGAGCAACTAAGCCTGTGCGCCACAACTACTGAGCCTGTGCTCTAGAGCCCATGCTCCGCAACAAGAGAAGCCACCGCAATGAGAAGCCTGCACACTGCAACGAAGAGTAGCCCCCGCTTGCTGCAACTAGAGAAAAGCCCACACGCAGCAACAAAGACCCAACACAGCCAAATATAAATAAATAAATTTACTTTAAAAAGTTCATGCAATAAATTCCAAGTGAAAGCAGTCAGCCAGGTTCTTTTGATTTTTTTCCTGCCTTGTTCATCTACAAAGGAGCAAACAAACCTATGCTAAATTTAACAAGTACTCAAGTTTCACAAAAGTATATGGCATAAAGAAGAGCTAATACCTATCCTTCTCAAACTATTTCAAAAAATTGAAGAGAATGGAACACTCCCAAATTCATTCTCTGAGGCCACAATTACCCTGATACCAAAACCAGACAAAGACACTGTTAAAAAAAGGAAAATTACAGGCCAATATCTCTAATGACTATAGAAATCCCTAACAAAATATTAGCAAATCAAATTCAACAATACATATAAAGGATCATACACCATGATCAAGTGGGATTTATTACAGGCAGGCAAGGATGGTTCAATACTCACAAATCAATCAATGTGATACACCACATTAACAAAGGGAAGGAAAGATAAAAATCACATGATCATCTCAATAGATATGGAAAAGCATTTGACAAAATTCAACATCCATTCATGATAAAAACTCTTGTCAAAGTTGGTAAAGAGGGAACATATCTCAAAATAATAAAGACCATTAATGACAAAACCCACAACTAACATCATACTCAATGGTAAAAAGCTAAAAGCTTCTCTAAAATCAGGAGCAAGATAAGGATGCCCAGTCTCACCACTTCTATTTAACGTAGTATTGGAAGTCCTAGCTACACTGATCAGCCAAGAAAAAGAAATAAAAGGTATCCAAATCGGAAGTGAAGAAGTAAAACTGTCACTATTTGTAGATGACATGACACTATATATCAAAAATCCTAAAGTCTCCACCAAATAAACTATTAGAACTAATAAATGAATAAAGTTGCAGAATACAAGATTAATATACAGAAATCAGTTGCTTTTCTATATACTAATAATGAACTATCAGAAAGAGAAATTAAGGAAACAATTCAATTTACAACTGCATCAAAAAGTATAAAATACCTCAGAATAAACCTAGCCAAGGAGATGAAAGACCCATACTCTGAACACTATAAAATATTGATGAAAGAATTTGAAAACAATACAAAGAAATGAAAAGGTATCTCACACTCTTAGACTTGAAGAGTTAATATTGTTAAAATGTCCATACTACCCAAAGCAAGCTACAGATTTAATTCAATCCCTATCAAGATACCCAGGACATTTTTCAAAGAACTAAAACAAACAATCCTAAAATTTATATGGAACCACAAAAGACCCAGAGTTGCCAAAGCAATCTTAAGAAAAAAGAATAAAGCTGGAGGTATCACCTTCCCAGATTTCAGACTATACTACAAAGCTACAGTAATCAAAACAGCATGGTAGTGGCACAAAAACACACATGTAGATCAATGGAACAAAATACAGAGCCCAGAAATAAATCCATGCACTTATGTTCAATTAATCTACAACAAAGGAGGCAACAATATACAATGGAGAAAAAACAGTCTCTTCAATAAGCGGTGATGGGAAAATCAGACAGCTACATGTAGAAGAATGAGATTAGAATATTTCCTCACACCATATACAAAAATAAACTCAAAATAGATTAAAGACCTAAATTTAAGTCCTGAAACCATAAAACTCTTAGAAGAGAACATAGACAGAATGCTCTTTGCCATAAATCATAGCAGTATTTTTGGGGATCTGTCTCCTAAGGCCAAAGAAATAAAAACAAAAATAAACAAATGGGACTTAATCAAACTTACAAGCCTTTGCAAAGCAAAGGAAATCACTGATAAAATGAAAAGACAACCTACTGAATGGGAGAAAACATTTGCAAACGATATGACCAATAAGGGGTTAATATGAAAAATATACAAACAGCTCATACAACTCAATACCAAAAAAAAAAAAAAAAACAATTAAAATATGGGTGGAAGATCTGAATAGACATTTTTCCAAAGAAGATATCACATGGCCAACAGGCACATGAAAAGATGCTCAACATTGTTAATCATCAGAGAAATTCAAATTAAAACCACAATAAGATATCACCTCACATCTGCAAAATGGCTATTATCAAAAAGCCTACAAATAACAAATGTTGGTGAGGACATGGAGAAAAGGGAACCCTAGTACACTGTGATGGGATTGTAAATTGGTGCAGCGACTATAGAAAGCAGTATGGAGGTTACTCAAAAAATGAAAAATGAAACTACCAGAGAGATCCAGCAACTCCATTGCTGGGTATATATCAAAAAAGATTAATTAATTCAAAAGGTACATCTACCCCAATGTTCATAGCAGCATTATTTACAATAGCCAATATATGGAAGCAGCCTAAGTGTCCATTAACAGATGAATGGATAAAAGAAGATTGATATATATATTCAATGGAATATTAGCCATAAAAAAGAATGAAATTCTGCCATTTGCAACAATGTGGATGAACCTAGATAGTATTATGCCAAGTGAAATAAGTCAGACAGAGAAAGATGAATATTCATGTTATCACTTATACATGGAATCTAAAAAATAAAATAAACAAATGTATATAACAAAACAGAAACAGACTCATAGATATAGAGAACAAACTAGTAGTTAACAGTGGGGAGAAGGAAGGGGGAGGGGTGAGGTAGAATTATGGGATTAAGAGATACAAACTACTAGGTATAAAAGAAATAAGTAACAAGAATATATTGTACATCACAGGGAAATATAGCCATTATTTTGTAATAACTTTAAATGGAGTATAATCTATAAAAATATCACTATATTGTACACCTGAAACTAGTATAATATTGTAAATCAACTATACTTCAACTAAAAAAAAGAGGTATATGGCAGAGTATTAAAAAGGCAAGAGAAATAACTGTATGTGCAGGAGGATGACTGTCATAAATCATGTCACTTTCCTTTTTATCTAGGAATATGACATTATGAAAGGGTGAGGGACAATGGAAAAGGTGGTAGGATCAAAGGATTGTAGGTCCCAGTAAGGCTGAAAGATTGTTAAATTTGGAGAATTATATGGAGTAACCCAGAAAGAGACGAAGTACTGACCAGAAAGTGGGATGCATGAAATTGATATTATGGGGGTGTATAATTGCAAGTAATGATAAGGTCACTGCCTTTTTACCAAGACCCAGACCTTATTCCAGGCACTTGATATGTATTCATCCATTTAAATGACACAAAATACTGATAACCTACTTAATATCAACAAGCATGATAAACCATTGCAACAAGGAGTAAAGTAGTAATTACTGACTTTTCTTCTCTGTGGCAATCCAGAGTTTTCTTCGGAGGCAGATCATCACAGTTTCCCCTCTTTTGACCTTGGATAAGCAAGGACAACATTCTGGGGGATTTCTGTGTACCTCTAAAGAAGACACTAATCACTTCACAGCTTGCACAGAAGTATCTGTCTGATCTTTAAGGCTCCCTGATGTTATCAAAGACAGTATTTATATCATTTACAAACAATGATGGTAAATTCTGCAGCGACAGTAGATTGGCTACTTGGTGATTAAATGAATCATCTTCCCTAAAGAAGAAATAAATATATCTTAGAACTTAGAGGAAAACATAAAATTCAACAAAATAACTAAAGAGGTTAAGATACATAAAATATATAATTCATGAGTTAACCTTCTTAGAATACACTCAAGTTTTTCTCTAAACCTACCAAACTTCAGAACACTGCTTACTTCTCAGTAGAGTGTCTGGAATTTAGTTGGAGCTTCATAAGTATTAAATGAATGAGTGAACACAAAGTGAGACTATCCTCCCTTGGAAACCAGTGACCATATCCAACATTTATTTATTTTCATTTTCCTTATGATATAAAATGTGTAAGTCTTATTTTTTCTTTCTCTGGGACTATACTTACACAAGTTATTCTCCAGCTCGCATTAGGTAACAGCCTTGCTTCATGATTACAATACTGACAGAACTGTACTATTTACAGTCTCTTGGCTTCAAAAGACATTTCCCCTCTCATTAATTTGTTCCTTTTGGTCTCAAACCTCACTCTTTATAGGATGATATGTAACAGGGACAAATCTTCCCCTGCTTTGCTCATGCTCAGGAGGAAGATGTGAGCCTGGAAAGCTATACTTCATATACCAAGATGATACCAGCCAAGTCCTGGCAAGAGAATAATGGAACATTCTCAGATTAATTTCATGGTTATTTGTTCCATCTTAGAATCACATCAAGCACAGGCCTCCAAGTTGAAATTGTATCACTCTGTCTTTGCTGCCCAGGTAAATGAAAAATGAGCATATTCTCCACCCTCTAATGATAAATAATGACTTTTCCCTTCACAACTGAGATACATTTTATAGCATCATCAGAGAAGTCTAATTACCAAACAAAATGATAAGATATATCAGGACACAGGGAGCTTAGATTAAACTCACAATAGGCATTTGCGTCTTCGCCATCCTTCAGACTCACTGCAGTAATAGAAAAGTGGCAACTGGAAGTTGCATCATGAGTATTCCATTAAATATCATTTGGATTGTAAATAACTTAAAAATCTAAACTACCCAGTAAAAGATTGTAAGGGAAAGATCCAAACATGTCCAGCTGCTAAAGGAGAAGTGACAAGCAGAGCTGGAGAGGAAAATAATAGAGGGACATTTACCATGAACTGGGTAAAAAAAATGCTGCTGTGGGCCCACAAAGACAGGAAGTGAAACATTCATTTTTAAGAATTTGACAGGGCCAATGTGGCTTTCACAAATTTTGATCTGTAATTATCCAGGTGGACTAATATTATGCTTTCTGCAATGGGGTCATTCTTGTAATCACTTTTTTTTACACTAATAGTCCCTTAGCCATAAGCGTGCTTTTCAGCATTTAGAGGTTTTCCTGGTTGTGAGCTTATTCCTTGTTTTAGGTTTTCATGACTCATTGAACTAGGTACTGAATCGAGACTTTGGTTCTAGATTCTTGTTTATTGAGATCAGCCTAGTCATTCCAGCATCAATAAAAGAGAAATGGTAATAATAACTTGTTGGAGACAACGGGGGGGCAAAAAAAGATTGAAAAAGAAGGTTGAAGACATGGCATACAGAAGGGATTTAACATTCACTGAATCACAGAGTCCCTACCAAGAACCAGATACCACCTAAGTACCTAGCAGTTATATATATAAAATCTTACTTTTTTCAACAACCACTCTGCCTGGTTGGTATTAGCATAATCCATCTTTAAATGAGAAAAATGAAGTTCAGAAAAATTAAGAAACTTACCAAAAGTCACACAGTAGGAAAGAGGTAAAACCCAAATATGAATTTGGGTTTTGAATATGAATATGAATAAACTCATAGGCCTTATTATTCTCATTATCTCATATAGTTTTATTTGTCCCTGTGAAAGCCATTATAGATCATAATAAAAAATGTAAAAATTACAGGCAGATTCAGGTTGGATTTTGCATACCCAGTACCTCTTAAAATGCCTGGCAAAAAAGTATGCAACCAATTAATATGTGTTAAAGAAGGAAGAAAGGGAGAGTGATGAAGGGACAGAGGAAGAGAATCATCCTGCCACATTAAACTATTTTAGTAAGATCATAAGTATAAACAGTTAAAGATAATTTTTAAGAAGTAAAACATATGTAAATATAAAATGAGCACATGGGCCAAAGATTTTATTTAACTCATTAAATGAGGGAACGAGTAAAATGTTACAAATGGCACAAAAGGGAATTGAAGGAACCACGCATATGTAGGCCATAAAGAATGCTGAAATGAATTTGCTTAACAGATGTAAAACTGGTTAATGCCCACAGAGCAATAATCAACTGAATTTCCAGCGGGACACAATTTCCATTTCTATGGACAAGAATCATTTACTATTTGCATCACGCAATGCTAAGAATTGTAAAATAGCTCAAAGAAAATGAAAGGCAGAGATAATCTGGAAGGATACACAAGACAGGAGACCCTCAAAATCTTTTTTTGCCATTTTAGTCTTTCATAATTTTTTCCTGACAAACTACAGACACACACACACACACACACACACACACACACACACACACACATACACAGAGTAATTTCAGTTTTACAAAGTATCTCAAAAGTTTGTCTCAAAGGATACCAATGTCTTGTTGATCATTACCATTAACTTGTTAGAAACCATTGGCTATCTATGAAACAAAAGTGCTTAGAGCTATTGCATAAATCTCTTCATAAGGGTATACCATTAAATGGAATATTTTCTCTAAAAATAACTTGCAGAATTAAGCAGCAAGGAATTCTAATGCCAGAGCTAGAACGCAAACTCTGCCGGCTGTCATGGCTGGACAGCCGTTCTTTCATCTTGGGCTCTTTTACCACTGCCAAAGCAAGCCTATAGAGTTCATGTCTGCCTCCAGGTTTGCTGGTTGGAGTCTGTCATCCTTAACTTTTTTGTTTGTTTGTTTTGCTAGATCTCTCTTTTTTTTTTTTTCTTACCATCTCTCTCCCTTTCTTGCTGCAGAGCTTATATGCTATACAGGTCTGTATTTCTAAAACCAGAACTCAGGACAAACATATGAATCAAAGAAATGTGTTTTATAAGTAACTTTTCAGGAATGTACGTCATCCACAGGCTTAAATATAAGTGTACCATTACCTTAGAGCCTGATGTTAATGCCTAAGATTTAGAACAATTGAATTCTTAAAGTTTATTGCCACTGGCTTACTGGTTGTTACCATACAGTTTTCTTTGTGGGTGGTGCACCAATCTCCCTGTTCATAGATATTTTCCATTCATCAGTGAACATTATATACTGAATGTGGTACATTATATCATTCAAAACAACTTAGCAATTTATTGTTTGGAATGATTAACAATCATCAGAAAATATTTCCCCTGGGTTTAGGAAATATTTGATAGAGGACCTGGTTAAGTATGAAATGGCATTCACCTACTTAGCATGAATGTTTGTGCTATGGTTGGTCTAGTCTTGCCTTCTACTTCAGATGCAGGAATAGTGTAGGTGGTGGAGTATCTCAGAATGGTGAAAAGAACGTCTGTTCATCTACAACTTACAACACAGTCTAGAAAGAAGCAAACCATGGCCAGCACATGTCAGCACAATACTGAAAGTTATGTATGAGTGGCAATGTGAGGGCTTTTATAGCAGCTACTAGAGTGCTGCCCATCTAGGATTTTGCTTTGATGGTTTTGAAAAGGCACTACGAAACTTTATGCCAGAAAACACATTAGGCTATTGGCAGCATAGGTATTATTCTGTCCTAGAAAATAACAGGAGCACAATACAAAGATGCTCTTCTATTTCACCACAGTGTTCTCCTCAGCACAACAGAAGACTCCAGCTTTTTTTGTTGAAGTGTGTCTAGATCTTTGGGTGAAAGATACTTCAAGAGTGTTTTAATTATGCATGGTAAATGAAAACAATGGTCCTTTGGTAACTGAACACCTGGATGATAGGGAAAAACAGTTACTACAACATTATTTTTATTACCATACAATTTATATCCAGATATGTCCAAAAAGGATTTAAGATGATTCAAAAGTCATTCAGCTAGCATTTTGCTGAATTAAAATATGACATGGTCTCCCTTTGAAGAATCTATTTGGAAGAGAGAGTCATAAACTAACTAGGTAAAGTACTAAGGGAAGGCAGAGAAGGAAGAGATTAATTTTGCTCAGAGATAATCCTGGAGGGTTTCACACAATTAATCTGAACCTTGAAGGACGAATCCAAAGACAAAAAGGAAGAAAGGCTTTTCAGGATGTTTTCAAGTGAAGGATATACTTACTGAGGGAATTACAAGTACAAGAACCAAGGATATCAGAGGGCAGAATGGGGAGCTGGAACAGAAAGGGGAGTGTAATGCCCCAAATCCAAAGAGCATTATTATGAAGGGCATTAAATTTCATGTTAATTATTTTGTACCTAACCTATTGGTAATAGACATCAAGATTAGAAAAGCAGGGGAGTATCTAGAAGTATCTGGAAGTAACAGATTCTGGAAGTCAGGTAAAGGAAAGATTTCAAGAAGGGAGTAGATATGGTACCAAGGTCCACAGAGTGATCATGATGTGGACTGTTGTATTTTACTGCTCAACATCTAAGGCACTTTTTTAATGTTGGGGAAAATCCTATTTTATGTGAAGGGTAAAGGGCCATGTATCCACTAGAGAAGGTAAAGAGCAGCCAGGGTTTCTTGAGACAAATGACCCAGGTTCAGGTAATTGGATATTCCACCCAGGATTTTCAGTCTCAAGTTGAGGATGCAAATGTATAGCAACAGCTCAGAATGTATGCTCAGTGGCTGTGGAAGAGTCCAGTGTTCCCAAGCATTTAGCTGAAGTATGATCTGGTCTTGGTACCTATTACTCAGCTTCCTTTGCTTCTTTGTACATTGCAAAGAAGTGAGATAAAAGAGAAAGTACATATATCTCAATTAAGGAAGATGGTAAAAGGTTAGAAGAGTTTAAGACCAAGAAAAGATAATTACTTATGGAGAGTATGAAGAAAATGTTTGTTGAATAATACTCAGATTGAAAAATCAACGTGAACATATGATACCAATCAAAAACACTTTACAAATAAGGCAGCCATATTCTTCATAAAGCCATTTCTTAGGAAAATCTGTGACCATAATTTTGAGCCAATCCAGTGAAGACTTTTTTGCAGGAAGCTAAGACAGGACACTGTAAGCATTGAGATTTCTGGTCACCTAACTTTCTAAAACATAGAAATTAAAATGAATAGATTAATGAATCATATGTAATATATCTCATAATATTTTCTCCACTCAAAATGTCTTCACTCTCACCACCTAGAAAATGCCTATTCATTCTTCAAGAATCAGTACAAGTGTGACCGCCTCTCTCTAGAGCCTTTCTCTACCCATAAAATATAATATTCATCCTTCTTGTCTAGTGTTTTTGTGGCACCATGTTCAAGAAATAATTTAATACTTCTCACATGATAGATCATTACTAAGTCTACCTCCCATGACATAGTGTCAACTCCCTGGAGATAGGGATGACATGTTATTTTTTTAACATGCTACTTTTTAATGGAACCCCCAAATCTACAACAGTACCCAACATATAACAGGAGCTCAACACGTGCCGTTTGAGTGGGTTAATGGGTATATGAAATTCTATTGAATACCTTTATGCTAGTCAAGTGATTGATAGGATCTGACTAGTTCAAGGCAATCCCTAAGATAAGAATTTTGAGCACAGATTCTCTGCAGTTTGCTAAAGAAGGATCCATACCGTCTCAGTGGTTTTGTTCTCTGAAGTTCTGGAAAGTGCAATAGAGTATGTTCTGTTAGTTCATGTTAAAGACATTAAAATGCTGTAGTTTAAGTAAGGAATGTTACAATTGTGACTCTAACATCTTGGACAATAACTTTATATATCATACAGAAATAGCATATATTATACTTTTGCTGCAGTGACTCCTGCTTTATATCATAAATAGACTTCCATATAGTAGCAGATTCTAGATTTCTGAATATGAGGAGCTTTGGAGCTGCACTCTGGTTGGATGAGTTCATGTGTGTGTGGTGAGCAGAGAATAGGTTCTGAAGGACTTGCCTGAAGCTGTAACCACATTCCAAAAATATTGCTTTTATGCAGATTGTATGTTTAATGTGGGGTGGTTTGGGGGAGACATTAAAAATTGGAGAGGTTATTGCTACATCATTACCATCCCAATGGTAAAAAATAAATTGTCTCCCTTTGGGGACCATAACTTCCAAAATTAAAACCTTGATTACACTAATGTGCTAACATACATAATAAGTGCATCTCATCTCTATGGACAAGTATTTATTTTATCTTTAATCATTTAGAATAAAAGGAAGACTATGGAAAAGTATAAAAACATATTGACTAAAATATGCTTTCCCTCCATTATTGAGAAACATAACAGAGAGCTGGGTTAGGAACACTTTCATGTGTATCAGTAGCACCTTGTACTTCTTTATAGCCTACTTAGAACTGCCTGTTTAGTTGTTAGCCTCTCCTACTAGGTTGCAAGTATCTTGATATAGAAACTATGTCTTATTTATCTTTGTCTCCTTCATGCCTAACACAATCCTTGGCATTTAGTAAGCATTTCATAATTTTTTGAGTGAACAAACATATATAAGGTAGATGCCCTTCATCAAGTGAAAAAAGGTCAACACTGATTCTTTATAGAAGATGTACATTATGTGAATCTTTACTTGGCTTTTAATTTGAAGGCTAAATTAATTGTTATTTAACTCTGGATTCTCACATTACTATTTCATTGTTTCACCCTTTACATCTTATTTAATCACAGTGTCTGCCATATCTAATCAAAATATGAAGAAATTAAAATGTTCTTCCTCCCTTTGTTGATCAAAATGCTATGTAGTAACAGGAAAATAATTACAAATGGCATGCATTTGAAAAATATATGATTCATATTTGATTTCTAGATTTAAACACCACAAAATTTACAATCATAAAAGTATACGTAGTTGTCATAAATAGGTAGCTTCAGGACTCAAGTGAGAATTTGAGGTCAAGGTTAAAAACATAATTCTCTAGGGGCTTCCCTGGTGGCGCAGTGGTTGAGAGTCCACCTGCCGATGCAGGGGACACGGGTTCGTGCCCCCGTCCGGGAAGATCCCACATGCGGCAGAGCAGCTAGGCCCGTGAGCCATGGCCGCTGAGCCTGCGCGTCCGGAGCCTGTGCTCCGCAACGGGAGAGGCCACAGCGGTGAGAGGCCCGCGCACCAACAACAACAACAACAAGAAAAGTAGAAGTGACTAGCCATCTGCCAAAGTAGCATATCCCATGAGGTTTTGATTCATCTATACCTGGCACAGTGACCCTCGGGGAGCTGATATTATAAAACCTACTGAAATAGTAGAGCATGGGCTACGACCACTGTAGACTATTCTGCCAGGTGCACTTCTCATGAGAAACGTAATAATGAAGCACCTCGTGTTTATATCTCACTCTCTTCTGCAATCAGTTAGTGTAGCGGGTTTCAAAGAGCGTAATCAGCCCCTTGCTGAACTGATAAAAGGACATTCCTAAATCTACAAACCTGAGGAATGCATTTAGGACCCCTGGTGACACCCCTGCCATTCAGATCCCTGTAAGCTCAGTCTAAATCTTTCCACAAACCTCTCTCTTACCATATTACCTTCAATAGGTTACAGAGTCACTGGATTACTGGGTGAGGAGAAAAGTGTCCCCTGAGAAAATAGCCAAGGTCCTGCTGAGACATGTGTGCCTTCTCACATACCACCACCTCATTTGGCAAAGTGACAAAGGAATTTATTTCCTCCACTAAACCTGCTGATTGTATATTTTAATGTTAATGGAAACTGTACTTCTGGGAACAGGGCAACCAAAAATCCTAACTGAATATTTCAGTAAATCCATGATGGTCATGAGGAAAATAAATAATTTCTGACATGTTAAACCCAGATCTCTCAGAGTACAAAATGTATTGTAGCTTGTTATATTTCTTCAATATTTTATCTGTGGACAGACTGTGACTAACTACGGTATGCAGCAAACTACATTTCATAATTTTATCCTATGACTCATTCTCTCAACAAGATGGTTGCCTCTAGACAAATGAAATGGTTTTGAATTCAAGCAAACAGAAGCTTCACAGCTTCCAAGCAACACCACATTATGCTGAGCATAAAGCAAACAAGTTCCTTTTCTAGGAGTCCTCCAACGAATAGAGGCTGCCTTGAAGGGCATCCTTAGAGGCACTCGAGAAACTGCACGGCCATCCGTTCTGGAGATGCAGAAGAAATTACTGCATGCAAATAGAGGGTCACACTAGACAACTTCCAAGTTGGCTTCTAATCCTAAATCTGCTATGAAAGATTATGTAGATTACAATCAATATAAGTGCCATTTAAAATTTCTCTTCTTCAAAATAAATATCTACATCAACTTAGAAGGAAACAAATTATATTAGTCAACCCAAGTAAAAGGGGCAGTAATTTGAAAGAAATCCTAAAACAAGATTCACTTAAGAAGAGAGATAATGAGAATATTCCTGACATGCAAAGATCTGTTTCCTAAGGAAGAAATGGCAATTCTCCTCAGGAAACACTGGCATTGAGGTTTCCTGCTCTTTAAAAATAACATAAATGTGTAGGAGTCTTTTTTCTTTATGAAACTAATGTTTTATTGTTAGATCTTCTTGGAGAAATATAATTTTTTATGATTTTAACTGGCATCTGAAATCTATTTTGGGGGCTTAACAAGAGAAGCAACACTACCATCCTGTGGCAAAAGAGATTAAATTTATTTTTAAAAAAGGAATAGTTCCAGTCAGAGATGAAATTTAAATCCCCAAATAAAAGTTCTAACCAAATGCATATTCATTCTTTTAGCATTAGCATAGCATTTCTGTCTTTCATTAAAAAATCTGCAACTTATCCAATTTTTTGTAATTAAGGCAAAATTAATATGAAAAAGGAAACTGTTTAAGTTAGAATGTTAATAGTGGCTTCCTGTTTCCTTGTGCCTAATCAGTAAAACAAAAGAAAATATTTGAAGGCCCATAAAAGTATCAGTGACTTTACTACAATAATGCAAGTCATATATACATAAATAAAGAACTCTAAAAAGATAATCAAGCAAAGAACAAAAGCTAGATTGTTTAATATTACCTTATATTTGAAGTACTTTTGCATGAATTATCCTAGTTGATCCTAACAACAACCCTCTGATGTCATTATTAACATCCTCAATTTACTCTTGAGGAAACTAAGATCCAAAGATAAAAGTTTACTCCCAATTAGTTCACTCAGCCAGAAGGTGAGATCAGCTCACTTGTCTGTCAAGATTCTCAGGACGAATGAAGGAAAAATTGGCCCTTTTCTTCTGCAACCCTGCTAATACTTTGCAACTAACTTCTAAGAGCTTACTGCAGTGCATTGTAATCGTGTACTTTCTCCCTCAGTTGGAAGGACGATACTTGAACTTGGTGCTATTCATTCAGTAAATATTATCTAACTTCATCTACTCTGAATGAATGCCCTGGAGTAGCATTTCAAATACAGACTTCTCTGCATCAGTGGTTCTCAAAGTGTGGATCCTGTGGCAGCAGCTGCAAGCATCACTTGGGAACATGTTAGATATGCAAATGTTAGGCCTCTCTCAGGACCTATTAAATCAGATAATCTGGGGATGGGGCCCAGCAATCTAGGTGAAAAAGTCCTCCAGGTGATTCCAATGCACCCTCAAGCTTGAGAGCCGCTGCGCTACCCAGGTCACCAAGGTGGCTACAGCTGTGTGTAGCCCAGCGCTGCCTGCAGGATGGAGGCTCTCATTTTGCCAGCCCCTAGGGGCATAGACAGCTGACAGTTCTCAGCTGAGTCCTTCTCAGAGCACAACCCACAG
Organism: Aethalodelphis obliquidens; assembly: GCF_003676395.1. Classification (NCBI taxonomy): domain Eukaryota; kingdom Metazoa; phylum Chordata; class Mammalia; order Artiodactyla; family Delphinidae; genus Aethalodelphis; species Aethalodelphis obliquidens. The sequence goes on along the minus strand of NW_020837957.1, from coordinate 5,975,799 downwards.
AGAAAAGAGTGTCCCCTTACCCAAGGTCACACTTGAACATCACCTCACCCAGGAAGCCTTCCTTAAAAAATATGTTCTCAACGTGGGTTGAGGGTCCCTGCTGTGTGTTCCCATGGCACTCTGTTGATTATTCCATCATAGAACTGTGCCTGGCACATAAATGGCACTTGGCAATAAAGAATTATTTAATGAATATTACCTGTCAAAATATAAGTTGTCTATTGAAGTCTCTATTAATGATCTTCCTGTCTGGGCTGTATGCTCCTTGAAGGCAGAGACAATACTTCGTTTATACACTGATGTACAGCTCCTGGCACATTATCAGACTGATCAATGCTGCATGAACACTTGTTGAATTAATAAACATTCTATTTTCTGTGGATTCAAAGATGAATAAAATATGGACCTATCAATGAGGAGTCCACACTCTAGTTGAAAAAAGAGATATGTGAATAGATAAATCATGGTGCCACCTGCTACCGGTTACAAAAGAGCCATGAACCAAGTGCCTTGCCCTACACCAGGCATAATCCCATCTCCTTTCCATTTATTTCAACCTTTTCTTTTACAGCTCAGCCAAAGAAGACAGGTCTCTCCCTGCCCTAAATTCCTATAATATGTGCTCTCTGCTTCACACATTTGACCCGGACAATATGTATATTGCTTAGCAGTGTTTAACACATATGCCCTGCCTACCCATAGAAGTTAAAAACTTACATCAGAAAATATGTTTTTCTATCTCCAATGCCTATCTCAATAACTCAACAACTGTCATACAGTTTTCAATTTAGTAGGTGTTGTCTATGGAGATTAAAAAGAAATCATCCCCACTTAGGGTTCTCTGTCAAATAGATTCTGAACAGAGATTTGCACACAGAAGAGCAACTGAGGAGTGTTTGCCTGGAACAACACCTGTAACTGGGTCTCTCTGCTGTCGCAGCAGAGGACTCAGCACATCCTACAAGGAGTTGTGGAGCCAGGATGGCCCTTCAGTGCTGTCCCACAGTGAAATCTGAGATTTTGTGTCCCCACATCAACCACTAGATGCAGGCTGTCCCCACGAAGGGGCATAACCTTGGGCAAGACAACTCCCTTCTGCAAAGGATAATTCTTAGAGAGGGAGTACCTGTGAACCATCATCAGACAGTACTCACAACAGCTGGGGGAAGGAGAATTGTGGTCCTGTAGAGGGATCTAGGCAGGTCACCTCTGCAACACTACTGTACTGATCAATTCTTTAGTTGTGAGAACGAATTATACATGTGGAGAGACATATTCACTGTTATTTGTACTTTGCTTACTGCTTGATGTATTGGATTCACATCTCCATTAGACAAATTTTGAAAACCAATTTGTCTCAATAATTTAAATAGTAACCACACTCAATAAATTCCTTTATAAAGCAATTTAAACTGCTGTTATTATAGCTGGGTCTCCAAATACTTTCCTTTAAACAACAAACATGCACAGACTCAAAGATTCTAAACTCAGCTTTGCAAGATATGCCTAACTTGATCTAAAACATCAACGGCACAGATATAAATTATTTCTTTATTATTCTCATACTTTTCAGAGTTATTGCTTTATTTATATTGAAAGTTTCCTAAGATTTCTGAATTATTTTCATTCCTTCATAAAAATCCAGGTTGCAGAATCTGGTTGGGACATAAGACCTGGTAGCTTATGTATAAATAATTCAAAAATGCCATGGTCATTAGATTGAGCCCATTCTAATGTGAAGATTTACATGTCACAACATCAATTTTTAATGTTTCTGTCATTTGGTTTTAATTTTTTGAAATTTGGTATCTTTCCCAAAATGATCTGTTCTAATTTTGCATAGCTTACAATTCCTAACTCATTGTCCTTTTGTTATGATTATCAGTACAAAATACATTTTCTATTTTTTAATACCTGAATTTACTATTAGTGTTTTATTATAATTACCAGAGACATTTAGAGGACTCATCTTTACAGGCCATAAGGAACTGAGTGTTGTAGTTAGCTCTCCTAGTCAGGACACTTGTCATTTTGGAACACCATATTGAAATTTCTTTACAAAACTGAGCCTTCAACCCATGAACATGGTATATCTTTTTATATATTTAGGTCCTATTTAATAATGTATTTCAATAAGGTGTTCTGGTTTTCTCCACAGTAATCCAACTTTTTATTATATTCAAAAAACATCGTGTTGCTTTTGCAAGTGATACCTTCTTAAATTACGTAAGATTAGTTTTGATGGGATATAAAAATAAAATTGACTTCAATATCAATATTATATATTACAGCCTTGAAAAACTCTCATTAATTTTAATACTTTGTGGGTTACTTTTGGTTTTTCAAGTAGACAATTACATTGGCTGAAAATAATTTTGTTTTTTCTATGTATTCCAAATTTCTTTTTTTTTGGTCGTACCACAAGGCTTATGGTGGGATTTTTAGTTCCCTGACCAGGGATTGAACCTGGGCTCTCAGCAGTGAAAGTGCTGAGTCCTAACCACTGGACCACCAGGTAATTCCCAGATGTTATTCTTTTAATTGACTTATTGAAAAGGCTGGTAACTAGAAAAATGTTGAATTAAAGAGGTGATATCAGGAATCCAAGTCTTCTTTCTGATTTTTGAGGATATACTCTTAGGAGTGATGTTTCATGTGAATTTTTGTGTATATCTTTATCAGCCTAGGAAGTTCTCTTCTACAATTTGCTTTCTAAGAGGTTTTTTTTTTAATATTGAATTAGTGTTACAATTTTCCATTATATTCTTGAGATGATTGTATCATTCTTGCCCTTTAAATTATTAGCATGAAATACATTGATTTTTCTAAATCTGAACAAATGCTTATTCCTAGAATAAATCTAATCTCATAATAATGCATTAGCTTTTAATGAATTATATTCACTAATATTTATGTTTTGTGTGTTTCTGTGTGAAATAGGTCTATAATTTTTTTCCCCTTTTCTTTTCCCCCCATTTTGTTTTGGTATCAAGGCCTTACTAGCCTCACAAAAGTTAAAAATTGTTAGTATTTCCCAGTATAATGGTATATTTGTCAGTTCTCTTGTAGCTGTGCCAATTGTTTTCACGTATATTTAAAACTAGATATTAGGTGCATGCAAGTTTAGAATTTAATATTTTCATAAGGAAGAGAAATTTTTATCAAGGCACACTGGTTATTTTTCCCTAGTAAGCCCTTGTTGTAAATTCCACCTTGTCTGACATTTAAGTAGCAGGGAGTTTATATGAAAGCTTTTTGGTGTGGCATCAACATACAATACACATGAAATTCCAAAGTAAAGGGTACATCAAGTCTAGATTTTCAAATGATGGATCTGACAACTGGTTCACATATTTAAAAACTATTTGCTCACAATAAGGATAAAATATATCAAAAGTAACCAATAGGTAGGATTTAACAAGGACGATTTTGAAGTTATTCATTGTACTGCTAGGAGTCAACCCTCCCACTATCACCACAGGCAGAAAAACAACGTTAGAAACAATTCTCCATGTATCTTTCCTAGGTGTCTAGGCATTAACAGTCCATTTGTTCCATGACTATTTTTTTATGAATGTTTGCAAGGGGCCTTGGCAGGATAGAAACAATGACTCACTCTGCAGCATATTTTTTTACATTCATGTATAATAAAGATATAGAAATCTCCTCTCATGGAGATATTACAAGGTAATATAGATGTCTCCCTCTTCTCCCCAGCGAGATTTGTTTATAGTCCAGGGTAATAAAAATAACCTCTAGCAAAGAGGATGGGTAGATTTACCATCAGCCTCTTATAAGATTTTGCAAGATCAGTACTCCTCAGCTTTGACACAGATCCACTGTGGGCGCAGAATCCACCTAGATCTACTTCCAGATCACTTTCTGGGACTTGGAGGAAAAGGGAAACTGATGTGAATGTGGAACGTATGCTGCCTGCTGTGCTGTAAATAATAAACTCTAAATCTATGTGGGCTCGCTATCTCCTGATCAGCCAAAACTATTGAAGACAAGCTAGCATGTCACTATGCTTCTGTTTCAGAGCTGCCTGAGAGGAACTTAATGTCTGATAAAGGAGTTTGCAGAAGCTTTAGTAACTTGTCTCTTACAAAGGTATCAATACTTGAATCCCAAGGATAAGACATGAAATTTGTGGTTAGAATGTTAGTATGGGATCATTTTTAAGGGTCCCTAGGCAAGAGAGCTTATTGCTAGGATAAGATGACCCTAATAGAAAGGAAATGTGGAACGTATTGTCAAGGGCACATGATGAAAGGGCATCATCTGAAGAACCACTGCCCACTAAGAAAGTTGTAGTTCAATGGGCAAAGCAAGTAAGTTTCCACAGAAACCATGACAGGGTCCCACAAGAGAAACACTGGTCTGAATATCAGTCAAGTCTATAGAACCAATTTATGATAAAATCAAATAAAAATTTTTATATACCCTTACTTTTCCAACTCCAATACCGTTTTCACAAAAACTATTCAATTACAACTAAATATTTAAATGAATATGAAAGTGTTCATTAATGTTTGGAAGGGAATCTGCTTTGCAACTTAATATAATTTTTAATTTATTTTCTAAGAGTAAATATAAAAATTAAAGGGACTAGAATTCTCACTAAGTAGAAGGGAAAGGATTAATCCACTTCAAACCACTGAGCATGTTTAAAAAAAAAAAATAGGTGATGACAAAAGTAAAGTTGGTTTCATGATTAAACCCCATAAATCCTGGGCTTCCCTGGTGGTGCAGTGGTTGAGAGTCCGCCTGCTGATGCAGGGGACACGGGTTCATGCCCCGGTCCGGGAGGATCCCACATGCCACGGAGCGGCTAGGCCCGTGAGCCATGGCCGCTGAGCCTGCGCATCCGGAGCCTGTGCTCCGCAACGGGAGAGGCCACAATGGTGAGAGGTCCGCATACCGCAAAAAACAAAAACAAAAACAAAAACAAAAAAACCCATAAATCCTGATTTTTCAATACAGACAGTACATTAACAAGAGTTAAACTAGCTTCCTTTTACTTTGCATTTGCCTACTATAACTTTTCCTAATCTTTTTTTAACCCTAGTTTGAAAATTTTTGTCTTTTACCTAACTGAATCCATTTACATATATTGTTTTGTAATTTTTTTTCTTATTTTTCTATGTGATTTTATTTCTTCTTTCTTATGTTCTTTCAAATTGATTGTTTTCTTCAATTTTTGGGTTTTCACTCATTCCACTTTTTCCCTGTTTTGAAGTTAAGTTAATCACTCCACTTTATTCATTTTAATAGTAACTTTAGAAATTTTAACAACAAAATCTAGAATTTGAGAAAAAAAGCATATAAGTTTAAAACCTCAAATAACATTTATTGAGTGCTTACTAAATGCCAGGCATTGTGTTAAACACTTTTATACAGATCATCTTATTTAACCCTCTCAACAATCATGTGAACCCACTATTATTATCCCTTCCTACCAGATGCGGATATTGAGGCTTAATAAAAGGTAAATTACCTGCCTAAGATTATCTCATAAGCAGCAGAGCAGGAAATCAAACCCAAGTTTTTCTGGAGCTCTTATGTATTTTGCTTTCCATTTAACCCTCACTCTCCATCTCACAAAAGGCTGTGAGAGAAGAATTATTGTCTCCATATAAGTTTAACAAATTTCCAGTCAATTTACTGTTATTTTTTTATTGCTAGTATGTATGTGTGTGTACTTGCATATAAAAAAATTGACTATATGCCATAGTATCAAGTATGATGCCTTGAGCATAGTTAGGGTTGAGTAAATACAAGTTAACTGATTTTGTGCTGTGTTGTTTCGTGACATCATCTTACACCACATGCAGGGTCAGATTCTACTTCTTCATGCCCCCAGAGTGCGCAATGCATAGTGTGTACTCCAGGAATCTTATCCACAGCGTATGTTTGTTACTTAATCTATTTCTATGTTTGTGATTCGGCTATGACTCTTTCAGTTCTCACCCAGATATTTTGTCTGCTATGACTTTTATTTTAATTTTTTTTTTATTGGAGTATAGTTGCTTTACACTGCTGTGTCAGTTTCTGCTGTATAGCAAAGTGAATCAGCCATATTTATACATATATCCCCTCTTTTTTGGATTTCCTTCCCATTTAGGTCACCACAGAGAACCAAGTAGAGTTCCCTGTGCTATTCAGTAGGTTCTCATTAGTTATCTATTTTATGCATAGTAGTGTATATATGTCAATCCCAATCTCCCAATTCATCCCCCTCCCACCACCTTTCCCCCTTGGTCCATAGGTTTGTTCTCTACGTCTGTGTCTCTACTTCTGCTTTGCAAATAAGATTGTCTTTACCATTTTTCTAGATTCCACATATATGTGTTAATATATGATATTTGTTTTTCTCTTTCTGACTTACTTCACTCTGTATGACAGATACTAGGTCCATCCACGTCTCTGCAAATGACACAATTCCATTCCTTTTTATGGTGGAGTAATATTCCATTGTATATATGTACCACATCTTCTTTATCCATTCCTCTGTTAATGGACATTTAGGTTGCTTCCATGTCCCGGCTAATGTAAATAGTGCTGCAATGAACACTGGGGTGCATGTATCTTTTTGAATTATGTTTTTCTCTGGGTACATGCCCAGTAGTGGGATTGCTGGGTCATGTGGTAGTTCTATTCTTAGTTATTTAAGGAAGCTCCATACTGTTCTCCATAGTGGCTGTATTAATTTATGTTCCCACCAACAGTGTAAGAGGATTCCCTTTTCTCCAAACCCTGTCCAGCATTTATTGTTTGTAGATTTTTTGATGATGGCCATTCTGACCGGTGTGAGGTGACACCTCATTGTATCAATAGTTTTGATTTGCATTTCTCTAATAATTAGTGATGTTGAGCATTTTCATGTGTTTTTTGGCCATCTGTATGTCTTCTTTGGAGAAATGTCTATTTAGGTCTTCTGCCTGGCATTTAGTAAGCACTCAATAAATATTAGCTAATTCATTATATTCATTTAAAGTGCCCAGCACAGGCCTGATTTATGTAATTTTTAAACACATTATGTCTTATTCTTTTTTCCCTGTCAACAAGAAATATTGTTATTAATAAGAAATAACATGCACAGCTATTTTATACAGAATGGATAAACAACAAAGTCCTACTGTATAGCACAGGGAACTATATTCAATATCTTGTGATAAAGCATAATGGAAAAGAACATGAAAAAGAATGTATATTTATAACTGAATCACTTTGCTATACAGTAGAAATTAACACATTATAAATCAACTATAACTCAACAAAATTAAACAAAAAAAACCTTAATTAAAATAATTTCTTTTGACTTCCATTCTATTGTCCAGAAGCTTAGTCCTTTTTTTAAATGTTCTATAATTTCATCTTTTTATAACCTTAGATGTTAATACATTTACTCACACGGTTATCATTTTCTTCTCTCACTATTTCAAACCACTTTGTCATTATTTTTCTTATAATTGAAATATCTTTCAAAGATTCTTTAGTGAGAGCTTGATAACAGTAAGTCTTCTCTCTCTCTCACTTCTTTTGTATGCCTGAAAATTCCATTAAGACAATTATTTTCTCTCCAATCTTTAAACATTTTATTCTAATGCCTTATGGCTTCCCTTGCTGCAACTGAGAAATTAGTTGTCAGGCCAGCTACAGTTTTTTTGTAAGTAATCATTCTTCTTCTCTTTGGCTGCTTTAAAGATTTTTCTTTTGTTTTAAAAAATTAGAACTCTGATTAGATACAATTAGACCTTCTCAATCTAGTCACCATATTTCTTAATTTCTCTTCTTTACTATCTACCATTTCTTAGTCTCTTTTTGTTTCATTCTTTAATTTCTTCAGATTTATCTTCCAGTCCTCTAAGCTATTTAACTATCCACTTTATTTCTAATATCTAATTCTCCATTTAATGAAGTTTCTGAAACTTTTTTCAAATATGACTAATAATTTTTATAGTTTCTTGTTTTTGTAAGTTCAAAAATATTTGTTCTACTTATATTTGAAGAATATTTGGGCAGATATATAAGTCTAGAATAACAATATTCCAGTATTGGATGTTATGGTGAAATCTGTGGCCAGCTTGATATATTTTGTACTTGAATAACTTAATCTCTTTGTGTGTATACACAAAATATTTTGTGTTTATCATTGGCATACATTAAATGTGAAAGAAAATATAAAAGACTTTTTTCTTCATTAAAAATGTGTAAAATAACTGTAAACAAAAATTATATCAACACATTATGGAGTTATGACCTATGTAGAAGTAAAATATATGACCAAAATAGCACAAATGATGGGAGGTGGAATGGAAGTACACTGTTGTAAAGTTTTTACACTATTTATAAAGTGGTCTAATATTACTTAAAGAAAAATGTGATAAATTAAAGATGCATATTTTAAAGTCTAGATCAGCTACAAAAAAGTATACAGCTGATAACGTACTAATGGAGACAAAATAGAATATTTATTAAAATACACAATCTAAATAAAGACAGAAATGAAGAAAAAGAACACAGATAGGAAATAAAAAGCAGAAAGCAGACTTAAATCCAAATATATTGAAAATTACATTAAATATAAAGAGTCTAGACATGCCGATTAGAATGCAGAGACTGTCACAATGATTAAAATCCTGATAGGAATTTTTCTGTAACAATTTCCCTTGGGATATGGTATGACTTTTTTAATTTATTGATTTCAACCTTTTCATTTCAGAAGATTTCTTGAACCATATTTTTCAATCTTTTTAGTTCTGTTCTTCAGTCAAAATAATTATGGGTAACTGGAATCTCCTTTGTCTCTCTTCCATGCATATAAATTTCTCTCCAATCCTGGGCCCCTTCTGTTATGGTGTGCCTAAGCCCCACACACCACAGCCCCCAGGGACTTTTCCAGCCCTGTGGGTCCTAAGCATAGGCTCTGCCCACCTCCCAAACAACCCACTGCCTAATACCGCCCTCCACAACCAAGGCCTTTTCCACCTTTTTTTTTTTCTTCTCCTCTTTTTTACTATTGTGGTTATGTTTTACTCTCTGGTTGTTGTTTCATCTATATTTTTACTGTAATAGTCTTTCCAACATACCTGTCACTTTCCTAGTCTAATTTGATTTTTATTCTTTGTTATTGCTCTCCTTTTATTTTATATATATTTTGCCACCCGCCACAGCTTGCAGGATCTTGGTACATGAGCTGGGGGTCAGGCTGAAGCTCCTGCAGTAGGAGCTGCAACTCCAAACTACTGGAATAACAGAGAAACACAGACTCCAGGGAATATTCATCAGACTGAGGTCCCCCAGAGGTCCTCATCTTGGTACCAGAGCCAGCTCTACCCAACAGCCTACAGACTCCAGTGATGGATGCCTAAGGCCAAACAACCAGTGAGACAGGAACACAATCCCACTCATCAAAATAAATAAATTTAAAAAATGAGAGGGCAAAACAATGCGGCACAGATGAAGGACCAAGATAAAAACCAACAAGAATAAATAAATGAAGAGGAAATAGGCAATCTACCTGAAGAAGAATTCAGAGTAATGACAGTAAAGGTGATCCATAAACTAGGAAATAGAATGGAGACATGGACTGAGAAAATATAAGAAATGTTTAACAAAGATCTAGAAGAACTAAAGAACAAACAAACAGAGATGAGCAACACAATAACTGAAATGAAAATACACTAAAAGGAATCAATAACAGAATAACTGAGGCAGAAGAACGAATAACCGAGCTGGAAGAAAAAATGGTGGAAATAACTGCCGAGGAGAAGAATAAAGAAAAAAGAATGAAAAGAATTGAAGGCAATCTCAGAGACTTCTGGGACAAGAATAAATTCACCGATATTCAAATTATAGCGGTCCCAAAAGAAGAAGAGAAAAAGAAAGGGTCTGAGAAAATATTTGAAGACATTATAGTGGAAAACTCCCCTAACATGGGAAAGGAAATAATCACCCAAGTCCAGGAAGCACAGAGAGCCCCATACAAGATAAACTGTAGGAGAAACACACCAAGGCACATATTAATCAAACAACCAAAAATTAAATTCAAAGAAAAAATATTAAAAGCAGCAAGGGAAAAACAAATATTAACATACAAAGGATTTGCCAGAAGGTATCAACTGATTTTTCAGCAGCAACTCTGCAGGCCAGAAGGGAGTGGCAGGATATACCTAAAGTGATGAAAGAGGAAAACCTATAACCAAGATTACTCTACTCAGCAAGGATCTCATTCAGACTCAACAGAGAAATCAAAAGCTTTTCAGACAAGCAAAAGCTAAAAGAATTCAGCACCACCAAACCAGCTTTACAGCAAATGCTAAAGAAATTTCTCTAGGTGGGAACACAAGAGAAGAAAAAGACACACAAAAACAAACCCCAAACAAACCCAAAACACAAAAACAAAAACAGAACAATTAAGAAAATGGTAATAAGAACACATATATTGATAATAACCTTGAATGTAAACAGATTAAATGTCCCAACCAAAAGACACACACTGGCTGAGTGCATACAAAAACAAGACCCATCTATATGCTGTATACAAGAGACCCACTTCAGACCTAGGGACACATACAGACTGAAAGTGAAGGGATGGAAAAAGATATTCCATGCAAATGGAAATCAAAAGAAAGTTGGAGTAGCAATACTCGTATCAGATAAAATACACTTTAAAATAAAGACTGTAACAAGAGATAAGTAAAGACACTATATAATGATCAAGGGATCAATCCAAGAAGAAGATAAAACAATTATAAATGTTTAAACACTCAACATACGAGCACCTCAATACATAAAGCAAATGCCATGAAAACGGAAATCAACAGTAACACAATAATAGTAGGGGACTTTAATACCCCACTTACACCAATGAAAATATCATCCAAACAGAAAACAAATAAGGAAACACAAGCTTGAAATGGCACAACAGACCAGATAGATTTAACTGACATTTATAAAACATTCCACCTGAGAGTGGCAGAATACACTTTCTTCCCAAGTGCACACGAACCATTCTCCAGGATAGATCACATCTTGGGTCACAAATCAAGTCTTGGAAAATTTAAGAAAATTGAAATTTTATCAAGCAGCTTTTCTGACCAAAACGCTATGAGATTGAAAATCAATTACAGGGAAAAAAATTGTAAAAAACACAAATACATGGAGGGTAAACAGTACATTACTACATAACCAAGAGATCAATGCAGAAATCAAGGAAGAAACAAAACAATTCATAGAAACAGATGACAACAAAAACACAACGACCTAAAACCTATGGGACTCAGCAAAAGCAGTTCTAACAGGGAAGTTTATAGCAATTCAATCTCACCTCAAAAAACAAGAACCATCTCAAATAAAATATCTAACCCTATACCTCAAGCAACTAGAGAAAGAAGAACAAAGGAAACCCAAAGTCAGCAGAAGGAAAGAAATCATAAAGATCACAACAGAAATAAATGAAACAGAAATGAAGAAAACAATAGCAAAGATCAAAAAAACTAAAAGCTGGGTCTTTGAGAAGATAAACAAAATTGATAAACCATTAGCCAGACTCATCAAGAAAAAAAGGGAGAGGATGCATATCAATAAAATTAGAAATGAAAAAGGAGAAATCACAACTGAAACCAAAGAAATACAATGGATTATAAGAGACTACTACAAACAACTATATGCCAATAAAATGGACAACCATGAAAAATGGGCAAATTCTTGGAAAGGTACAATTTTCTAAGACTGAACCACAAAGAATCAGAAAATATAAACAGGCCTATCACAAGTAAAGAAATTGAAACTGCAATTAAAAATCTTCCAACAAACAAAAGTCCAAGACCAGATGGCTTCACAGGCGAACTCTATCAAACATCTAGAGAAGAGCTAACACTGATCCTTCTCAAACTTTTCCCAAAAACTGCAGAGGGAGAAACACTCCCAAATTCATTCTACAAAGCTGCCATCACACTGATACAAAAACAAGAAAAAGATACCACAAAAAAAGAAAATTATAGACCAGTATCACTGATGAACATACATGCAAAACTCCTGAACAAAATACTAGCAAACAGAATCCAACAACATATTAAAAGGATCATACACCATGATCAACTGGGACTTACCCCAGGGATGCAAGGATTCTTCAATATATGCCAATCAATCAATGTGATACACCATATTAACAAATTAAGGAATAAAAACCATATGATCATCTCATCAGATGCAGAAAAATATCCTGACAAAATTCAACACCGATTTATGATAAGAACTCTCCAGAAAATGGGCATAGAGGGAAACTACCTCAACATAATAAAGGCCATATATGACAAACCCACAGCAAACATCATACTCAATGATGAAAACCTGAAAGCATTTCCTCTAAGATCAGGAACAAGACAAGGATGTCCACTTTCACCACTCTTATTCAACATAGTTTTGGAAGTCCTAGCCACAGCAATCAGAGAAGAAAAAGAAATAAAAGGAATACAAATGGGAAAAGAAGAAGTAAAACTGTCACTGTTTGCAGATGACATGATATTATACATAGAAAATCCTAAAGATGGCACCAGAAAACTACTAGAACCAATCAATGAATTTGGTAAGGTTGCTGGATACAATATTAATGCACAAAAATATCTGGCATTCCTATATACTAACAACGAAAAATCAGAAAGAGAAATTAAGGAAACAATCCCATTTACCACTGCAACAGAAAGAATAAAATACCTAGGAATAAACTTACTTAAGGAGGTGAAAGACTTTACTCAGAAAAACTATAAAACGCTGATGAAAGAAATCAAAGATGTCATAAACAGATGGAGAAATATACCATGTTCTTGGATTGGAAGAATCCATAATGTGAAAATGACTATACTATCCAAAGTAATCTACAGATTCAATGCAATCCCTATCAAACTACCAATGGCATTCCTCACAGAATTAGAACGAAAACTTTAACAATTCATATGGAAACACAAAAGACCCAGAATAGCCTAAACAATCTTGTGAAAGATAAAGAGAGCTGGAGGAAGCAGGCTCCCTGACTTCAAACTATACCACAAAGCTACAATCATCAAGACAATATGGTAGTGGCACAAAAACAGAAATATAGATCAATGGTACAGGATAGAAAGCCCAGAGATAAACCCACACATATATGGTCACCTAATTTATGTCAAAGGAGGCAAGAGCATACAATGGAGAAAAGACAGCCTCTTCAATAAGTGGTACTGGGAAAACTGGACAGCTACATGTAAAAGAATGAAATTAGAACACTACCCAACACCATACGCAAAAATAAACTCTAAATGGATTAAACACTTAAATATAAGACCAGACACTATAAAACTCTTAGAGGAAAACATAGGAAAAACACTCTTTGACATAAACCACAGCAAGATCTTTTTTGACCTACCTCCTAGACTAATGGAAATAAAAAGAAAAATAAACAAATGAGACCTAATTCAACTTCAAAGCTTTTGCACAGCAAAGGAAGCCATAAACAAGACAAAAAGACAACCCTCAGAATGGGAGAAAATATTTGCAAATGAAACAATGGACAAAGGATTCATCTCCAAAATATAGAAACAGCTCACGGAGCTCAATATCAAAACAACAAACAATTCAATTAAAAAATGGGCAGAAGACCTAAATAGACACTTCACCAAAGAAAACATACAGATGGCCAAGAGGCACATGAAAAGATGCTCAACATCACTAATTATTAGAGAAATGCAAATCAAAACTACAATGAGGTATCACCTCACACCAGTCAGAATGGCCATTATCAAAAAGTCTAGAAACAATAAATGCTGGAAAGGATGTCCAGAAAAGGGAAACTTTCTGAACTGTTGGTGGGAATGTAAACTGATACAACCACTATGGAGAACATTATGGAGGTTCCTAAAAAACTAAAAATAGAACTACCATATGACCCAGCAATCCCACTACTGGGCATATACCCTGAGAAAACCATAATTGAAAAAGAGACATGTGTCCATCGACAGATGAATGGATAAAGAAGATGTGGTACATATATACAATGGAATATTACTCAGCTATAAAAAGAAATGAAATTGAGTTATTTGTAGTGAGGTGGATGGACCTAGAGTCTGTCATACAGAGTGAAGTAGGTCAGAAAGAGAAAAATAAATACTGTATGTTAACGCATATATATGGAATCTAAAAAAAAAAAAAAATGGTACTGATGAACCTAGTGGCAGGGCAGGAATAAAGACGTAGACATAGAGAATGGACTTGAGGACACAGAGTGGGAGGGGAAGCTGGGGCAAAGTGAGAGTAGCATCGACATATATACACTAACAAATGTAAAACAGTTAGCTAGTGGGAAGCAGCAGCATAGCACAGGGAGATCAGCTCGGTGCTTTGTGACCACCTAGAGGCGTGGGATAGGGAGGGTGCGAGGGAGGTTCAAGAGGGAGGGGATATATGTATGCATATGGCTGATTCACTTTGTTGTACAACAGAAACTAACAGAGTACTGTGAAGCAATTATACTCCAATAAAGATGTGTTTAAAAAAATAATAAAATAACAAACAACAAAAAAAGCACTGTTCCTTTTGCCATGTGATCTTTGAATTACTCAGCATGAGGGAAGCCAACCACCATGTTGTGAGGACATTCAAGCAGCCTGTGAGGAAGCTCACATCGGAAGAAACTGAGGCCTCCCACCAACAACCAGCACCTATTTTTCAGCCATTTGAGTGGGTTACCTTGAAAGCCGATTTTCTAGTTCCATTTAAGCCTTTAGATGCCTACATCCCCAGCTGACAACTTGACTGCAAACTTCATGAGAGACTTCAAGCTAGCTAAACTGTTCATGAATTCCCAACTCAGAGAAACTGTGAGGAAAATAAATACTTATTATTTTTTAAGTCACTAAGTTTTGAAATAATTTGCTATGCAGCAAAAGATACTTAATACATGCATGTAACATATTATAAATTAAGAAATAGAATAAAATGGACATCCATGAAGTAACCACCAAATTAAAACCAGAATATTGCCAATATCATACACCAGAGGTATTGGTGATCTTTCCTCTTTCAATCTGCCTCACCTTCGGACTGTTTTCTTAAAATACAGCACATCTGTGTAATTCCTCTTTCAACTCTATCTCATGTGATTCCCCTCTGTGCTAGTCTGAATCCAAGAAAGCTTCTGCAGGCAGCCCAACCATCCCAGTCCTCTTATTTAAAAGGGATTGTTGACATTTCCCTTCAGGTTATGATACCAATTTTGGAAAATAGTAACCTAATTTTCTTTTTCTTTTTTTAATTGCTCTTCAAAAGCCCAGCTTTCAGAGCTGTTATATAAGAGATGTGCACTAAGGAATATGTTAGTTTCTCAATTTTTTTAAGATTCCTAAAATTTTAACCATGCATTAAGACAAAGCATTAAAAGTAGCAATCCTGAACCACTACATTCTCTATTTTCCCTTTGCCCCATCCATTCACCAACTACTATCTATTTGCAGACCTGTGCTTTCTTATTATTTCATTCACTTTCACTGAAGGCCATCATAAAGAACAGTAAGTGGAGAAACACTGATGCACTGCTTTTAAAGTTGCTCTCGATTTAATTTTCTATTATGCTACTTATGCTCCTTACCCCCAAAGACTTTTAATGATAAATTTATCATAGGATTCAAGACCAAGGAGGAAAAAATAGTTTTATGATGAACTAGTATATAATTTCTTACTGGTAAATTTTCTGGTTCAGAGTTTATAAAAATGGGATCCATGTGCATATATTTAGTGTTAGTATTACATCAGTACCAAGTAGAAAGGAAGGTTTAATAATAGGTATAATAGAAAAAAATGGAAGAATTGAGTCTTCACAGGAGAGAAATTAAATTAGTAAACGCTTCCTTCTGTAAACTAAAACGGTTTTCCAGAATACTGTTACTTACAATAATGTATACCCTTTTCTCAATTAAGGCTTACAGTAAGGACAATATGAAAGTTTATTTCTAAATCTATGTATCATACTTCTTGCTCCTCCTATCCATTTTGAGATTCTCAAATGGGGATGCACAACAGCAGTCCTGGCATTAGGCATCATCTACACAACACTTTAAGTAAGTCTTTTCATTTAATGTCTTTTCATCTTGTGCCCTATTTTGGAGGAGAGAGGATGGGAGAAGAAAAAAAAAAAGGTATTACAAAGATACCACACTCAGAAGAACAAGTGTCTTAGCTGTAAGACTTCCAAGTTGCAATTTTATGTTAGTAAATGTCCAAAAATACTTTTTTATTGTTGAATTATCATTAATTTATACATTTATTTTTCTAGTTTTATCTATGTATAAGTTCTAAAACAGAGTACACACTTTGTAAATTGTATTTCAGTTCCATTTAAGTTATATTATGAGGCAGTTAATTTAAATCTTATGAATATGTTTTTCCTTTCCTCTAAAATACTGATATTGATCAATTGTTTTTCCCTCTTTGCCCTGGTTGCTAAGAAACTCAGAGCTAAGCTTTGTTATCAATTGCTACTCCATCACAGATAGTTCCCTATACAGTTTTCTTCCTTCCTTCCTTATGTCTCCATTTCTTTTGTCTTTGGTAAATTTTTTTGACCTCATCATATTTGTTTTTTACAAGATTCCTAAAATAAATTTAACACATATAGAAAGTAAAAGTAATCAATAAAGTATATACTAAAGTGCTATGCAAAAATTTGAGTCTGTATTTCTATAATAGTACAATCAAATTTAACTTTCTGCAATGATGGAAATGTTCTATATTGTAGCCACTGTTCAGTATGGTAGCCACTAGACACAAGTGCCTACTGACCACTTGAAATGTGTCTGTGTGACTCAGGAACTGAATTTTAAATTGTATATCATTTTAATTAATTTAAATAGCCATACATATCCAGTGGCTACAATATTGGACTGCAAAGGTATAACTTATATTTATGGATTTCTTCCCATAAGATATAAACTTCATGTGGAATATTATATATTTTATATAATGCCTCAAGCACACCAAGGCAAGTTCATAAATAAAAAGTAAGATAGTATACTCTTTGCAATGGACTGAATGGTTATGCTCCCCCAGATTCATATGTTCAAACCCTAGCCCCAATATGATGGTATTAGGAGAGAGGGTTGAGCACTCATAAATGGGATTAGTGACCTTATAAAAGAGTCCCTAGGGAGCTCCCTTGCCCCTTCTGCTATATGAAGACACAACAAAAAGACAGCTGTCAATGAACCAGGAAGCAGACTCTTAACCAGACACTGAATCTGCTAATGCCATGATCTTGGATTTCCCAGCCTCCAGAACTGTGAGACATTCTTCCTGTTTCAGCCACCCAGCTTATCGTATTCTTTTACAGCAGCCTGAACAAAGATATTCTTGTTCTGTGAAAGACCATTAAACCATGAAACATTTTTGAGTTTTTACATCTAATGCAAATCAATACACCACTATGAGTTCTTCATCTATAAAGTCCAGATATAATGTGATTCCTACTATATCTCACAAAGTTATGTTAAGAGTTGATAAAAAATACTTTATTACTGGGCTTCCCTGGTGGCGCAGTGGTTGAGAGTCTGCCTGCCGATGCAGGGTATGTGGGTTCATGCCCCAGTCCGGGAAGATCCCACATGCCGCGGAGCGGCTGGGCCCGTGGGCCATGGCTGCTGAGGCTGCGCGTCCAGAGCCTGTGTGCCGCAACGTGAGAGGCCACAGCAGTGAAAGGCCCACGTACCGCAAAAAAAAAAAAAAAAAAAAAACTTTATTACTATGTTGGAGGCTTAGGAGAAGAAGCTTGGTATTCAGAGGGCAACACTTTTATTGTGTTATGACCTCCCTTTTATGGTTTGAGTAATGAGTTATTTAATTCACATAATATTAAACAATTTAAATAAAACTTTTGGAGATGGCTAAATTAAATGGTTTGATGGCATAATGTTTAGAGTTAAGCAACTGAATAAAACTGTAGGGAGCATGTGTAATCAAGCTAGATTTAAGTAACATCTGATGCACATTTATGGAATAATAGCCTTGATGATAAGCTAATTTGAGAAAAGTCGGTCCAGCTGTATATTCATTAGAAAGAAGGAAAATGCTCTCCTTAAAACATAAAGCAACACACAAGAGGCAATCTAGTAAAATATCCATTAGCTTAAGGGTATGTGTAATTTCAACAGCAGTCTTAGTTCCCTCATTGACTAAGCAAGTTCATTTCAGTTCCTTCCTTTATGTTCCAGTGCCTCAGAAAAATAGAGGGGAACAATAGTATATTTGTCTTGCATGTTTCATGAATACATTGTGATTATAAGTATACCAATATGGATGAGGGAACAGTGTATACTGAACATTTTAGGCAATGTATAATATTATTTCAATTTATTAGAACAAGAACTTCATAACTTTTCAAACCATACACAGTGTGAAAGAACAGTATGTTATCGTTAAAGAGTTACTTGTATGCACTCCAAACTTACTTGCACTTACTGACTTTAATAAGTACCTGTAAAATTCTTTTAACACCTGAGCAATTTCATAAAATGTTTTCAGAATGAAGTTTTAAAAATGTTTACAAATCCATGCTGAGGTGTACAGTATTCCTCACTCTGTTCTATGGAAGATCACAATGTGATATATCACAAAGATGGGCTTTATGCGCCCAAAAAACTTGAGTTTGAGACTCAAAAAATAGTTTGTTACTTAGTAATGTTACCTCTTCATGTCTGTTTTCTCATTTATAAAATGGGTATTATAAAACCTATCAGTATGTTTTAGAAAATTAAGCGAAAAACATATGTATTTAGCATCTGTGATAACATAGATGCTTATAAATATATTCTTTACCATTAATTCTGAAGTTATTCGTCAATTTGTTCTCCCTTACTCCCATTGCTGTGCATTTCACCCTCTTTCTATACCACAATCTGATCATATGATTCAATCACAAGAGGATGAAGAAAGAACATTATATCTCCTTTCATTTCCTTTCGGGATTATAATCATGGGTTGAAAAACTACAGCTCGGGCCAAACACAGCCTGCAGCCTGTTTTTGTATGGCCCATGAGCTAAGCATAGGTTGCAAAGAAGAAGAGGGCAAGGAGCAAAAGAAGGAGAAGGAAGAAGAGAAGGAAAATGGAGAGGAGGAGAATATGTGACGGGCTACATGTGGCCTCTAACACCTACAATATTTACTCTCCGGCCCTTAAATGAAAACGTTTGCCAACTTCTGGACTATACCCCGAAATCTTTATGATTGAAGGTCTCCTCTTATTGTGTAGTATTGAGAATTCAGCATAATTGTTTGTAAGGAAATAATAAATAAAAAACCTAGAGTTGGAAATAACAATGTTCATTAACAATAAAGAAACCATAGGAAGATTAAAGGTATAACAAATCTGTGATTATTTTTAGATATTAGTAAAGATAATTCTTAGTTTCACAGAGTCTGAGTTAAACTTAAATTCATTTGAAACGTTGCTTAAATTACTGGAGGGCTTCCAGTTTTGCAACCAAAAAGGCTCACTGCATCATGCATTATTTGAATATTATGCCAGTGAAAGTTAGATGCTTAACTAAAAAGCCTAAACCATGATATTAGTAGTTATTTATTGAGCTGTTATTTCAGAGTGTTGGAGGAAATACAATTTATATCTAAGGCAGGCAATAAAAATTCCAGTAACAGAGTGGAGTCAAGATGGCAGTGTGGGAAGACACAGAGTTCACATCTCCCCACAACTAGGGCACCTTCCAGAAGCTGGTGGGGGACCCTGATGCCCAAGAAGACAGGAAGAACCCCCAAGCGAACTGGTAGGATGTGTGGGGACTGAGGTGGGAGGAGAAGTGCAGGCCAGACAGGACCAGAGCGCCAGAGGGGTGGCTGAGATGGGGGAGGGATTCCCATGCTTGGAGGGACCCTCAAGGGCTCAGACCAGGGGGGAACCGACCCAGCATTTCCCCTGCCCAATCGGCCGGGGAAGTCTGCCAGGCTCTCGGGCCGGGTCCTACACCCTCAAAGGTCCCCTCTGAGCCAGATTGGTCCTGGGGACATAGGAGAGAGGCCGGGGAACAGAAGAGGAGCAGAGGGCATTTGCCCCACCCACTTGAGCCCAGGAAGCCTGCTGGGCTCCCAGGTGGGGTCCTCCACCCTCTGAGACTAGAGGCAGGAGGCACACCTGGCCCCCTTCTGTTCTGTTGAGCCTAAGCCTCACCCCCCACACCATCTCCCCTGGGACTTTCCCAGCCCTGTGGGTCCTAAGCATAGGCCTTGCCCACGGCCCAAAACTCACACCTGCTTAGGCTGCGCTCTCCACAGCCAAGGCCTTTTTCCACCTTTTCTTTTCCTCCTCATCTTTTTTACTATTGTGGTTCTGTTTTACATTCCCATTGTTGTTGCATCTATATTTTTATTTTTATGTTCTTCCAACATATCAGTTAGTTTCCTGGTCTAATTTTAATTTTTACTTTCTTATTGTTCTGCTGGTTTTTTTTTTTCTTGCTGCCCCACGTACATTAAAGGACCTTGGTTCGTGAGCCAGGGGTCGGGCCAAAGCTCCTGCGGTGGGAGCTTCAAGTCTGAACCACTGGACTAACATAACCTCAGACCCCAGGGAATATTCATCAGAGTGAGGTCACCCGGAGGTCCTCATCTCAGTAGCAAGACCCAGCTCTATCCAACAGCCTACAAACTCCAGTGTTGGAAGCCTCAGGCCAAACAACCAGTAAGACAGGAACACAATACCACTCATCAAAAAAAAAAAAAAAAAAAAAAAAAAAGACAGGGCAAAACAATATGTCATAGATGGAGGAGCAAGGTAAAAACCAACAAGACCAAATAAATGAAGAGGAAATAGGCAATCTACCTGAAAAAGAATTCAGAGTAATGATAGTAAAGATGATCCAGAATCTCAGAAATAGAATGGAGGCATGGACTGAGAAAATACAAGAAATGTTCAACAAAGATCTAGAAGAACTTAAGAACAAACAAACAAAGATGAGCAACACAATAAGAAATGAAAAATACACTAGAAGGAATCAATAACAGAATAACTGAGGCAGAAGAACGAATAACTGAGCTGGAAAAGAAAATGGTGGAAATAACTGCCGAGAAGCAGAATAAAGAAAACAGAATGAAAAGAATTGAAGACAATCTCAGAGGCCTCTGGGACAACACTAAACGCATCAACATTCAAATTATAGGGGTCCCAAAAGAAGAAGAGAAAAACAAAGGGTCTGAGAAAATATTTGAAGATTTTGTAGTGGAAAACTTCCCTAATATGGGAAAGGAAATAGTCACCCAAGTCCAGGAAGCACAGAGTCCCATACAGGATAAACTGTAGGAGAAACACACCAAGACACATATTAATCAAACTAACAAAAGTTAAATTCAAAGAAAAAATACTAAAAGCAGCAAGGGAAAAAAAAAATTATATAGAAAGGATTCCCCATAAGGTTATCAGCTGACTTTTCAGCAGCAACTCTGCAGGCCAGAAAGGACTGGCAGGACATACTTAAAGTGACGAAACAGAAAAACCTATAACCAAGATTACTCTACCCAGCAAGGATCTCATTCAGATTCAACAGAGAAGACAAAAGCTAATCAGACAAGCAAAAGCTAAGAGAACTCAGCACCACCAAACCAGCTTTACAACAAACGCTAAAGAAACTTCTCTAGGCGGGAAACACAAGAGAAGAAAAAGACCCACAAAAACAAACCCAAAACAATTAAGAAAATGGTAATAGGAACATACACATATTGATAATAACCTTGAATGTAAACGGATTAAATGCCCCAACCAAAACATACACACTAGCTGAATGGATACAAAAACAAAACCCATATATATGCTGTCTACCAGAGACTCACTTCAAACCTAGGGACACATACAGACTGAAAGTAAAGGGATGGAAAAAGATATTCCATGCAAATGGAAATCAAAAGAAAGCTGGAATAGCAATACTCATATCAGATAACATACACTTTAAAATAAAGACTGTTACAAGAAATAAGGAAGGACACTACATAATGATCAAGGGATCAATCCAAGAAGAAGATAAAACAATTATAAATGTTTATGCACCCAACACAGGAGCCCCTCAATACATAAGGGAAATCCTAACAACCATGAAAGGGGAAATCAACAGTAACACAATACCAGGTGGGGACTTTAACACCCAACTTACACCAATGGAAACTCCATCCAAACAGAAAATAAATAAGGAAACACAAGCTTTAAATGACACAACAGACAAGATAGATTTAATTGATATTTATAGATCATTGTACCAGAGAGTGGCAGAATACACTTTCTTCTCAAGTGCACATGGAACAGTCTCCAGGATTAATCACATCTTGGTTCCAAATCAAGCCTCGGAAAATTTAAGAAAATTGCAATCATATCAAGCATCTTTTCTGACCACAACACTATGAGATTGAGAATCAGTTACAGGAAAAAAAATCTGTAAAAAACACAAATACATGGAGGCTAAACAATACACTACTAAATAACCAAGAGATAACTGAAGAAATCAAAGAAGGAATTAAAAAATACATGGAAACAAATGACAATGAAAACACGATGACCTAAAACTTTTGGGACACAGCAAAAGCAGTTCTAAGAGGGAAGTTTACAGCAATTCAATCTCACCTCAAGAAACAAGAAGAATCTCAAATAAAAAATCTAATCCTACACCTAAGGTAACTAGAGAAAGAAGAAAAAAGAAAACCCAAAGTCGGTAGAAGGAAAGAAATCATAAAGATCAGAGCAGAAATAAACGAAATAGAAATGAAGAAAACAATAGCAAAGATCACTAAAACTAAAAGCTGGTTCTTTGAAAAGATAAACAAAATTGATAAATCCTTAGACTCATCAACAAAAAAGAGAAAACATGCAAATCAATAATATTAGAAATGAAAAAGGAGAAATCACAACTGACACCACAGAATTACAAAGGATTATAAGAGACTACTACAAACAGCTATATACGAATAAAAAGGACAACGACGAAGGAATGGACAAATTCTTCGAAAGGTACAATTTTCCAAGACTGAAACACGAAGAATTAGAAAATATAAACAGACTTATCACAAGTAATGAAATTGAAACTGTACTTAAAAATATTCCAACAGGGCTTCCCTGGTGGCACAGTGGTTGAGAGTCTGCCTGCTGATGCAGGGGACACGGGTTCGTGCCCCGGTCTGGGAAGATCCCACATGCTGCGGAGTGGCTGGGCCTGTGAGCCATGGCTGCTGAGCCTGTGCATCCGGAGCCTGTGCTCCACAACAGGAGAGGCCACAACAGTGAGAGGCCCGCGTACCGCAAAAAAAAAAAAAAAAAAAAAAAAATCTTCCAACAAACAGAAGTCCAGAACCAGATGGCTTCACAGGCAAATTCTATCAAACATTTAGAGAAGAGCTAACACTGAACCTTCTCAAACTCTTCCAAAAAACTGCAAAGGGAGAAACACTCCCAAATTCGTTCTACAAAGCCAACATCACCCTGATACAAAAACAAGAAAAAGATATCACAAAAAAAGAAAATTATAGACCAATATCACTGATGAACATAGATGCAAAAATCCTGAACAAAATACTAGCAAACAGAATCCAACAACATATTAAAAGGATCATACACCATGATCAACTGGGATTTACCCCAGGGATGCAAGGATTCTTCAATATATGCAAATCAATCAATGTGATACACCATATTAACGAATTAAGGAATAAAAACCATATGATCATCTCATCAGATGCAGAAAAATATTTTGACAAAATTCAACACCCATTTATGATAAAAACTCTCCAGAAAATGGGCATAGAGGGAACCTACCTCAACATAATAAAGGCCATATATGACAAACCCACAGCAAATATCAAACTCAATGATAAAAAAACTGAAAGCATTTTCTTTAAGATCAGGAACAAGACAAGGATGTCCACTCTCATCACTCTTATTCAACATAGTTTTGGAAGTCCTAGCCACAGCAATCAGAGAAGAAAAAGAAATAAAAGGAATACAAATGGGAAAAGAAGAAGTAAAACTGTCGTTTGCAGATGACATGATACTATACACAGAAAATCCTAAAGATGGCACCAGAAAACTACTAGAACCAATCAATGAATTTGGTAAGGTTGCAGGATACAATATTAATGCACAAAAATATCTGGCATTCCTATATACTAACAATGAAAAATCAGAGAGCGAAATTAAGGAAACAATCCCATTTACCACTGCAACAGAAAGAATAAAATACCTAGGAATAAACTTACCTTAGGAGGTGAAAGACTTTACTCAGAAAAACTGTAAAACGCTGATGAAAGAAATCAAAGATGTCATAAACAGATGGAGAAATATACCATGTTCTTGGATTGGAAGAATCAATATTGTGAAAATGACTATAGTATCCAAAGCCATCTACATGAAATCTCTATCAAACTACCAATGGCATTCCTCAGAGAATTAGAACGAAAACTTTAACAATTCGTATGGAAACACAAAAGACCCAGAATAGCCTAAGCAATCTTGTGAAAGATAAACAGAGCTGGAGGAAGCAGGCTCCCCGACTTCAAACTACACCACAAAGCTACAGTCATCAAGACAATATGGTAGTGGCACAAAAACAGAAATATAGATCAATGGTACAGGATAGAAAGCCCAAAGATAAACCCATGTACATATGATCACCTAATTTATGTCAAAGGAGGCAAGAGCATACAGTGGAGAAAAGAGAGCCTCTTCAATAAGTGGTACTGGGAAAACTGGACAGCTACATGTAAAAGAATGAAATTAGAACACTACCCAACACCATACGCAAAAATAAACTCTAAATGGATTAAACACTTAAATATAAGACCAGACACTATAAAACTCTTAGAGGAAAACATAGGAAAAACACTCTTTGACATAAACCACAGCAAGATCTTTTTTGACCCACCTCCTAGACTAATGGAAATAAAAACAGAAAGAAACTAATGGGACCTAATTCAACTTCAAAGCTTTTGCACAGCAAAAGAAACCATAAACAAGACAAAAAGTCAACCCTCAGAATGGGAGAACATATTTGCAAATGAAACAACAGACAAAGGATTCATCTCCAAAATACAGAAACAGCTCACAGAGCTCAATATCAAAACAACAAACAATTCAATTAAAAAATGGGCGGGAGACCAAATAGACCACAGAAGACATACAGATGGCCAAGAGGCACATGAAAAGATGCTCAACATCACTAATTATTAGAGAAATGCAAATCAAAACTACAATGAGGTATCACCTCACACCAGTCAGAATGGCCATTATCAAAAAACCTAGAAACAATAAATGCTGGAAAGGGTGTGCAGAAAAGGGAACCCTCCTGCACTGTTGGTGGGAATATAAATTGATACAACCAACCACTATGGAGAACAGTATGGAAGTTCCTTAAAAAACTAAAAATAGAACTACCATATGACCCAGCAATCCCACTACTGGGCATATACCCTGAGAAAACCATAATTCAAAAAGAGACTTGTCCCACAATGTTCACTGCAGCACTATTTACAATAGCCAGGACATGGATGCATACTAAATGTCCATCAACAGATAAATGGATAGAGATGTGGCACATATGTACAATGGAATACTACTGAGCCATAAAGAGAAATTAAATTGAGTTATTTATAGTGAGGTGGATGGACCTAGAATCTGTCATTAGAGTGAAGTAAGTCAGAAAAAGAAAAACAAATACTGTATGCTAATGAATATATATGGAATCTAAAAAAGAAAAAAAAATGGTACTGATGAACCTAGTGGCAGGGCAGGAATAAAGACGTAAACATAGAGAATGGACTTAAGGACACGGGGGCTAGGGGGAAGCTGGGGTGAAGTGAGATTAGCATTGACATATATACACTACTGAATGTAAAATAGTTAGCTTGTGGGAAGCAGCAGCATAGCACAGGGAGATCAGCTCAGTGCTTTGTGATGACCTAGAGAGGTGGGATATGGAGGGTAGGAGGGAGGCTCAAGAGAGAAGGGATATGGGATTTATGTATGCATATGGCTGATTCACTTTCTTGTACAACAGAAACTAACACAGTATTGTGAAGCAATTATATTCCATAAAGATCTATTAAAATAAAAAATTCCAGTATGAAAGTCAAACTTTCAACCACCATTCACTCCAGCAGAAATTTAACTTTCTTTCCAAACTCAATTTATTTTCATATATCCAGGCATATGGAAATGAGCATAGAACTTAGTCAAAGTACAAAAGAATCAAACTGTGGACAAGAAATTTAATAAAAATTAGAAAGGTAATTCATTAATATTAGTGGCCTTAAATCTTGAGTCCTGATGTTCACTGTGATACATAAGCCCTTGTCCTGACTGACTCATGTCACACAAGTGTGAGTCCCCTTCAGTCCTGTTTGTCCCATATGATTCTGTCAGCATGGCCAAAACTCATCCAAATTGACTTGATCAAATCTTTCTCCTAAAATTGGGTTTCTAATTCATTAATCAATCTCTATTAACCCCTTGAGCTCTTGTAGAGCTAAGGAAGGGTTACTTTTCAGACATATGTATAGAGAAGCAGATTAAAAAAAATCTTTAAACAAGTAAAACTTCAGAAGATTCAGAGTAAATCCAGGACAGACCATGCCATCCTGTACGTAAAGAGTCTGTGTCATTGCCTTGTGTCCTGATGGCTTTTGTGTTTCTGTTTCACATCCTTCATGAGGCCCACCTGACCTACCTGTTCCCCGGTTGCATGAAACACTATGGCTCCATGTGTAGTACATATAAGTTTGCTCTATAGACTAGTCACTAGAGTCTCTAATTAGTATGCCTAAGAATTTGTATTTCTAAAATGTTTAGAAGTGAAAATAAAGTCTGAGGGTCAGTTAATAGTAGTATTGGTTTATTAGTTTTGTCAATTTACCAATGTAATGTGACATGTTACCCATAAGGGAAACTGTGTGAAGGGAATATGGAAATTCTCTGTATTATCTTTGCAACTTTTCTGGAATTCTAAATTATTCTAAACTAAAAATGTTATTGTTTTTAAATCCTCTGACATAACAGAATAAAAAATTAATGTAGAAAAAAATAAAATAAAATAAAACATTTACAAGTGATTCTGACATATGGAAAGGAACCATACTTCGAGAATTACTACCCTAAGTTCATACACACAAAAGTCTTGGGTTGGAGTGATGGGATGGGGTGGTTAACGGAGTGATGGGATGGGGTGGTTAAGTTATTGAATGGAGTGGTTACATACATAGTTCAACAAATTCGGGGAAAGGGACTATGGTCTTCACTTCCGTATCATTCCCCTGTGACATGAATTGTCCCATCATCCCTTTATAGACTAGTGTTTATACCCGCTCTGTGATAACTTAGGATTCAAGGAATAATTAGTAAGTGTCTCAAGCCATGACTTCTAGTGCCACAATACATTCAGTCTTATGGAAGATCCATTACTTCCAAAAACTATGGGTATGAGGGGAACAAGATGCTGGTCCCTATTATTCCAAACAACCTTCCATCATCTGTGACACCTAAACAAAAGAACTCTAACACTGTCTCTCCCAGGGTGGAATACTTCCATTGGAATCCTTCCAGCCCAAAACAATCAATTTGCATCGCCTTGATGACTCTAGCTTTTCAAAAACAAAGGTTCCGTTTGATATCCTGTAAAGACAAGAGGCTAAGTTTCTGGAGGATGAGGGGAAAATCTCTGAATATAAAATGCAGGTAGTTAGCTTTAGGCAGGTACTGGAATGGAAATATAATAAATTTGTACAGAGCAACTTCATAAAGTACAGGGTCTTTAAAGCATTTCCTCTAAAATCAGAAACAAGACAAGGATGCCCACTCTCGCCACTTTTATTCAATATATATTGGAAGTCCTAGCCACAGCCATCAGAGAAGAAAAAGAAATAAAAGGAACACAAATGGGAAAGGAAGAAGTAAAACTATCACTGTTTGAAGATGACATGATACAATTCCTAGAAAATCCTAAAGACACCACCAGAAATCTACTACAGCTCCTCAATGAACTCAGCAAAGTTTCAGGATATAAAATTAATACACAGAAATCTGTTGCATATCTATATACTAACAATGAAGAAAGAGAAATTAAGGAAACAAACCCATTTACCATTGCATCAAAAAGAATAAAATATCTAGGAATAAACCTACCTAAGGAGGCAAAAGACCTGTACTCCAAAAACTATAAGACACTGATGAAAGAAACTGAGGATGACATAAACAGATGGAAAGATCTACTGTGTTGTTGGATTGGAAGAATCAATACTGTTAAAATATCTACACTACCTAAGGCAATCTACAGATTCAACGCAATCCCTATCAAAATAACAATGGCATTTTTTGCAGAACTAGAACAAATAATTTAAAATTTTACATGGAAACACAAAAGACCCCAATAGTCAAAACAATCTTGAGAAAGAAGAACAGAGCTGGAGGAGTCATGTGCCCTGACTTCGAACTATACTACAAAGCTACAGTAATCAAAACAGCATGGTACTGGCACAAAAACAGACACATAGATCAATGGAACAGAATAGAGAGACCAGAAGTGAACCCACACACTTATAGGTAATTAATCTACGACAAAGGAGGCAAGAATATACAATGGGGAAAAGACAGTCTCTTCAACAAGTGGTGTTGGGAAAATCGAACAGCTACATGTAAAAGAATGAAATCAGAACATTCTCTAACACAATATACGAAAATAAACTCAAAATAGGTTAAAGACCTAAATGTAAGACTGGATACT
Source organism: Aethalodelphis obliquidens (assembly GCF_003676395.1). Classification (NCBI taxonomy): domain Eukaryota; kingdom Metazoa; phylum Chordata; class Mammalia; order Artiodactyla; family Delphinidae; genus Aethalodelphis; species Aethalodelphis obliquidens. Next base: position 5,947,016 of record NW_020837957.1, on the reverse strand, counting down.
ATAAAACTCCTAGAGTAAAACACAGGCAGAATACTCTTTTATGTAAATTGTACCAATATTTTTTTGGATCTTTCTCCTAAAGCAAAGGAAATAAAAGGAAAAATAAATAAATGGGACCTAATTAAACTTAAAGCTTTTGCACAGCAAAATGAAAAGACAACCTACTGAATGGGAGAAAATATTTGCAAATAATATGACTAATAGGGGATTAATATCCAACATATATAAATAACTCACACAACTCAACATCAAAAAAACAAACAACCCAATTAAAAAATGTACAGCAGAACTAAATAGACATTTAACCAAAGAAGAAATGTAGATGGCCAACGGACACATGAAAAGATGCTCAGTATCACTGATCATCAGGGAAATGCAAATCAAAACCACAATGAGATATCATCTCACACCTGTCAGAATGGCTATCATCAGAAAGAACACAAATAACAAATGTTGTCAAGGATGTGGACAGTTGGGAACCCTAGCACACTGTTGGTGGGATTATAAATTGGTGTGACCACTGTGGAAAATAGTATGGAGGTTACTCAAAAAACTAAAAATAGAACTACCATATGACCCAGCAATTCCACTCCTGGGTATATATCCAAAAAAAAACAAAAACACTAATTTGAAAAGATACACGCACCCCAGTGTTCATAGCAGCATTATTTACAATTGCCAAGATACGGAAACAACCTAAGTGTCCATCAACAGATACATAGATTAAGAAGCTGTGGTATTTATACACAATGAAATACTACTCAGCCATAAAAAGAAAAAAAATTCTCCATTTGCAGCAACATGGCTGTACTTGGAGGGCAATATGCTAAGTGAGATAAGTCAGACAGACAAAGACAAATATTGTGTGATATCACTTATATGTAGAATAGAAAAATACAACAAATTAATGAATATAACAAAAAAGAAGCAGACTCACAGATATAGGGAACAAACTTGTGGTCACCAGTGGAGGGGGGGAGGTGCTTCATAGGGTGGAGGAGTGGGAGGGACAAACTACTGGGTGTAAGACAGGCTCAAGGATGTACTGTACAAAATGGGGAATAGAGCCAATATTTTGTAATAACTGTAAATGGAAAGTAACCTTTAAAATTGTATAAATTTTTTTAAAAAAATAAAATAAATTGCTTCCATTTCAAACAGAAATAAAATAAATAAAGTACAGGGTCTTTCTCCCAGCCTTGAAGAGAAACTCCACCCACAACTACTTAAGGTGAGAACTTCAGAATATCAAGTCACCTTGGCATCAAAACCAATTCCTGAAGATGCTTTACTCATTCAACAAATATTTGCTGAGCACACGTACTTCAGTGGAGGATACAGGCTTTATGAGGCCTTAATCTTTCACAGTTTAGGAGAAAAGGGCCTCTTTTAAAAAAGTAATATAAAATTATAAATACAAAAGCATCTAGGAAGGTATTTATTTGAAATGTTAAAATAAATCAAAAAATTACAAATTTTATTAAGTTGTAATGCCAAAAACATAAAATGAGAAAAATGGCATATTTCTATCAATTAACTTCCTTTACTAAATTAACTTTCAGGTTCACAAATTGTCATTGGTAACAAGATGTAAAATTTTAGGATTGTTGTCATATTTGGGAAAACCTCTATCAAGAAGACGACTATTTTGACTAAGTTTAATGAGTACCCATTTCTCTGCTTATACTTTACTCATCCAATGTATGGAAGAATTTTCCACAAATTAGCTTCTGGTTCTGAACATTTCTAACTTTGTCTCTCCCCACATACTTTAGGTGCTGAAGCTGTAGGACACATTCATATGATAAACAACTGCCTATGATGCAGTTTTATGTCTCAACCCTAACTGAGTGAACACAACAGGCTATAGTAATATTCCTAAAAATCATCTCTGCATCAACATGGCTAGCAGTGATTTAACTATATGAGGGAGCAACTGCAAACCACATAAATAAATCTCATTATTCAAGTGTATTACCAAATCAATTTCCTCTAAGCCAGATCCCAAAATTGCCCACGGCTACTTGAATGCCAACTCAGTACAAGGGAAAGTAAGATAAAGGTGAAGATGAAGTGGACAGACTGACTATAGATATTTTAAAATATTACTTTAAAAAAATATTGCAAAATCTTACACAAATATATGAACATTTTTAGGGCCTCTCCCTAGACTTTGGAATGAGTCCAGGCAAAGTAAGGGATCCTGAAACTATGCTTCCTTTAATTCATGCTAAACCTGCCTCTGCATCCTCTCACAAGCAAGACTAGGACTTTATCTTAGAAAAATGAGTGATGTGTAAAGGGTAAATGCTCTGGAATCAAGAAGGCTGGGTACGACTTGCAGGCCCCTATTTAACTGCTGTTGGCAATGGGCCGTGTACTTGACTTTAGTTTCCTCACCTCTAATATGAGGCTGATGACAATAATGTCTCCCAAAAGATTTAATTTAAGTATATGCAGTTCTTAAACTATAGAGTGCTCTATAACTGTTCATAATTATTCTTATTAACATTATCAGTACTAGTATTAGTAGTACTGTTAGTATGAATAATCAACTTAAGGTTATAAAAATTGCTTTTGCCCTTCTGAATTCTTAGCATCTAGACTTTAATATTTGCTCTTCAGTTGCTAACCTAGATGAAATGGAAGCACAGCAAGATTACAGCCTTGTTATACATGGACTCCTAGTACACAACTATCCTTTACCAGTGGGGAAAAAATTTCCTTCGTAAGTTGTCTTACAAAGCCCATTCCTCATAGATACCTGAAATAGCCAAGCAATAGGTTGAGTATGCAAGTTATTTCTTTAGCAATCTCTATAAATTCCTAGCAATTTTTTGAACAGGACTTCTTAAAAAGATTATATCTTCTTCCCTTTTCTAAACATTGTTGAAATGCATTGGAATGGCACCTTATGATTATTTTTGTGTTTTTAACAAAGATATGTGTTGATGTGCTCATATCAAGTGATGAAGCAAATGTAACTCATGACGGTTCATGGTTGATCTCCCAGGTAAATCTACTTGGAAACACAGTAATACTCCCAAAATTTGTAAGAAATTATAAAACATGTCATTTAATACTTTACATCAAATTTCATTCATATTTCTCTAACGGACTAAATTTAGATTTAAATTTTCTCTTGAATACTTTGCTTGGAAATCAAGTTTTCAAAAAAGAAATTTTAAAAGCTAGGAAAATAATCTGGCATTTTAAAGTGAGTATAAAAGTCTTACAAAATCACTTAAGTGCCAAGGGGACTATTTTAATGTGATTTGGAAAAGAATGAACAAAAATAAGAATATTTCTTGGACAGTGCCTTTTAATAATCCTAAGTAAATCTGAGATCATTTCATAGCCATTATATTACAGCAGAACTCTCTGTAGAAATACAGTAAAGTTTTAAATTTATTTCCACAGTTCTCATAAAGTAATTATTTAACTAATAAATGGAAAGTGAAACCAAAGCATAAAAGTATAGAAATCTATACAATAAATACAATGGTATCAAAGGGACCAATTTAAGAACTTAGGTGTTTTAATCTATAAAGATGACGTTAGCAATTTCTCTGGGTGCCTATTTCCAGGACTGTGTCTTCTCTAGCTGTTGTGTGTTACAGAGTTTAGGATCAGGTTTTCTGGGTATTATGTTTGTCTTTTAATTCATTCAACAAATATTTATTAAACCCTATTATTTTGCATATAGACCCTGGAGATACAAAATCAGAACAGGAGAATAATGATCCCAGATCTCTGGTATTAATTTTTAGTCCAGTGTAACCAAGGACCATATGAGATTTTGTCCTGTTTTCTAGGAATTGCTGCAAAGACTCAAAATTAAATGCAAAACATGCAAAATTCTTGCATTCTAAGCTCAGAGATCACTAGGAGTTGGGGCCAGACACATCTTCAAGGTCTAATGAGAGGCAGAATCCAAGCATCTTCTCTTCCATATCTAATGCCCATAACTCTGACAGTCAAAACACATAGAAGACTGGTGGTAAGAAAATGAACTGCCTTTTCAGAAGCAGTGTCCAAGAGGAAAGACTATTTTCTTCCTTTTTCAGCATGAGCCTATAGGAATACTTATCCTTCCAAAATCCACTGGAAATGGGGAGCTTCATGAGAATCACTTATTCAATAGTAGGATTTCTGCCAGAAAAGGAGAAAAGTATTTTGTCCCCCAGTTGTACATTGTGTAACCAGCAGACTCACTAATCTGCCCCTGGGTCACCATGAGCTGGGAAAAGAAGAAGAAGACAGGGCTAAAATAGAGGGAAAAGTGAAACTTCACATACTGTTAAGGCTGAGGCGAGTGAACATTTCAGAAGACAGCTGGGTTTGAGCTATCTTGAAAGAACTTCTCCCAAGAGGAACCTAAGCAGGAAGGTGTTGTGGGAGAAGCCAGGAGCTACGAGTACAGGAGGTGGAAAATACCAAGTCAGAGCTAGATCTCCCATATTAGGGACTCAGCAGGAAATCTGAACGGAGCCCTCCTGGGTCCCATGACAGAAATGACCAATGTGAGCCAGACACCTCTCATCAACGAACAAGTAACTGCTTTCACCTACAGTCCAATAAGGAGAGGTCTGCCTTTTCCCTCTCCTTCCTCTCTACCAGAACCTAACAGAGAAGCTAGCACCTAGAAGGAGGAGGCAGATGGAGAAACTGCTCCAAGATGCTAAAGACACAGATAGTCCTACCTATGCTTTGAAGAGAAGAGAAAGCTTTGAACTGAGTTTCAGACAGAAGTTTTAAAATATACAAGACTGGATGTTAAATGCTGAAATAGGACTGTCCTAATAACTGAGAAGTGCCTGGAATGTGAAAGAGTCTATTCACAATTACATTAGGCAAAGTGAATGGCTTTGCTCTCCCCAGAGTTTGGCCCAAGTCTTAAGTAAAGCTATCAGCAATAAAAACTCAGTTAAGCAGATGTTTTGTTGAAAGCTAGATGTAGGGCACAGGCAGGCCTGAATCCCAGAAAAGGTATCTGAACTGAAGGCACAGAGTTGGAAGCTCTTAGCACTTAAAAATAATATCACCAATAAATAATATTAACCAAAATATATTAACAAAAATAATAGTATTAACAATAATAATGAACATTTATTGACCTCTTACCACCGGCCAGGCACTATACTGAGAGTTCTATATGAGTTACATAATTTAATCCTTAGGACATCCTAATGTACCTAAGGTACCACTATTGTGCTTATTTTACATGGAAGTAAAATGAAAATTTAGAAAATTTGAGGAACTTGCCCCAGTTTCCCAGCTAGTAAACAATAGAACAAGCATCTAAATAAAAGTAGTTCTGACTCCAATGTCCACTTGCTTAACTGAATTCATTAAACTGCCTTCTGAACATTTTTAACTGTATGAAAGTAGATGTTATCATTTAGAGAGACATGAAGTAAGAAGGAAGGGGAACTCTGAAAAACAAAGTAGAAAAGACAGAAAATGAATAAAAATAAGTAAGGTTAATTTAGATACTTTGTAAGATGAGGGCAGTGAGATGATTACAGAAATATAAAAGTTTTTTTCTTCCCAATCAGTGTTGAGGGCCAATTTAGGATGGAGAACATGAATTTATAATAGCACCAACTTTGCTGGTGGTTGCTATATCTTCACAGGTAAAATGCTTGTTTTCTTTAAGAAATAACACTTCATCTACCAATTCCATTCTGTATTCCTTGATAGCAGCACAGGATAAGTACATGATTAATAACTTCTATATATGTATACCTATATGGAAAAGCTACAACTAGTGGATGAGTATATATACATTTTTAAAAGTAGAAGTATAATTTGTGGATCACATTCTTTTAACATAATTCATTTTATGGGTTACAGAACTTATTTCCAGCAAGGTGCAGGAAACTAAACTAAGACTGTTAAGGTCCATTTCACAGCTAAATATCCAAAGCTACTGCATTCACTATCCCTCTTGTTTTATATAGTCATACCTCATTTAACTGACACTGCTCAGGAATATGGTATGCAACATAGATCAATTTTCCAGATAGCTAAAGCTTGCCCACTATAGTATCAAATGGACTCAATTTTAATGAATCTGATAGAAACCTTCTAAAATATATACTTCCTGTCCTTCTTACAGTAGGTGTATTATATAAAATGTATCCTTTTCTTGATGGTCTAGAATCATCCTTATACACATCAGTGTTTGTGCTGCACTATAATATAGTAATGCCCTGAGGAGCTATCCAGGTAGTTTTTCCTTTAGACAAAGACTACTCCAGAGTTGGCATAATTATATTGAATAAAACAAAGCACAACGAATAACACCATGAGCCTTGAATCCAGCCATATATGAATTAAAATTGTGGGTCTCCCATTCAAGAGTTGGGTTACTCTTTAGGTAAGTTATTAACCACTTATGAGTCTTTGATTTCCCATTAGCAAAATGGAGGTAAAATAAGAGCTAATATTGAGTATGTGCTAAGTGCTGGCCACTGTGCTACAGTCTTAACTCCACACTGAGAAGCATACAGTGCAGGAATCAAAAACACAGACTGTGGAGCTGGACCATTTCCTAGCTTTGTGACCTTAGGCAAATTACTTAACCTCTCCATGACTTAGCTTCCTCATCGGTAAAAATAAGACCATAAAAATACCTTCTTTATGGAGTTACTGTGAAAGTCAGTATACTCAAAACACTAAAAGGAGTGCCTGAATCCTAGTAAGCGTTGAGTAAGTGATGATGATGGTGATGATCTCATTTAATCCTCAGAGCGATCTTGAGAGTAACTTAATAACTCCTTATTTTGGAGATGAGGAAGCTAAGATTTAGAGACCTTAATTAACTTGACAAAGTAACAGCACTAGTAAGGAAGTGCTGACTTCAGACACAAAGATGTGACCACTAAACATGGCCACTAGATGCACACTCCAACACATGCTGTTCACATTGTTGGTAATGACCTGGGACTTATGCAGGACACAACCCAAACAGCAGCTCTACCCCCTAGGCTAACTCTCTATTTCATGCAACATTTTTTTGAAGATTAAATGAAAGTATGAAGGCACGCAACACAATTTTTCGCACATAGCCTTTCAATAAATGATAAATCCTTGTTACCTCAACATGCTTCAGTTTTTTTAGCCGTTTAAGCCGCATCCAATCTAGTACACTGTGAATCTAAAGAGAAGTGAGATAACTTGTCAATTCAATAATTAATTCGAAGCCACTTTCTGGCCTGAAAAATATACTCTTATCTCCTACAAGGAAAAGTTCATGGACTTTTTGACAGATGTTTTATTCTGGGTGTTGTAGGTAGTTTCTAAAATGGTCCCCAAAGATCCCCACCTCCTGCCTTTGGGTAATCTCTTTCCCTTGAGTATGGGGTCAACCTAGTGACTTGCTTCTAACAAACAGAACAGGGCAAAAGTGATGAATGTCACTTCCAAGATTAAATTATGAAAACTATGACTCCTATCTTGCTTGCACTCCCTCTCTTGTCCTCTCACTTGCTTACTCTGATGAAGTTAGCTGGTGTACTATGGGCTGCCTTACAGAGAGGCACTCCTGGTGAGAAAGTAAAGGTGGCCTCCTGGTAACAGCAGCAAAGAACTGAGGCCCTCAGTCCAACAACTCACCAGAAACTGAATCCTACCAACAACCACATGAGTGTGCCTGGAAACAGACCCACTCCTGACAAACCTTATGATGACTACAGCCCAACTTTATTCCAGCCTTGTTAGGGACCCTGAGTCAGAGGACCCATTAAGCCAGCTCCTGACCCACATAAATTTCCAGATAGTTGCTTTAAGCCATTAAGTTATGGGATAATTTGCTACATGGCAATAGAAAAGTAATATAAATCTCTGACAAAACTTGCCACATGGAATTGTCATTATCTGACTCCTTTTCTGCCTATCCTACTAGACTGTGAGCTCCTTGAGAGCTAAAATTGTATCTTTTGCCTTTATTTTTCCAAAATCAGGAGCCCTGTTATCTAACAATTAAAATATCTAGAGCAAGGTTGAAAGACATAGATGAAGTACAAGCCCAGGAGAAGCAACAATACTGGAAGGTAGGGGAAGGGGAAAGAGGAGGCTGTGATCAAAGAGAGATTTCAGAGTTTGAAATCCTACAAACAAAACAATCAGAATGATGATAATGTGTGAAATGTGACAGTACTCTGCTAGGCGGCTGGGCACACAAGCCATTCTTAATTAGCTCTTGAGTAGTAGCTTGTTAAAGGCAATGACCACACGAGGAAGAATTAGTGGTGAGCCAAGCTCCCTCCATTTTGAGAAAGCAGTCTAGAGCTAATGCTGACAGCCCAATGCCTCTCTAACATTTCCTGGCCTCAGTAATGAGATCCAGGATGAGAACATCACACCCAGTTCCATTTCCAGGCCCAGCACGACAAAAGGAGTAGGGGCCCAAACCTTGACACATCACTTAGACTGTTAATCAAAAGAAAAAAGTGTCTGTATGAAGTTTCATGAGCAGAGCTTTGAAAGGTTACTATTAACATTAGTGTATTTTATCTGCCCAAGTTGACCTGATCTTTGATGATAACTTTTTAAGACTAATTCAGAAATGTCATAATCAGTTTTTGTTTAATAACCACTCTACTTTTAACAGCTTAACAAATAGGAAAGAGACTATATCCTATGGAAACAACACAGATCAGAACACAGGAAGTTTGAGTGCAAGTCTCAGATATTCAGTAAACAAAATGTGTCCTTAGGTAATACTTGACTCCTTTATGGCTTAGTTTCTTTATTAGTCCAATTGGTATGATAACTGCTACAGAATTTTTGTCTAGATAATATAGAATGATGTGAAAACCCTTTGATAAGGGTTCAGTGCAAATTATAACACAAACACAAACACCAATCTGCTTCTATGACCTCCTTCAAGAAAGAACTCACTTTCATTAAGAAACGTTCTCTAACTCATCAGCAATCTCCCTCACTCTAGAATTATTCTGTCCTTCTTGTGTGGTTTATTTTATCATGTGCTTATTTATAGTTACAAAACTTTTCACTCAAGTTAAAGGTACAAAAGTAGAAAAGGTTTTAAGTTATATATCAAAGTGAAGTTTCACCTTCCTGTTAGCACCAAACCAAACTAAATGTGTGCCCCCATGTAATTTGTTAACCTCTCCAATAACCTGATTGAATGTTTTACATCTAGGATATTCCACAGTGCCATCTCTCACCACCAGCAACAACTGGCCAATACTTTCAGAATCACATTTTTCAGGATGCACAATAGCATTTCCAGGAAGTTGGTTTTGTTTATAGGGAATCAAAACCTCCTGGTTTCAGGAAAAATCCCTGCAAGAGATAAAGCCTCATGAAAGAAAAAAATGGAAACAAATGTCTCCACTTTTGCCCTAAGAAGCCCACTTCCCTCTATCCAACTTTACCTAACACCTGATTAGAGCTGGGCCATGGTGCAACCTTCCAAACACACAAGTCCACCCTGCCTAGAATTCCAGGCCAACTGTGAGCACACCATGCTGGACACTTTTCAATGCCATCTCCAGACACCCAGTGAGGTAAACTTTGCAGGTTAGAGGATCCAACATCAACAGGTCTTTTTCCTTTGCTGCTGTGGCAGGAGCTCCTCATTTTCTCCAAAACTCTTTTCCCTGTATCTAGGGAGTTCCTCTACATCAGGTACAGGTAAAATGAATTACAAGCATTTCGCAGCTTAAGCAAAACTTAGTTGATTCATATATCATCTCTACTCTTTTTTAGGGTTTTACTCCCAGTTCATTGTCCCAGATTTGCTTTCCCCTGTCTTTTGGTGACTGGAGTGGTGGGAGGAAAGGTGAAGAGGAGACAGTGACACATAGTCCACTAACTCCGCAAGGGATCCTACCTCAACAGGAACATTACAGAGATGCTAAATCACTAGGTTGTTAGCACCGCAGTCCTTCAATTGTAATCACAGTGCCCCATCTTTGAGTTACTTCTCTGGCATGAAGGCATTTGCCAGTGCTTTCAAAGTCATCCAGCCTTCCAGTATAGTCACTCTTATCCCAGAGTACACTAGTCATCTCTTACTATTATTGCAGCTTCTACAGAGTATATAGTCAAGACTCCCCAAAACTGTGCTCTCTTTCAAAAGGCAGGAAGCTATTCCTAGAGAAGACAGCATATTCCAGATAAGTTTAAGTCTCTCTTACGTGCACCTACAGCACACTGTGCATGCCCTTATTAAAACACCTATCACAGCATTGTATTGAAATTATCCATTTTCACAGTTAAAGTGTAAACTCTTTGAAGACACATACCAGATCTTAGCATTCTTTTTTTAGAGCTATGCATCTGTCTTTTAAACTGAACTAAGTGAGAGCAATGTACTGGGAAGTTGTAAATCTCTGGGTTATCCTTGCTATATTTCATATGATCAAGATAGAAAATGTTCCTAAAACTCTTGTAATGAAAATTTTCAAATATAAAATATGCTCTAGGATATTGAATTTATAAATGTTAAAATCATTTTTTATTCTTTAATTTTTCTGTCATTAAGATTTTCAAAAATGTGTATATTTCTTAATATTGATATATATTAAGATTCTAATTCTTTGGCTTTAACTCAATGTTGCATTATTCAACTACCATAATAAGATACTCTCACCAAAACAGAAAATCTAATACTTCCCATTTATAGAATATGATAGTAGTACAAAATTGGATTATAAAAGATTGTGAGTGCTTGGATAAGCGGTGATTAGGAAGTAGAAATGTATCAAATTTTCTATATTAATTATGATTTAAGGAGATAATAAATTCTTGAAACTAAGCAACTGAGTAATTGCATAATAGATTAGAAATTGCTTTAAGTGAAAAGCTAGTCATCTCATTTTTTGTTTTAGACTATTAATCATAGGGTATTCTTACTTTTTGCTTTATATTAATAGATGGTATCATAGTAATAAAAACAACATATATTCAGCTCTGTGATTCCTGTAGGCCCCTTGATTTCAGAGTAGACAAATCTCAGTCTCTGTAAAACTGGCCATGCTCATAGGGACCAAGTGCTATCCAAGTGTATTTCTCTCGCCAACACTGCCCCAAACCACCCACCTAGCCACAAATACACATAAAGAACCTCCACAGGTACAACTTTTATCTTATTTCACATAAGAGTAAACCTAGCTCTCTCTAAAGAGACAAAGCTTGGTATTGCAGCATGCCATGTTCCTTGACTCAGTCCACAACATTTACTGAAGAGCCACACTATGTCAGCCAACTCCTTCGTTGACTGTGCAATCCAATAAGCATAATCCAACACTCAAGCTCATCACATCCTTAAGACTGTGGCCATTCAAGCACAACCTAAGCGACTTCAATTATTCTTCTCTACGCACTTCACTTAGTAGAAGCCCATCTACTTGTACATTTTGTAATACCCAGGTTCTCCATCAGAGTATCTAAGTCCCCATGTGCTGTCACTCTCCCAGAGGTCTGGAGTTCACTTGAAAATAACCTGGAAATAAATTATCTTGACCTCTCAAAGCCCTCTTGTCCATAAAGATAGAAATACTCATTGTCACCATTACCTTTAAGTCATGCTCTTTCTCTCCTGAAGGCTTTGGATTCTACAGTCTATTCTCCTTTAATTTTATTCAATCATCCATCTTGTCCAGCCAAACAAGATTATTTGTTTTTATCTCACTATGCTGTAGGAAAATATTAAAACACTAACTTGAAGGAATAAACTCAGAAATGAAACTTCCAGTGATAAGAGGAGAAAAAAAAGCAAAAGGTATCTGAGAACAAGGTAGCAGAGACATTAAACTAACATATACTATACTTGAAAGCCATGCTGATTTTTCTGGAAAACTGAGGATAAACTAGGTAATGAATCTAACAAAAATGGGATTGACATTTCACAAGGATATTTCTTATCCCTTATCATTAAGGGATAAGAAAGAACGGAAGCCCTCTGGAAACAAAACTGCAAGACAAGCAAATAGATACATGAATCCACTGTCAGGTGAGAAAACAGTAAAGGAAAGCTGCTGACAGATTTCATCAAGAATCATTATAGAATGCTTGGTTTATGATGCTTTACCCATATAGAATTATTTATTAGTAACTGGTAATTATGCATGATAACATTTCTTTATGATCAAACATTGTTTCATTCATTTGTATCTGATCAGGATTATATATTAATTAGGTTCATGGCATCATTTAGAGTAGAGAAAAAGTATATAAACTTTTCTATGTACTGATTCTTTAGGAGATACAAAATAATATTGAACTGGAATAATAAAGCATCACTATTTACAGACAGGTGTCAGGAGATCTCCTTGTGCAAAGTTACTCAAAACTCAAAGACAGCTTCAATCATCTCTTCACTTGGCTGATTTGCTCTTGGCCTTGAGTGTTATTCTAGGCCTTCTTTGAGTTAGATGTTCCTCTTATGTACTCCTATAATATCTTATGCTTCTATCACAACACCAGTTAAACTTTATATTATTGGCTTGTATTTCATGCTAGATTTCAAATAAGTGTGACTGAAACTATGTTTTACTGACTAATAGCATTATCTAGTAAAGTCCCAGAACACAGTAGGCAGTCAATAAATATTTACTGAAGCAATGTATGAAAGCTTACATAGGAATGATTACTTACCAAAGAGTCAAGAATATGTAGTCTAAAAAAAAGTTTGTCATTTTCTGATAGGTACTCCTGGAGAATCTTAGAGAGAATTAATGTTAACATTAAGGCTATGATTGAAAGCATCATGGTCCCTAGGAAATGAATGCCTATTAGAAGCGTGGGATTTGAGGAAGTAGGCATCCAACCTACTTATAGTCTCATGATGATGACAAGAGAAGGCAGATAAACTAGACTCATTCCTGCCCTAGCCTGATTCTCAGAGTCCTGTAGTTCATTTTACAGTGTTCATGACACCATGTTTCCTATCTTTAGAATTCCTTGTAATGACTAAATTCCAATGAGACTAAAGTCTCTGATATGCAGTTGAGATAGAACAATATTAAATGTTCACGAGCTTTAAAGTACCAACTACAATACAATCCCCTTGCAATTGCTTGTAATTCCAACTTACATATGTTTTATAAAGGGACAACCCAGAAATAAATTAGAGTTTTAGTAATTTTGATACAAGTAAACACTTTTTCCTCCTCTATAATCAGTAGTTAACATGTGTCCTGAGAAGTGGTTTTGTAATTATAAGTCCTTTCATTTAATAAAAGATTAAAGAATGATATTTACTCCTATGACCACTTACACAAGAATTTCATTTTAAATTTATTTTTTAAGTTATAATAATGAACCTAATCTTTTAATGAAAAGGGAAGCAAGTATAGTAACACAAAATTTCATTTATTGAATCTTAAGTTTTCAAAGAACAAATGCTATTGAAATGGTTGAGACTATTTGATTGATAGGATATTTTGTACTATGGTGGCTGGTTTTATATAGTTTAACATTTTGACTGTTTCTTCAGAAACACTTAGGCCTTTGTTTCATTTTGAATTATTAGAACACATTAAGATCTACAAACACTGTGCACTTTAAAATAGTAATCAGATGAAGAGACACATAAAACATAATTTTTTGAAAATCAGTAACATACTAAACCTGTAGCAAATACTTTGTGGAGTAAACAATGATGTGAAGAACATTATTTCTTTCATGATAACAAAAGACAATTTAGTTTAACATCTAAAAGAAGACTTTTACAAGAGAGGAATTAAACTTCCCCTAATAAAAGAAAACAGATTACTTCTAAAAAGTATTTCATTGAAAAATTCCTAAATTGAGAAGCTATGATAACCTCTCATCCATAATGAACCAAACAATTATTTATTAACAATTCACTACTGTACCAAATACAGCTATAAAACCTGAACAGAATGCATAGGGCAGTTACTTGAGGATTCTAAGAATTAAATTGTAGCAAGCAGACTGGGAAAGAAAAAACAGAAATCAGACTGCCACAAAACCGACATTGAGTTTTAACTTTTATTTTACTCTGGCATCCCGTGTCTGGACTCAATTCAGCCTGAAATTCAGAAATGGAATTTGGTCAAGAACAGCAAATGCCAAGAGAATTCCTGCAGTTCTGGCTCAAGAACTGAGAAAGGCGTCCCCTAACACTCAGAGAGAGAGCAAGAGCTCTATTTTTCTTCCTTTTTCTCCATTCTCTCATGCCCCAGATCCAAGCAAGCCAATGGTGGCTCAGTGATCACGGCAAAGGTGGCAATGAGAGGTATGGGAGCCTAAAACTCTAAGTGAGGAGAACTTTCATTTCCTGTAGATGAGTTGTGGTCCAAAGAGGGTAAGGCAACTCCTCCCCACCCACCCACCTTTGTCTTCTTGCTACTTTGCATCAAATGTCATATTTAGAATTCCTCCCTATGATAGTCATAGGAAGTATGACAGTAGAGTAAATAAAGACATATTTCTGGCCAGAGGACCAAAAAGGGGAGTCCCAGGAAACAGGTAAGTACAGTAAATACTGCAGACTAAGGATTGTGGGAAAGTGACATCACAAACTGTTTATGAACTACAGTGCTCAACCCTAGCTACATATGTGTGTACTTGACCTTAAACAGCACACTAACAACTCTGAGAAGTGAATCAGTATTTAAACCACTGCCCAGATCCCATACTGGCCATTGTGAGTGGTACACATACAAAAAGGACCCTTTGCACTATAAAAACTTTGAAAACAGAACTGACCTTGAAACCACATTCTGCAGAAAGCTGGTTATAATTCGTGGTCTGAACCCAACTTGGCCAACTGCCAGCTAAAACAAAAATATCAATATTTTTCATAGGATTTAAACAAGACCCAGCACCTCATAACATAATATTCAAAATGTCCTAGATATAACCCCAAATTACTTGGGGTTACCAAGAAATCTCTCACAGGGAAAGAAAATCAATAAATGCCAATGCTGTAATGGCAGATTCTGTAATTATCTGACAAAGATTTAAAACCATTATTAGAAAAACATTCCAACAAGGTCAAATACCTTGAAATAAATGGAATGGTAGAAAATCTTGAAATAAAACAGCAATTATAAAGAACCACCAAATGGTAATTTTAGAACTAAAAATACAATAACTTAAAAATTTACTGAATGGGATCCATGGAGATGACAAAGGAAAAAGATTAGTGAATTTGAAGATAGAGCAATAGAAACTATGTAATCTGAAAAACAGAAAAATGATTTAAAAAATTAAATGGAACCTCAGGAACCTGTGGTACAATAATAAAAGGTCTGATATTTGTGTCATCTGAGTCCCAGACAGAGTGGAGAAAGAGTACATTAATAAAACATATATATATATATATATATATATATATATATATATATATATATATATATATATATTTGAAGAAATAATGGCTGAAAACTACCCAAATGTGCAGGGAAATGCACAAACCTGAAAGTTCAAGAAACTCAGTAAACCCAAACAGAATAAACACAAAAAAAATCCATGCCCAGACTCATCATAATTGAACTGCTGAAAACTATAGACAAAGAAAATATCATGATAGCAGCCAGAGAGAAATAATGCATTACGGATAGAGAAACATTTATTCAAATTAACAACTGTCTCATGGAGGCCAGAAGGAAATGGAACATTTAAAAATTGCTGAAGGGCTTCCCTGGTGGCGCAGTGGTTGAGAATCTGTCTGCCAATGCAGGGGACACGGGTTCGAGCCCTGGTCTGGGAAGATCCCACATGCTGCGGAGCAACTGGGCCTGTGAACCACAACTACTGAGCCTGCGTGTCTGGAGCCTGTGCTCCACAACAAGAGAGACCACGACAGTGAGAGGCCCGCGCACAGCAATGAAGCATGGCCCCCACTCACCACAACTAGGGAAAGCCCTTGCACAGAAACGAAGACCCAACACAGCCAAAATTTTTTTAAATAATTAATTTTAAAAAATGCTGAAAGAAAATAATTTTTAACCCAGAATTCCATATCCATAGAAAATATCTTTTAGGAATGAAAGTAAAATAGTCTCAGATCAAGGTAAATAAACTAAGAGAATTTTCTTGCCAGCAGATCTGTTCCAAAAGAATTGTTAAAGGAACTTCTTCAGACAGAAGAGAAATAATACCCAAAAGATGCCTGCAGCATTGAAAATGAAGAAAGAGCAACAGAAATGGTAAATATATGGGTAAACATAATAGACTATTCTTATCCCCTGTAGTTCTTTAAAATATGTTTGATATTTGAAAGCAAGAATTATAACACTGAGTTTTAAAATGTGTGTAGATATAATACATAAGATAGTTACAATACAAGGCAAGATAATAAAAACTATATGGTGGAAAAGTAAGTGGGTGCTTTATAAATGATAACCTATAGGAAGACAAAACTAAATATAAAGATTCCAAATGCAGTGTGACTGTCTACAGGAAAATGACTTCAAAAGTCAGAAGCAAGGTTAATCAGAAATAGATTGGGGAGTGGTATAATATGAAATCCTCACACAGCATATAAGTATGCTCATGATCTTGACCCATCATGAGGACTGCTTACCTCTCCAGCTTCATCTCACTCTTCATTTCCTTGTACTATATACCCTAGTCATATAAAAATTATTTGCAATTCCCCAAATATTCCATACTAACAAACCTCCATGACTCTGTATAAGCTACTCCTTCTCACGAGACTTCCTTCATTCCTTTCTTCACCTGGCTAATTCCAATTTATTTGTCAAGATTAGCTCAGGTGTTTCCTTCTCACACAGGACCCAAAATTAGGTTTCATGACTTTCCTATGCAGTCCACATACATATTATTATATGCATATGTATATTATTATATACACATTATATATGTATATATACATATTATATACACATATACATATAATACATATAATTATATACGTTATTATATACATGTTAATTATATAATACATATGTAATATGCTAATATATACATAAATATTAATTATTTGGTTTAAAATTTCTAACAAATGCTATCAAATTAGTACATAATAAAATTATAAAGCAATAAAACTATTTGAGGAAATAACAAAAGTACTCTTAAATCAATACATCAGTAGAATAATTGAAAAATGAACTAATTTAAAATCATTTAGAATCAGTAAAAAATGCATTTAAAATTATCTCTAATACACTCTTATTTAGTTATCATCTTGCTACCATTATTAGAATGATCTTAACTAATGTATTAAACTAAATGCCCTAAGGTAAAATTACTTTTATGAATAATATTTAATGATCCAGAAGAATAATATTAAACCCACAAAAATGTTTTTCAAAACCCATTTTTAAAACTCCGTATTAAAATCACTGTTAAATAAACGTGTGTTCTGGCATTTGATAAATTTATTACAAGTTTGCTGGAACTGAATGAATCTAAGAAATCTACTTCAACTTCTCTATTTTACAGACAAGAAAATAAAGAACCAGGGAGGTGACTTGGGGAAGTTACATAGCTAATTAATGGTAGGGCTACATTAGAATCAATATTCTTTGACTCCTTCCTAGAGCAGAGTTCTTTTTTTTTTTTTAATTTGGGGGTATAGTTGCTTTACAATACTGTGTTAGTTTCTGCTGTACAGCAAAGTGAATCAGCTATATATACACATATATCTCATCTTTTTTGGATTTCCTTCCCATTTAGGTCACCACAGAGCACCAAGTAGAGTTCCCTGGGCTATTCAGTAGATTCTCATTAGTTATCTATTTTATACATGTAGTGTATATATGTCAATCCCAATCTCCCAATTCTTTCTAATACGCTACCAAACCTCTCATAGATACAATAAATTCTAAAGTTATGAATGGATTGTATTTTAAAAATTCATTTATGATTCACTTTCAGTTGGAACTGGGAATTAACTTTTCCCCTAGAATAATTTTTTATTTGAGTTGAATTCCTAAATTAGTCCCCAAATATAGGTACTCTGAGGAATTAACAGTCCTTTAATTCAACGATCTGAACAGAGAAAAATTAAGTTTAAAGGAAGGGCTATTTTTATGTGTAGATCTTTGATGCTCATAAATTAAACTCCTTGAACATGCCACTAATGATTATTGCTATAGTTGAAAATGCAAGATGATTTTCTAAACAGGTGTTACTAGGATTCTAGCACAACTTCCTGACTTTCATGATCCAACTTTGTAAAATTATATTTGGGGATTTCCCCCCCTTCCTTATGGTATCTGCCAGATGTTTTGTAGTTGCTAGCCATCTTCAGCTGTGTACCTACCTGACTTCACAACCCTCCTATAGGAGCTGGAAGGATTTTTGTAGAACATGGCAAATTCAACATACTCATTGGCTTAAATCCAACCAACACTAACTGCATCCAGGAGAACTGAATGTTCTTATTGGTTTAAGGCAATTCAGGGCTACCCCCTGAGCTGGCAGTAGTATACCTCCCTGAACTTATGGGCCATGTACCAAAGGGGTGGATGGCCTAAGAAAAATCTGGGTATTATAAGGAAGGTGGGTAAGGGAAAGAGATGTTATGTAATCAATCAATAAATGTCCACTACACTAGGAGATAATGTTCCTTGTTCTATGAAGTTCCTTCAAGGCAGAGTCATTTATAGTCTTCATGCAGTCTTTAATGACCAAAAAATACACAAACTGCCCCTCCTCTATAAATTCCCTTCTACTAATGTTTTTGTCATACCCTGAGTTTACCAGATTTCCCATGTACATAATATAGTTATGGAGCAGTCCACCAAAGGGTTTTTTCTGATTTGGGAATTCATACATACATACATACATTCATATCTTAAACATGTATAGTTGTACAGCTAAAGACCAATTGATTATTAATGAATCACTTTTAATTGAAAAACACAAAAATTCCATTAAACAAAGGGGAACCCAGATATTTGATGGTTGTATATTACATTAGCATTTTCCACATACACTGACTAAAATTCATTATTAATTTTTACTCCCTGCAGGATATTAAAAGCCCCGACTAAGCAGAGTTAAAAGAGAATAAAGAATTAGCACTAAAGTTCAAAGAAAAGTAGAAGTCTATAAAATGACATATGATATGAAGACTAGAGTTCCCTGTAGCCTCCTTCCTTACTGCTACCTCGCCATCAGATGAGACAAGGATGAAGGGGAAAAAAGTAGATAGAATAAAAGAAGACATAAGGGAAAACTACTTCATGTGAATGGCTGTAAGGAAAAAACTGAAGTTCTGCATTAATGGCAGAATATAATTTATAAAACTGTATTGCCTATTGTCATGCACTAAACAAACACATAAACACACACACACACACACACACAAATTAGAATTATTCAAAGAGAAAAAACCCAGGGAGGGGGACTAAACACTGTAACATTCAAGTATAGTAAAACCCTAACCGAAACAAAATTGAAAATTACTTTAAAATTTTTCCATATAATTTTAATATGCTTTTTTTTTTTTTTTTTCTTTTTGCGGTACGCGGGCCTCTCACTGTTGTGACCTCTCCCGCTGCGGAGCACAGGCTCTGGACACGCAGGCTCCGTGGCATGTGGGATCTTCCCGGACAGGGGCACGAACCCATGTCCCCTGCAGCGGCAGGTGGACTCTCAACCACTGCGCCACCAGGGAAGCCCTTAATATGCATTTTTAAGCATTAACACGGCATCAAAGGAAAATGATTTATTTTGGAAAGATGTTCAACAATAATATTGAAACCAATAGTATTCTGATTAAAGAGAAAATTCTGATTAGCTAGTATACCCCACATACATTTAAGATTTTTTTATCTGAATTTCAATTTTATATACACACATGCACATTCAACACACTATACTTAAGATATAATTTTCACAGAGATTAGCTTAAATTCTAAAATGCAGAATTTCCCCTTGAAAGCTATTAGATATTGATATTAGTTTTTAAGGAAATGTTCAATTCCTTATCTCTGAAGACTTCTAAAATCTGTTGTGGTTTAGGAGCCATCAAGCCTAAATCAGTACACTTACGTGCTGCTAAACAGACAACTCCAAGGACAGTCCACTAAACAGCTAATATGCAAATATGTGAAAACATTCACATAAACCACAGGAAGAAATGTAGAAAAGGATTCACCGTCACCTTTTTACTGTGTTCTCCCATACATGAATGAGGTGTCTCAGAATCATCACTGCTATTTTTATTATTATGGCTATTGTTAACCAGCTCAATTGCAAATTCCTGCTTTTCCTTATAGTTTCCATTAAGTCTTGGCTAAGAAGCCTTCCCTGTCTCCCCTCAACAGGCTTGGGTCCTTCTTCCTTCTATGATCCAAAGCACTTTGAACACATCTCGATTATCAACATTAAATTATTGCATTTTAATTACTTAATTGCATGACCATTTCCGAAGTAGGTTTCTCCTAGAGAAAGATATTCTATCACTTTGCCTAAGTAACTTCTACTTTGTTGGAGTTCAGTATATGCCTGTCGAATGAATGGTCAATCAAAATCTGTATCAGAGATTAATTCCTTCAGTTAATTATATAGAGTAGGAGTTGAGATGGCAAGACAGTTTTTCTGATGTGTTTTCCCTTCCCACACTCTGTATTACTAAAGAAAAAGCCTAAATTGCCTTCTTAATAGAAGGGAGGAAGTATTTCCTGCTCCCATCAAAGGCCAGCATATCCACTTCTATTCCATTCCCTCTCAGTCTCTCATGGGGTTTGCTCCCACAATTATCCCTTTCCTGCATCATCAATTATTTTCTTGAGCTTAATTATTCCCATCAGCTTACAAACATAGCCTTGTATCCTGTATCTTAAATTTTTTAATTACAAATACATCAAATTGAAACCCCCTGTTGCCTTCATATCCTCTCCCAGCTACCTTCACATTTCTCACCTCTTCTTCACTGCAAAACTTTGTGAACCTGTTAGTGATGTCTGTCTTAACTTCCTCATTCCCATTCTCTTGTCAAGTCACTCCAATTGTCCTTCATTTTTCCCCCACTACACTAAGACTGCTCTCATGAAGGTGCTGCTGATCTCTGTGTCTCCAACTCCCACAGACAACTTCTCTGCTATCATCCTGCTCAGCCTCTCAGGTCATTGGACAGCGTGGATCACTCCCTTCTGGAGAGTTTATTCTCTTGGCTTCCTTAACACACAGGCTAGTTTCTTTTCCTATCTCAATGACTGTGCCTTTTCTGACTTCTCTGCTAGCTCTTCTTCCTCTCCTCAATGTCAGGAGTGACTCAGTGATGAGCTCTATTCTCTTCTCTATCTACATCTCTTCCTATAATTTTAAATAGAATCTATATACAGATGCCTCTCAAATTTCATTCTGTAACTCTGACCTCTCTCTAAGACTCAAAAATCTTATGTCCAACTGCATATTTGACATCTGCACTTGAATTTCTACTTGGCATCTCATAATTAACAAGTCCAATGCAGAAATGTTGGTTTGTATTTGTTCTTCCCCTAATCTTTTCCATCAGGATAAACTCTACTACCATTTATTCAGTTGATTTCTTAAGAACAATGAAGATCTTTATATTAATCATGTATTGATTGCTGTGTAACAATTCTCCCAAAACTTAACTGCTTAAAACAATGAACATTTATTGTGTTGAACAGTTTCTGTAGGTCAGGAATCCAGATATGGCTTAGTAGCTCTGGCTCAGGGACTCTCATAAGACTGCAGTCAAGATGTTGCCTGAGGCTGGTCGTCCAAAGCCTTGACTGGGGCTGAAGGATCCACTCTAGTGGCTCAACAGTGCTGATTGTTAAACAGAGGGTTTCAGCTCCTCTCCACAGGGACCTCTCCAAATGCCTGCCTAAATCGCCTCAGAATATGGCAACTGACTTCCTCCAAAGCCAAAGATCCAAGAGATAGCAAGACTGGAGCAGGAATTTCTTTCTGATCTAGTGTCAAGAGTCACAATGTCATTTCTGCAATATCCTATTGGTTACACAGGTTAGCCATACTTGGTTTGTGATGGGATGACACAAAGACATAAATACCAGGAAGCATGAATCATTAGGGACTCTCTTGGAAGCTGGTTAATACAATTTTGCATAGGGGAAAAAAAATCACATAATTGAATCCTTCACAGTCTTTTCAACCCCAAATGTTTCTTTCCTGTAAATTACTCCATCACACACAAACACAACACAGAAAAATATGGAATACGGCAGCCTAACTATAGGTCCACATCCTCCTCCTTCTCCTCTCAAACCTCAGTAGACTTGGATAGTGCATTTGAAACCATGAGCTTTACTAGAGGCTTTGGAAAAATAAGTTAGGGACTTCCATCTACTCTGTACTAGGTAGGAGATTGAGGTCTCATGAAGTAAAACTCCCCCCAAAAGACAAAACACGGTAGGTCACAGAAATAGCTTAGTTGTCAAACACCTGAGAAGCTCCTCAGGAAGACCAGCACCTGATTGTAAGCAATCCGGATAATCTCTCCAATGCAGTCATATGGCTTCTGTTACCATATAGAGTTCTGTAACATAGTGGAATGATATAAAACCTTACCAAGGAGTTAAGTGGCATCCTCCCTAAGAAATATCAACATCATTAGTGTTCTTGAAAAATTCTCTTTTACTGGAGATCTTTATGTAACCAAGCAGGACCTTGTGGGTACTTCCGGGGACAGGAACTCCCCCTCCAACCCCATGTCCTCTGCCTGCCTCCTGTTTGTAGAAAAGCCATAGTCTCCCAGGACTCCCCCTGAGTCACAAAAGCGTGGCTCAAGAATTAATGACTGAAAGAATGTGAACATGTAGTGACAAAAATATTAGTTGGGCCAGGAGAACTGGTAACAATTTAAACAGTCAATCTGCCATATATCAGTCACAGAATTTTTAGTTCCTCCCTGAAGAACATAGGTAACAGTGTCTGAAGCACATTCCTAAGTCATTTTACAGATACTAAAACTCCCACCAAATGGAAGTTAACTACTTGATGATCATGAGCATAGAGCCCCCAGATCAGCTGGAGCCTGAGGATTGATGATGTTAACCCCTGTGACACCACACTGTTACCTCACCATCAACCAATTAGAGAATTGTGCATGAGCTGGTCACTCACCCTGCGACTCCCCACCCTCACCTGGCCTTTAAAACTGCTTCCCTGAAACCCATCACTGGAGAGTTAGGGGGGTTTGAGTATTAGCTGTCCATACTCCTTCTCTGGCACCTGCAATAAACACTGCACTTTCCTTCACCACAACCCAGTGTCAGTAGACTGGCTTTACTGCACACAGGCGAGTGGACTCAAGTTTGGTTTGGCAACATTTAGATGGTGACAAATATCTAAACAAACTGAAAGAAAAAATTATGAATCATGTAATCGAATCACAGGGATATAACTAGCCTCAGAAAGACTAAAACTAGCTCTCTCTAGCTCTCCTTTCTGTTTCTTCTTTGGCATCAGTGCATTTTACCAGACCAGAAGTCTCCATTCAGTTGTAATTATAGCCACCACTGCCTCCTGGCTGATATCTTCTCAGTTCAGTCACAAGAAAGAGAAGGCTCTTCTGACCTCTTGACCCAGTTTGAAAAAAATCGCATAGGACTCTGCTTGACTCAGCTCGGTCACATGACTACCTCACTGAGTTAGGGGAGCAGAATGCTATGACTCAGTTGGACATATTGTTCATTCCTGAGAGCAAGGAATATGGAAGAGTTCATTCAGAATACATGCTACAGTGGGAGAAGTAGTGTTCCAAATGAGGAAGTATGCTATTCTCAAAAGAAATAAGAGTCAGTTGCCAGACAAAACAATGAATGTCAACCATACTTCCAACCCTAAACTATAGCATCTGTCTGCATACCTGAGGATACAGGAATTGAGAAATTAATGGTTGAAAGTAAAAAGTAGTTATTTTTAAATACTCGCATGGACTTATCCAGTCTTCACAGGGACTCATCTCAGTTACCGATGGTAAATTTTTTTTAAAGTCTCTTATAAGAACACATAAATTAAAGAAAATTAATGTATGCAATGAAAAAAACAGCAGTTCAAAGAAGAGGGTCCTTTTTGAGCATATAGTGAGTTACCATAAAACATAAGAGAGTAAAAGAAATTGGACCAGTGAATTTAAAGCTCAGTTGAAGAATTCTCTCAGAACTTAAGGGAAAAAAATAATAAAATGAAAATTATGGAAGGAAGGACTTTAGAAAAATAAAATAGGGCTTCCTTGGTGGCCCAGTGGTTGAGAGTCCGCCTGCCGACGCAGGGGACACGGGTTCATGCCCAGGTCCAGGAAGATCCCACATGCCGCGGAGCGGCTGGGCCCGTGAGCCATGGCCTCTGAGCCTGTGGGTCCGGAGCCTGTGCTCCGCAACGGGAGAGGCCACAACAGTGAGAGGCCCGCATACCACAAAAAAAAAAAAAAAAAAAAAAGTTTCCTAGGAAAGATAACTGAATTACATCACCTATAGATAAGCTTTCTTTTTAGTGATAAGAAACTCATCCATTCACCAGATATTTACTAAATTCCTACTACGTACTGTTCAGCAGCTGGAGATAGAGCAGTGAACAAACTACACAGTCTCTGCCATAGAATCTTCATTCTAGTGGGAAAAAAATTAAACTGCAAGGCAAAGTGGAGAAAGCTTACCAAGATAGATAATCTCTGTCAAGGTGGAAATATTTTGTTTCATCATATTTTATGTCTCACCATATTTAAGAAGTGATGCATACATTTCATTTTACTTTGAGATATTCATTCTGTCAATTAGGATTAGGTTCAGCCACAAGAGTAAATTAACAGAGGCCCTTATTTCTTTCACATATAAGTCTACAGTTAGGCAGTCTGTGGGCATTTTAGCAGATCAGCTCCATGAAATATACAGAGACTCAAGACTCCTCTATTCCTAAGAATGTACCCTGTACCACCCTACCATGCCCACCCACATACATACACTCCCCCAAAACTGTTTGGGGAATCCAAGGAATCTGCATTTTAACAGGTATCCCAGGTAATCGAAATGCAGGTAGTTTATAACCCACCTGAGGTATCCTGATATAGAAGACTGAGGAAAAAGATGATAAAATGACTCCTAAAACCTTGGTAATGAGAGAAATAAAATTACTTCTAAGAATCAAACTGTGAAATCAATAAATAGTTCCTAAAAGCAGAGATAAGTAAAGTCACCTTAAAGAAAGCCAAACCACCCACATTTGACAAAACCTCAACTTTTAGGTATTTTCTTATCTAAAGAAATTGTCGGAGTGAAGGTGGATGATGCAGAGTGAGCCCATAAACAATATGGAAGCAACTAAAAGATAGTCTCAGAGGTCTTCTCCAGACATGATGCCTACATCTTATTGCACACATTTTCAGAACTCCTCCAACCATTCTCTTATGAAAAGTTTGGATTTACTTTTATTGTTACCTTTTAAAATGTTTCACATGAAACTTTATAATTTTAAATTAATTTTGTGCCATTAATAGTATCCCCTGTCAGGTTATGTCTTGGAAACATAGGTAATATTAGGCTGTGGCTACTCATACCAAAGGCTGTATATCAGATAATGTTCAACTACGGAGCTGGGCAAAAATGCAAGATAAATTTTGGCTTCCACGTTCTCATCTTCATTTCATTCTAAAGGGAAATAAGAAACAAAAGAAAAGAGAGAAGAAAACCCTAGAACAATGTGTCATAAAGCCAGATTAAAAAAAAGGGTTAACACTATTTTGTAACATCTATCACTGTACTTCTTTTCCATAACACAAATGCAAAACTGAGTTGATTATTCCTGTCCACCAAGAACTTTTTAAAAATTCCTGAAAGAATTTTAGGTCCTGTTCAGAAAATATATGTATCTCCAACGAAATAATCCTAAATTCAATAGGTAAGGTAAACTGCATGCCATTATACTACTCCACCCTAAAAAATTTTCTCTTACCTCTCCTTTTTACTAAAGCCTATCCTTTCAAATTGCTGTTTAATTTCCAAATTAATTCTTCCACAGCTTCACATCACTCAGGTAACCTCTCAGTCTCTGAATTAAGGGACTCCCACCACCAGTTTCCGGCTGGAGATAGAACTTTTATTAAAAGTACGAAGTATGAGGTCAGCCAACAGGACCTGAGATTTGGGGCAAGTTCTTCAACGCTGGGAAACTTAGCTTTTTCATTTGAAAAATGACGTTTGATGCAGATTTCTAAAATTCCCTCAAATGTATAACGGTGATTCAAACATAACCAGAACTCTTGTTTGATATGGCAGTAGATTTTCTTAAGGGAAGCAATTTGGCAAGTTTTGCATCACCTGTCCCAAGCCCCTTATTGTGTGCACTTACGGAAAACTACTTAAGCTCCATTTTACTACCGAATTAACCGGTGGGGAGGTGGAGCGGGGGGCGGGGATGTTAACCTACATTTTAGCACTGGGGAGAATGGAACTGTCGCCCCTACAAAAATCTACGAAAGGGACAGCACTGCAACATACACCCAGGAAGCTTTCCAGAAGCAAAACCAAGGGATCTGTCAGGTGAAAAGTACGCCCCAGGTTGGTTTCACATGCTAACCACTGCCTGAGATCCCCTAAGGCCAGGCAGAAAACGCTTGTCTGTTCTTTTTTTCTTTGCAAATTTCAAATTCCTTCAACCCAAAGGCTTGGCTCCAAACCATGCTGTGGGGAGCTAAACCGCCTCACCCGTTCTGAATGTGGAAACATGACTCCGCCTCGCCAACGACCGCAAGAGGGAGAAGCAGCTACAGGGAAGCCAGGTTAGGCCGGGCGCCTGTCTCGTCGGCCCCGCCCGGGAGTAGACCAGCCGGCGCAAGCCCCACGGCCCGCGCGAAAGCCTTAAGAGTCCACAGCCCACGCGGACGGCGGCGGGGTCAGGGCGGCGCGTCACGTGGCCCAACGGCGCAGCCAATCAGCGCAGCCCTCTGAGGTATTCAAATCGATGGCGGGGCCGACGGTTGTGGGAGGCTGCGCTGCCGCCGGCTTCTCGGGGGCTGAGTGTCGCCTTGCGCCGCCATGCCGGGCACCGGGCGCTGACAGACCTTCGGGCCCAGTGGGCGGAATGGAAAATCAGGGTGTGCCTCCCGGGCCTTATCGGGCCACCAGGCTGGTAAGACCGCGCGTGAACGAGACTGGCCAGTCGGGGTGATGGCTACTTTTACGTGAGAACGTTTGTAGCTTTCCCTCGGGCGGAGGGATAGGTCCCAGAACCTCTTGGGTGGCTGAAGAGGAGAATGAGGGGAGTTCACGGATATCGCGGACCCTTGCAGGACACGCCTGTCCCCCTCCTTTGCTCCGGGCACCCCGGGTGGGCGCATCGGAGTCACCTTCTGAAGCTACCCCTGTTCTTGGTGCTGTCGGCGTCCTCTGAAATGTCTTGGAATATTCTGAGTTTAGCCTCTCCGCACGCCTGATTTTCTACCCGCATAAGGATTCGAGAAGAGTTTTGAGTTCCAGTGCTTTGTAGGGTCAGACTGGGGGCAAGCCCGATTGTTTGTGACAGCTTCGTTTAGCCGGTCCTGTAGAATTTAATGCAGGATGTACCGACTGAATGCCACTCAGTAACAGCTATTTCATAACTAAGAATGTTTTAAATACCCATCAGGAACCACTGTTGGTAGTCACTGGATTTGTACTTGCATAGAGTGGCTTGTGTATTTGGATCATCAATCCAAGAGGATACTGTGCCACTGGTTATGTGACATTAGGAGAGTCACTTCTGTGAGCGTCAGTTTCCACCTTGGTAAACTACAGCTAATGATACATGCCCAGGCTAAAAGATGTCCTAGAGTAGACATACTGTATGTGAAAGTGTGCTGTGATCTGTAGAATAACAAACAACTTATTCTCTGGATAAATTGCAGCTCAATATAAGTTTCTCGAATAATATATGAAATGTGGAAGTGTGGAAAGAAAAGAATACAGTTATTGTGTTTTCAGCCCTTAAATTCTGTGTTGTGATGTTGGGACCACATAGGTTAGATAAGTGGTAGCATAGCGAGTAGTAGCATAGTTGGGGTTACAAATCAGATTTCTTAACCTCTAATGTAAGATTTTTTAATTAAAAAGTTATATGTTTATTCTATACCACTCCTCGTAGACCTGCCACGAACCCAAAAGTTTGGGTAATTTGAAAACAGTTTTGGAAAGTGTGAGTATCTTTTGAAAATGTAGATATATCACAGCGTCATTAAACAAACAGTAGACTTAAAACTTAACTTACCGCATATGTTCTATGTAAATTATTGGGATCTTCACTAGTAAATATACTAAAGGTATATTAATACTTTAATACTAAAGGTATTTTACCAATAAAACTATTGCCTGCCAAGAGTTTTGTTTGGCCTGCATAGTTAGTTATGAGTACAGGTTCTAGAGTCAATCCAATGCCTGGGTTTTAGCTGTGTGACCTTTGTCAAATTATTAAATATCTCTGTGCTTCATATTCCTTATCTGAAAATGGGATAGTAATAGTACCTATTCATAGAATTGTGAGAATTAAAGTGAAATAATGAGTGTAATGCATAGTGTCTGACACAAATGCTACTATCATATTATTAATATTAGTTGAGGTTAAAGAAACAGGAAGAAACAGGAATAAATGCTTTCTCTGTTGAGGACTAAAGGCAGGTTCATTGTAGTTCTCCTTTATTCCTAGGTTTCCTAAGTAAGCCAACCAGCCAGTGAAGTGCTTGTAGTCCAAAACTATTACATAAAAATATTATTACAACACTAGAATTAATAAAAAGAAATCAGTATGGGATGTAAAATTTTCTTTAGCACAAATAAGACAAGTGATTTCTTCATGAATTTTAATGATTTAACAAGATGCGAATGAGAGAATTTTCTTTGTCTAATTAAAAAAAATTTTTTTCCTTTCTATTTGCAGTGGAATGAAGTTACCACATCTTTTCGAGCGGGAATGCCTCTAAGGAAACACAGGCAACACTTTAAAAAATATGGCAATTGTTTTACAGCAGGAGAAGCAGTAGACTGGCTTTATGACCTATTAAGAAATAATAGCAATTTTGGTCCTGAGGTTACAAGGCAACAGACTATCCAGCTATTGAGAAAATTTCTTAAGAACCATGTCATTGAAGATATCAAAGGCAAATGGGGATCAGAAAATCTTGATGACAACAGTCAGCTATTCAGGTACTAAACAAAGAAATAACTGCAAAACTGAATTACTTAACAATGAAGTTTCACTCCAGTTCTAATACTTTTACTAAAACAGCAGCCTCTTCAGGGGAAGTAATATTTTCTGCAGAAAACTTACTGCTCTTAGTCCAATTAAAACCATTTAAAAGTTAAAGTTAGTTAAGGGTTATTGCTGCACAATTCAAACTTATAATAAAATAAGGAGTTGGGAGGAAAGAATGAGATAGTGTCACTTTTACATATTCTGAAAGCTCTGTAACATGTCAAGGACAGAACATTATCAACCTTTAGTTTCATAGATTTAAGAATTACAAGACAAGTTCTCACAGGTCCTTACCTTCAAGTGATATGTAATCTATATAATCTAAGAACACATGTGATGAAATAAATAATAGCAAACTTTATATAATAACTAACAAAAGAAATATACCACAGGTTGAAGAGATTATTTATTAAGAATTTATCATGTACCAGAAGCCCTACTTTATGAGTTACATGTTTTCTTTATTTAATCCCTAGAATAGCTCAGCAAGGAAAATATTAACTCCTTCTTACAGGTGAAGAGCCTGAGACTATGCTTCAACAAATTTTATTCCCTTGGTCTGAAATATGTTCATGTACACATTCATCAGACGAGTAAACACGTTTCTTCTCATATCAGCTGTATTGTAGCATCCGTGGGGCCTTTCTGACTCCCTCAGGCCAGCATAATTGATTTTTCTCTCTCGTACCCGGAGTTCTTGATTATATATCCCTTAAATTAGGTCTTTGGATTCTAATACCCATGTGTTTTTTTGTGGGGTTTTTTTGTTTTGTTTTGTTTTGTTTTTTGCGGTACGCGGGCCTCTCACTGTTGTGGCCTCTCCCGTTGCGGAGCACAGGCTCCGGACGCGCAGGCTCAGCGGCCATGGCTCACAGGCCCAGCCGCTCCGCAGCATGTGGGATCTTCCCGGATCGGGGCACAAACCCGTGTTCCCTGCATCGGCAGGTGGACTCTCAACCACTGCGCCACCAGGAAAGCCCCCCATGTTTTTTTACTCTGCAAAATTAGTACTTTTCAAATGAAATGTAGAAATTGATTCTTGCCTATGTGTCAAAGATGATATGTCATACAAGTAAACTGCAATAACAAGCATATGAATATCTTGTATAACACCCTACAAATCTTTCCTCTCTCTACTACTCATCAGTCACCTTTTGAGTTCCTTTGCTGCTGCTCATCCTTTAGCTTTTACTGTCCTCAAGGTCCTAGGCTTGTCTACCCTTCACCTCTCTCCCTGGGCAATCTCATACCATGTCTCCACTTACTTTTCTTATGACTTTCAAACCTCCAACCCAAATACCTCTCCTGAGCTTTAGGCCCACTTTTGCCTATTAAACAGGCACTTCAAATATAGTATATGGAAAATCACTAACATCTCTTAACCTAAATTCTGACCTCTTATATCCATATCTGAATGAATGGCACAGTCTTCCCTGTAGTTACCTTCATTCTTTCCCTTCTCCCCTTTAAATATGATGTAATTATCAAACCATGTCTATCATGCTGCCTCAGTATTCTCTGATCTGTCTACTTCTCTTAATGAATGTTCTTTTTGTGAGACTACTATTCTCTCTTACCTGGAATTCTGCATAACTCTTCAACTAGTCTCTCTACCTCTAGTGCTTTTATAGTGGTAACAAAACTATGACGTAGTTAAAAATAAAGTATAACAAAAATGTGTAAGACCTTACTGGAGAAAATTATCAAATTGTACTTAAAGTAATAAGTGGAGAAGGATATTCTGTTCATGAATGAAAAGACTTAGTGTCATAAAAATAAGTCACTTCTTCCCAAATTGATGTATAAATTCAGTGCATCTTCATTCAAAACCCCTATATAATTTTTTGTAGGATTTAACAAGCAGATTTTAGAGTTCATTTGATAATGTAAAGGTCCAAGTCAATTTTGAGGAAGAGAATTGCCTTACCTGATTATCTGGGCTTAATTAAATTTAAATTAAGACCATTAAGTGCTGAGAATATAAACCCTTACATATAAAGAAACTTGGTGTGAGTTATACATGAATTAAATACCTAAATATGAAAATAAAACTCTTCTGAAAGAATATAAGAAATTATTTTTAGGACAGAGGAATAAGAAAAAAACTTCTGAGGTGACTAAAAACTTATGCATAAACTTGATGTATGTTAAAAGATACCATTGAGATATTGTTTATGTATATTTATTTAAAGTATGAAAACATGAACAAGAAGGAAATACACTAACTATAGGTTAATGATTTCCCTTAGGAAGAGAGAAATAGAATTAGCAAAGAATTTCTTTCATTAATAAAAAAGATAATGGGGCTTCCCTGGTGGTGCAGTGGTTAAGAATCCACCTGCCAGTGCAGGGGACACAGGTTCGAGCCCTGGTCCAGGAAGATCCCACATGCCGCGGAGCAACTAAGCCTGTGTGCCACAACTACTGAGCCTGCGCTCTAGAGCCCGCAAGCCACAACCACTGAGCCCACACGCTGCAACTACTAAAGTGCACGTGCCTAGAGCCCGTACTCTACAACAAGAGAAGCCACTGCAATGAGAAGTCTGCGCACCCCAATGAAGAGTAGCCCCCACTCGCCACAACTAGAGAAAGCCCACACGCAGCAATGAAGACCCAACGTAGCCATTAATTAATTAATTAAATTTTAAAAATAATAATAAATTAAAAAATTTTTTTAATTTAAAAAAATTTAAAAAGATAATGAAGTCTTGGTAAAATGTTGATAGTTGCATTGGTTGATGGTTACCTATGTGGATGTTGTTTTATATTATTTTCTGTACTTTTTTGTATCTTTGAAATACATACAGTTTACTAAAGAAAGCAGGAAACTTAAAATTTTTAAAAGGTTTAATGGGAAAATTAATTTATGTAGAAGATTCATTCCTTGATAATGTAAATAAATCCAGTTTTTTTAAGTTATTTTTAAGATAAATGGCACTAAAAGTTTGTTTATGATCTCACATTATTTAATTGCATATTATTCTTAAACCAGATTTCCTGCAAATTCTCCACTTAAAACTCTTCCACGAAGGCATCCAGAATTGAGAAAAAACAGAATAGAGAACTTTTCCAAAGATAAAGATAGTATTTTTAAATTACGAAACTTATCTCGGAGAACTCCTAAAAAGCATGGATTACATTTCTCTCAGGTAAAACATCCTTTACTAGTTTAAATATAATTACTGCGTGCTTAATAATAGAATCATTAAAAGTGAATGATTAATATTTGAAGCCAATACTTGGAATCTCTTAACTATATTATATTCTAAAAATGTATGTGTAAATTTGTTTAGAACTCACAGAAACGAAAATAAAAATGGTAGTGAGACATACTTGAAATAGTATTTGTATAATTTAAGCATGTTTTGTTTTAAATTAATTTGAGGGTAGTGGAGGCAGCTGCAAAACCGAAAGTTCTATTACAATATATTGCATTATTTCTTCAAGTGACACCTTACAGCTCCACAATGGGCTGATACTAATAGAATTACTAAATATTAGAAGTGGTGTCAGTTCATTATCTCCAAAATGTGAGCATACCATATTAAACCAAAGTAATTCTTTTTTCAGGAAAATGCAGAGAAAATGAACTGTGAAATAATCAATGAACATCAAGAAAACTCCATTGATAATAGAGAAATAAGCCAGAAAGATGTTGAAGAAGCTTGGAGATATGTTATTCTGATCTAGTAAGCTATAACTAAGCTATAAGCAAGTTCCTGAGGTGTTTAGAATGTTAATTTGATATTTTCATCAAGATATGCAGTTGAGGAAGAACAAATTAATTCGCAAAGCTTAGAATTTAACCTGTATATGTGTTTCTTAATAAATATTCTTGCGATAGTTCTGGTACAATAGAAGTAGAATGTTTTCAATATAATTTGCTTTTTCTTTGACTCAAAGTTGTAGCTCTAGTTTGGGGTCTATATTGGAATCCTGCAACGGTTATTAAGATATTTTAAAGTAAATACTAATATAAGTCTTAGAGGTTGATTTAAGAAAAATATTCCAAAAGCTTTGTTTGTTTTCCATTCAAACTCTTTCATAATTGTATTCTATTCCACTTATTTTATGGAGGAAAAACAGTTTGTATTCTTTCTCCTATTTAGCCTGCAAACAATTTTAGGTGTGTCATCCCTAGAAGAAGTCATAAATCCCAAGCAAGTAATTCCTCAATGTATAATGTACAACATGACCAATACAAGTAAGCACGGAGTAGTTATACTGCAAGACAAATCAGGTTGGTATCAATAAAAGAAGTTGGAATCATTTTAAACATGCTAACAAAGGTTGCAGCTATTGTGGGGATAAAGAGAGACCAAAATGTAGAAAGTAGAATACTTCAGTTGAGAGAACGTCAGGGAGACTACTGATTTATCAGAGGCGCTTTAGTAATCATAGTGGGCTAATTTTTAAATGAATATTATTCACACTTATTTTAGCTCTTAAGGTGGATTCCTGAATGATTTTTTTTAATGACAGGGTTAAGCATCCAAAATATATGCAAATATAATTAAAACTATTGATTAATCACATTTTATTGAGGACCTACAATGTGCCAGGCACTATGCTAAAGATTAGTGATGAGCAAGAGAGAAATGGTCCATGCCTTCCTGGAGCTTACATGAGAAGTTATATACAAATTTAAAGGGGTCAAGACATACATACAAAACCAAAGTAACACCCTATAAAATAAGTCAAAACTCTCATGAACAGTATTCTAAAGAAATCTGGCTTTGTATTATATATGTGTTTATATAATATATTGATTTCAGATATAAGGAAAATTGGGGAAATAATTTAAGCCAGATGTATTGGAAAGCTTATAGGAAATGTATTAATAAATTTACTGAAAATGTTGGCTCATTTTTTTATAATCAATTGCTGTCTGTAGAATTAATTGACATGCATTACTTTGAGTTTCTTTTTGTGGGCAAGAACTTTGAGGGTTTAATTGTAGGAGCAAAAAAGTAAATGTTAAAACTTAAGAACTATGTTGTGTATGCTTGTAGCTTTGGACCAGTTGTATCTTTCATTACCTAAAATAACTTGATTATATGCTCTCCATCTAAGCTTTCTATTCTTTATAACTATTAACTTTTCAAGTCAAATGTATGTGTGGTTTTTGTGTTTGTGTCAAAAAATGCTACACTTATGTGTCATGTTTCACATAGTGGCAGTTGAAAGATTTTAAGCAAGCCTCACTGCGAAAGTACCTTAATATTCAAATATAGCTTGTTTCAATCATAGGTCTCACTCAAATCAGTAATTTTCAAATAGCATAGCTAACTTTTTAAACTTGTATTGTAAAATACTGTCTTGGCCCTATGTCTTATTAAATATGTAATCATTTTTAATCCTGCTGGTACACATACGTGTGTGTGTGTGTGTGTGTGTATATACACACATGTATGTATAATTATATAATATAATAAGTGTTAAGTTTTAAATATACTATCATCATAACTGTATGATTGAACACTATTAATTTTTTGTGTAGATGACCTTCCTCACTGGGTATTATCTGCCATGAAGTGCCTAGCAAATTGTAAGTTAAACAAACTGTGTGTGTGTGTGTGTGTGTATTATATTGATAAAATATTTAATAAGAAGCAAGGAATTATTTTTAATAATTTATAAAGTCCTGATAAAATTAAATTATATTCTTTCTGTTGATGTTTAAATGAATATCTAGTAGAACTGATTACACTTCTTTGCATGTGGAGTGTGTTATAGAGCCCTTAACTTTTTCTATGCAGATAGTGATTTTATAATCCAAGCCCGTCATTTATGACTCAGTTCTCATAAATCATAAAATCATAGGCTAGAGGATCTCAGAGGATTTTTAGGTATAATCTACATCAATTGCTTTAGTGAGTCCAGAGAGTTCAAATAGCAACTTCTAAGTAATGCAGCTGGTAAGTTGAAAGTTTCTGTCAGAAATGAAGTCTTATAAAACCCACTTCAGTCCCCTTGCCATTGTACATGGCTTCAACATTTGGTGTTTCATGACATGCTTCTACTCCATAGGATATATTAATGGGACTTTTATGTTTATGAAAAAAAATGGTCTGTCATTAATCAGATCATTTTTTAGCATTTCATTCTTCAAGTTTTTTCCATAGTGATCAGTGATAAGTGAGTTTTATAATTTAAGACCCTAGTTCTAGTACAAAACCCTAATTGCTCTCGAAAATCAGTTTTTAAAATATGCAGAGGTGTATGCTTCTAAATCATCAAAAGTTAAATTATATTTTAATAATTTTGTTACAAAAGTATTTTTCTAGTTTTTATAAAATTAGTATTTTATTAATGTTCAGGATAAGTATATATTCCCTTGTTGTCCACTGGGTGTCAATATGACAAAATAACAGGATAACTAGCAATAAGTAAATAATATTAGTTATAGAAAAAAGTTATCAATTCAAGATAAAGATCTTGATCAGAAGCTAAAGATTTCTGAGATTCTCTTTCTACCTTCTCGCTACGTAACTGTCCTTCTCTCTCATACCTTGGCTCATGATTAGCAACTCAGATAGCATACTTCCAGGGATTTCTCTGATGCCCCATCTTTAGGGATTTGTTTCTTTTTCTTCTCAGTCCACATTACACATAAATGATACCAAGATATAGCTTACTAAATTCCAGTTTAACAACAATATGTCTAGCCAGAGGCAATATTAAGACTTTTACTTAACTTGTTTGTTATTTAATCCCCCACTGTAATCCTGTGACATACAGGAATCAAACATCAGTATACTATTCATAATTTTTTTTCTAGAAGAGAAAACTAAGGCTTAGAAAGTCTTTTTTTCTGATACATAAGGAGCTATGTATTCAAACCTAGATTCTCTAACTGTAAATTCTGTGTTTTTAATTCCAGTAAAGTATTTTCTATCTTAGAAAACTTTTAATGATTATCAATTTTTTTATTCTACATATTAAGAATATTTCTTATATCCTCCTCAGAAAAATTGTCTATTTGTTCCACATAAAATCCTTATTAGCCTTTAAGCTATTACGTGTGTATATGTGTGTTAACTTGAAAGATAACATAGTAACTCTCAAATCTGAGTGCATATCACAGTCGCTAGAGAAACTCAGCAAATATTCAGATTCAGTCGATTCAGTATGTCAGGATTTTTTTTTTTTTTTTTTTTAAATCATGTCTCAGAAGATTCTTACAGCAAGATGCCCAGCTCCGTGTTAGGAAACTACTTAATTAGTGAACCAGAAGCAAACATTTCTAGATCAGTAATTCCTAGCTCCATAGGAATTCTGATAGATTCTGGACTGTTTAGAGGAGATTATATATATTTTTAATATGTACACTGGATGATTCTGATTATGTAGTCCATGGACCACACTTTAAATGCTATTAAACCTCAAGATCCTGTGACTTGCTCTCGCTTTATACTGCTCTAGATTCTAATTTTAGCTTTGCCACCAAACCTCTTTTACCTTGAGCAAGTTGCTCTGAGCTTCAGTTTCCTCACCTGTAACATAAGATCAGAATTTATTTCTGAGGAAAATACTAATGAGTAGACATGATTATTTCAATAATGTTAAGCTAATGGAACAGCAATGTAAAGATATTATTTAAACTCATTCAGGGTATGCTTCATATCAGGCAAAATTTAATCACAAAAATGTAAATTTACAAAAGACAATTTGAAAGAATTATTTGCATAATCCAAATAATCTTTGCTTTATAAAATGAATTGTGATAAAATCCCATTAAAATAAGCTGTCCTGATGCTTTTAAAATATATTTCAAATTTTGCTTTATATACAATTTTTCAGTCATATAAATATTAAAATTAAACAAAATGCTAATAGTTGCAGTGATTTCTAATGAAAAGATGGTGAGAAGGAATGAGATATGCACAACCCTTTAAATTTTTAAATTGTGACAATTTGTTAAACATAACTCCTTCATGAAATAAGTATATGTTTTATGCTTTTTATAAGTATCTTTAAAAACTATATTTAAAATAAATTATATTTCACCTTTTTTTTTTATTTTTTGCCTCTACTTAGGGCCAAGAAGTAATGATATGAATAATCCAACTTATGTTGGATTTGAACGAGATGTATTCAGAACAATTGCAGATTATTTTCTAGATCTCCCTGAACCTCTACTTACCTTTGAATATTATGAATTATTTGTGAACATTTTGGGTATGTATAGATTTTTATTTATTATTTAAATGTATTTTATTAGTTTCCAAGTCCCCCATAATTTAAAAGATCTAAAAGTATAGGTAAACATGAAGGTGGCAGGCTATAAATTATTTTAAACTTCAGGAATACTCTGGTTGTTGTTATGTTGTTTTCCAGTAATTCAAATATACCATTCCAACACCAATTCTCTACACCAATAGGGTGTCTTACAATTCAGTTCATTTCTGACACTAACTACCCAGCGTTAACCCAGACCCCAAAAAGTTGAGGACAAAGTCTTTCAGCTCTGATACTAACTACCCAGTGCTAGCTCAGACCCCAGAGATCAAGGGCTCAGTTCCACAACGCTGCCCTCACTTCATTCACCAGCTGCAAATGAGGTCCTCAGGTTTACTGACATTTCTGCCTGGCTAACTGCCAAGTTAGGGGTTCCCACAACCCCCTGAAGTTTAATAATTCACTGTAACGGCTCACAGAACTCTGGAAAGTGCTTTACTTAATGATTACCAGTTTATTATAAAGGATACAAGTCAGGAACAGCCAAATGGAAGAGATATATAGGGCAAGGAATGGGGGTAAGGGTTGTGCAGAGCTTCTATGTTCTCTCCAGGAATGTCATCCCCCACAAGCGTGTCCATGTATTCACCAACTGGTAAGCTCCCATAGCTGTGTTGTTTCAGAGTTTTAACTGAGGTTTCATTACATAGGCATGGTTGATTAAATCATTGCTCATTTTTGACTAAGTCTGACCTCCACCAACCACCACTACCCTACCACCCCCTCCAGGGAGGTCTGAGGTAAGGCTAAAAGTTCCAACCTTCCAAGAAGGGCTAAGCCTAAGTCACCTCATTAGCATAAACTGAGGCTAGCTCTAATAGGCTCATTGTGAATAACAAAAGACTCCTGTCACTGGAAATTCCATGGGGTTTAGGAGTTCTATACCAGGTACCAGAAACAAAAATGATATATATGTTTTATTAAACTACAGTTGTCTTATAATTAAGAATTTTCTAATACTTGTAGACTGAAAGTAGATATTTTTTCATGTATTTGACTGAATCCATTTAATTAGATTGTTGAAATAAATTTTAAAGTTATTTTCATCACAAGTTGGAAAACCTCGAGTCTTGCACTTTGTAACTGAATGTTGCATGTGTCCTATTTAAGTGGCTTCTGAATTAAGCAACTGCTATTTGTACTATACTAACAATATGTACTATAGTGATGCTTTGTTTTTTTAACGTTACTCTTGTTTTTGTTTTATTTTTGTCCACTGTCATACAGTTGCATCTTAATTTTTGTTTCATTTCCTGGTAGTTGTTTGTGGCTACGTCACAGTTTCAGATAGACCCAGTGGGATACATAAAATCCAAGATGATCCACAGTCTTCAAAAATCCTTCACTTAAACAGTCTGAATTCCTTCAAATCAACTGAGTGTCTTCTTCTCAGTCTGCTTCATAAAGACAAAAACAAAGAAGAATCAGATACTACTGAGAGACTGCAGATAAGTGATCAAGGATTTCAAGAAAACTATGCTAAGAAAATGCAGCTAGTTAATTTAAAAAACAGAAGAGCCAGTGTTAATGACATAATGGGAGGAAGTTGTCATAATTTAATAGGCTTAAGTAGTATGCATGTTCTATCCTCTAGCATCAAACCAAGGTGCTATTCATTAGAAGGAATTATAGATTTACCAGGGAGTTCAAGTAAAGAGGTCTCCAGTGTCTTCCATCAATCTGTTCTGAACATAAAAGGACAAAATAATAAACAATTTTTAGAGTCTGAGACCAAACAGGAATCCCTAATGCATCTTCATTCAGAGGAAAGTATTCAAAAACCACTCTGTGTTGGTTTTAAAAGAACCTCTACTTTGACCGTTCAAGACCAAGAGGAGTTATGTAATGGAAAGTGCAAGTCAAAACAGCTTTGTAGATCTCAGAGTTTACTTTTAAGAAGTAGTACAAGAAGGAATAGTTATATTAATATGCCAGTGGCTGAAATTATCATGAAACCAAATCTTGGACAAGGCAGCACAAGTGTGCAAACAGCTATGGAAGGTGAACTCGGAGAGTCTAGTACCACAGTCAATAAAAGACTCTGCAAAAGTACAATAGAACTTTCAGAAAACTCTTTACCTCCAGCTTCCTCTATGTTGACTGGCACACAAAGTAAGGTTGATGCTTTCAACGCATGTAATGTTAACTTTTAGTGTTTACTAACCCTGTTTCACTTACCTGGCTTTTCTTCTCTGAAATTGCTTTACTTTTTCCCTCCAGAAGGAAAGTTTCATATTGTAAAAGACTTGTCATGGCATAACCAAGATTTATTCTACTTACCTAAAGCACTCCTTTTCTTTCCCTTAAATTGCACTTATTCTGAGTCACTTTATTTGTAATAAGTGAAGGATTTTCAATCCTTCATAATCCAATGGGTTATGAAGAAAATAATGAGTATCTTACCATGCTTTTGAAGAATGTGGAAATTTCTGGGAATAGTCAAACGAAATATTAAAATATTATTTTGCCTTCTTTATATAACTATATGCTGGTAGTATGAAAGCAGCTAGTGTCATTGATGATTTTTTTCTGGGGGGTAATTTGCCTTCTAGGTTTGCTACAACCTCATTTAGAGAGGGTTGCCATCGATGCACTACAGTTGTGTTGTTTGTTACTTCCCCCACCAAATCGTAGACGGCTTCAACTTTTAATGCGCATGATTTCGCGAATGAGTCAAAATGTTGATATGCCCCAACTTCATGATGCAATGGGTACAAGGTCACTGGTAAGTTGATTTCTTAAGGAAAGAATAAGTCCAGTTCATAAACTGCACCGCACCCCCCCCCGAAAAAAAAAGAAAGAAAGAAGACCAAACCATCTAAGCATACTACTCAAGTGATGTCATGGTCTTGAAATCCTAGATTCTTGAGTTAAAAAAAGGCTTTTGAAAGTCTAACCTTTCCTAGCAGCAGAATACTGGTGCATTAATCCTTTGTGCCCAGTCTTTTATACTTTCACATCTTGATCTTTACCTAAGGACTTTGCCTATTCACTCACGCTGTATCACTTCATAGTGGTTAACTGTCAGACCATATTATATTGCCTAGAGCCAATTCTGTTTGGTGGGGAAGGAAGAGGAGATGTAGGCACTGTTGAAAGCCAAAGGGCACTATAACCCTGTGAAATAAAGAATTAATGGGAAATTCATGTGTAGTAAGTCAAAGTGTTTCAGATATTGTAGTAGTGGGAAAATTGTATTTGATGTGTTATGTGAATTAGGATAGCTTGTCATTGTGGGCAGGAAGTTGGGAGAGGTACTGTGAAGCAGTCTTAGGCTCCATATGAAGATGAGGGAAACAAGGCATTTATATGCAGATGTTGACTGGAAATGAACTCTTGAAATAGTATCTCTAATATCTCTTTCCCTCCCTCTCTTTATCTCTCTCTTCCTCTCTCTCTCTCTCTCTCTGTCTTTCTATAAAGAGCTGCCACTTCCTCAGAGCACAGCTTCAATTTACAGATTGTT
The DNA here is from genome assembly GCF_003676395.1 of Aethalodelphis obliquidens. Lineage (NCBI taxonomy): Eukaryota > Metazoa > Chordata > Mammalia > Artiodactyla > Delphinidae > Aethalodelphis > Aethalodelphis obliquidens. The sequence goes on along the minus strand of NW_020837957.1, from coordinate 5,906,173 downwards.
CTTGTAGCAAGGAATCTGTAGCTAAGCTCCGTTCTTCCACTTATTAAGGACAGTTTTTTAATAAAACGACATACCTAATATAAAGAGGAAGAATTATTCTTAAGTAACTGTGGCATCATTAAAAAGCATAGGGAAGTTTGTAGGAAAAGATATTTAGAGAGATATGAGTAAGAAGGAGGTAATTTTGATTTTACACTTTTTGAGATTCAGGTTATAGAATATCTAAGTGAAATTTATCCTACAGACAGAAGGTTGGAAATGAATCTGGTGAAGAAATATTAGGGCAGAAAGTATATTTTTTGTAAAAGTGGTAGTTGAGGCTATAGGAGTAAACGAGTTCTATAAAGCTGAGCAAACAAAGAATAAAAGCTGAGGACTGAGCATTGGAAGAAGATAGGAAAACCTGCCAGGCATGTAGGAATAAGACCAAAAATATTTCAATTCAATAAATATGCTCACCATCTATTATGTGCAAAATACTTAAAATACAATTCTGATATTCAAATTATTTTAGAATGAGGTGTGTGAGTGTTTATGTGTGCATGTGTACATGTGTGTGTCTTATATTTGGTGGGTTATGTGGACATGAATGAGAGTAAATTAGTTTTGAAACACAAAATTTACCCCAGGATTTGAAGATTGTCATGATGGAATTGAAAAATACAATGTACTAATTGTTTTTAAAGACTAATAGAATAGCATTAAAAACTGTTTCAAAAGATAAATGATGCCAACCTTGTAACCACTTGTGTTTATATATTCTCCTAATCTGTGCTTTTATGGGGTTAATTTAATAAGTCACTGTTCTCTAACAGTCTTTAAGCACCATATTTGTATGGTATTAATGGAACCTAGGTGTTTAGTGATAAAATTGAGACAAAACTGAAGAAAAAGCTAGGCCTTCTGTAATCATTTGGAATTTATATTAAGGAAATACTTAACAAGCACTATAAAAAAATTGGCATTTTATTCTTTCTAATGTAATAAGTTATTGTCCTCATTTTGTAAGCTGAAGTCTGCTTATCACTTTATCTCAATCCTTTAGCATAATACTACCTAGAAATTACTGGTATTCTAATTTATATAAAACCTTAAGTTTTTAAATTCACATCTTTTAACGTTTCTAGATGATACATACTTTCTCTCGGTGTGTGTTACGCTGTGCTGAAGAAGTAGATCTTGATGAGCTTCTTGCTGCACGATTAGTTTCTTTCTTGATGGATCATCAACAGGAAATTCTCCAAGTACCCTCTTACCTACAGACTGCAGTGGAGAAACATCTTGACTACTTAAGAAAGGGCCATGTATGTATTCTAAGTCTTAAAATTCTCTGCATTAGTCAGTTGTAAGTGGCAAACTCATCTCAAACTAGCCTAATCAGAAAGGGAGACTTTATCAGCTCACATAAATAACCTCCAAAAGTCAAGAATGTAGACAGAATATGGATATTCAAATAGCAATAGGACTGTTTCCATCCCTTCATCACTTATTTCCATTTCGGTCCTATATTTGAAAAATGGCTCCTTCACATGATTGGATATGGCTGATTAAAGCTCTTGAGTCATAGACTTATATTTGCCATCCAAAGGGAAAAAAAAACCATTCCTCACCTCCAATTTGAAAAGTTAATGGTATATACATAGAGTGGCCAAATCTAGATTAAATGCACATTCTTTAGGTGGTTGAGGGTGAGTGGGTTGAAGAGAGGGCCCATTCTCTGAGTGGCTCTACATAGATTAGAGAAGAATCTGTTCTTCACGAAAGGTAAGGATAGTTGGAGTATAATGGGAAGAACTTTTATAAGGAGAGAAGGAATCTAAGCAACCAAAAACAACAGATGTCTGCTATATTCAGTCCTTAGCTGCCCAACACACATATTCATATTTCTTCCTATACATACTATTCTAATATTGCCATGACTTACTGTAATTATAACTATCCCCTACAATTCTTTCTCTTGTCTACATATTTTTTTTTTCCTACAGCAGGTCCTAATTGGTCATCAATTTTATACACATCAGTGTATACATATCAATCCCAATTGCCCAATTCATCACACCACCACTCCACCCCCCCACCGCTTTCCCCCCTTAGTGTCCATACATTTGTTCTCTACATCCATGTCTCAATTTCTTCCCTGAAAACCGGTTCATCTGTACCATTTTTCTAGGTTCCACATATATGTGCTAACATACGATATTTGTTTTTCTCTTTCTGACTAACTTCACTCTGTATGACAGTCTCTAGATCCATCCACATCTCTACAAATGGCCCAATTCCATTCCTTTTTATGGCTGAGTAATGTTCCATTGTATATATGTACCACATATTCTTTATCCATTCATCTGTCGATGGGCATTTACATTGCTTCCATGACCTGGCTATTGTAAATAGTGCTGCAGTGAACACTGGGGTGCATGTATCTTTTTGAATTATGCTTTTCTCTGGGTATATGCCCAGTATTGGCATTGCTGGATCATATGGTAATTCAATTTTTCACTTTTTAAGGAACCTCCATACTGTTCTTCATAGTGGCTGTATCAATTTACATTCCCACAAACAGTGCAAGAGGGTTCCCTTTTCTCCACACCTTCACCAGCACTTGTTGTTTGTAGATTTTCTGATGATGCCCATTCTAACTGTTGTGAGGTGATACCTCATTGTAGTTTTGATTTGCATTTCTCTAATAACTAGTGATGTTGAGCAGCTTTACATGTGCTTCTTGGCCATCTGTATCTCTTCTTTGGAGAAATGTCTGTTTAGGTCTTCTGCCCATTTTTGGATTGGGCTGTTTGTTCTTTTTAATATAGAGCTGCATGAGCTGTTTATATACTTTGGAGATTAATCCTTTCTCCGTTGATTCGTTTGCAAATATTTTCGCCCATTCTAAGGGTTGTCTTTTCGTCCTGTTTATGGTTTCCTTTCCTGTGCAAAAGCTTTGAAGTTTCATTAGGTCCCATTTGTTTATTTTTGTTTTTATTTTCATTACTGTAGGAGGTAGATCAAAAAAGATCTTGCTGTGATTTATGTCAAAAAGTGTTCTTCCTATGTTTTCCTCTAAGAGTTTGATAGTATCCAGTCTTACATTTAGGTCTCTAATCCATTTTGACTTTATTTTTGTGTATGGTGTTAGGGAGTATTCTAATTTCATTCTTTTACATGTAGCTGTCCAGTTTTCCCAGCACCACTTATTGAAGAGATTGTCTTTTCTCCATTGCATGTCCTCGCCTCCTTTGTCATAGATTAGTTGACCATAGGTGCGTGGGTTTATCTCTGGGCTTTCTATCTTGTTCCACTGATCTATGTTTCTGTTTTTGTGCCAGTACCATATTGTCTTGATTACTGTAGCTTTGTAGTATAGTCTGAAGTCAGGGAGTCTGATTCCTCCAGCTCTGTTTTTTTCCCTCAAGACTGCTCTGGCTATTTGGGGTCTTTTGTGTCTCCAACCAAATTTTAAGATTTTTTGTTCTAGTTCTGTAAAAAATGCCATTGGTAATTTAATAGGGATTGCATTGAATCTGTAGATTGCTTTGGGTGGTATAGTCATTTTCACAATATTGATTCTTCCAATCCAAGAACATGGTCTATCTCCCCATCTGTTTCTATCACCTTTAATTTCTTTCATCAGTGTCTTCTTATACTTTTCTGCATATAGGTCTTTTGTCTCCCTAGGTAGGTTTATTCCTAGGTATTTTATTCTTTTTGTTGCAATGGTAAATGGGAGTGTTTGCTTAATTTCTCTTTTAGATTTTTCATCATTAGTGTATAGGAATGCAAGAGATTTCTGTGCATTAATTTTGTATCCTGCAACTTTACCTAATTCATTGATTAGCTCTAGTAGTTTTCTGGTGGCATCTTTAGGATTCTCTATGTATAGTATCATGTCATCTGCAAACAGTGACAGTTTTACTTCTTCTTTTCCAGTCTGTATTCCTTTTATTTCTTTTTCTTCTCTGATTGCCATGGCTAGAACTTCCAAAACTATGTTGAATAATAGTGGCGAGAGTGGACATCCTTGTCTTGTTCCTGATCTTAGAGGAAATGCTTTCAGTTTTTCACCATTGAGAATGGTGTTTGCTGTGGGTTTGTCGTACATGGCCTTTATTATGTTGAGGTAGGTTCCCTCTATGCCCACTTTCTGGAGAGTTTTTATCATAAATGGGTTTTGAATTTTGTCAAAAGCTTTTTCTGCATCTATTGAGATGATCATATGGTTTTTATTCTTCAGTTTGTTAATATGGTATATCACATTGATTGATTTGTGTATATTGAAGAATCCTTGCATCCCTGGGATAAATCCCACTTGACCATGGTGTATGATCCTTTTAATGTGCTGTTGGATTCTATTTGCTAGTATTTTGTTGAGGATTTTTGCATCTATATTCATCAGTGATATTGGTCTGTAATTTTCTTTTTTTGTAGTATCTTTGTCTTGTTTGGGTATCCGGGTGATGGTGGCCTCATAGAATGAGTTTGGGAGTGTTTCTTCCTCTGCAATTTTTTGTAAGAGTTTGAGAAGGATGGGTATTAGCTCTTCTCTAAATGTTTGATAGAATTCACCTGTGAAGCCATCCGGTCCTGGACTTTCGTTTGTTGGAAGATTTTTAATTACAATTTCAATTTCATTACTTGTGATTGGTCTGTTCATATTTTCTATTTCTTCCTGTTTCAGTCTTGGAAGATTATACCTATCTAAGAATTTGTCCATTTCTTCCAGGTTGTCCATTTTATTGGCATAGAGTTGCTTGTAGTAGTTTCTTAACGATGCTTTGTATTTCTGTAGTGTCTGTCGTAACTTCTCCTTTTTCATTTCTAATTTTATTGATTTGAGTCCTCTCTCTCTTTTTCTTGATGAGTCTGGCTAATGGTTTATCAATTTTGTTTATCTTCTCAAAGAACCAGCTTTTAGTTTTATTGATCCTTGCTATTGTTTTCTTTCTTTCTATTTCATTTATTTCTGCTCTGATCTTTATGATTTCTTTCCTTCTGCTAACTTTGGCTTTTGTTTGTTCTTCTTTCTCTAGTTCCTTTAGGTGTAAGGTTAGATTGTTTGAGATTTTTCTTGTTTCTTGAGGTAGGGTTGTATAGCTATAAACTTCCCTCTTAGAACTACTTTTGCTGCATCCCATAGGTTTTGGATCGTCATGTTTTCATTGTCATTTGTCTCTAGGTATTTTTTGACTTCCTCTTTGATTTCTTCAGTGATCTCTTGGTTATTTAGTAATGTAGTGTTTAGCCTCCATGTGTTTGTGTTTTTTACATTTTTTTCCCTGTAATTTATTTGTAATCTCATAGGGTTGTGATCAGAAAAGATGCTTGATACGATTTCAATTTTCTTAAATTTACTGTGCCCTGATTTGTGACCCAAGATGTGATCTATCCTGGAGAATGTTCCATGCGCACTTGAGAAGAAAGTGTAATCTGCTGTTTCTGGATGGAATGCTTATAAATATCAATTAAATATATCCGGTCTATTGTGTCATTTAAAGCTTCTGTTTCCTTATTTGTTTTCATTTTGGATGATCTGTCCATTGGTGTAAATGGGGTGTTTAAGTCCCCCACTATTATTGTGTTACTGTCGATTTCCTGTTTTATAGCTGTTAGCAGTTGCCTTATGTATTGAGGTGCTCCTATGTTGGGTGCATATATATTTATAATTGTTATATCTTCTTCTTGGATTGGTCCCTTGGTCATTATGTAATGTCCTTCCTTGTCTCTTGCAACAATCTTTATTTTAAAGTCTATTTTATCTGATATGAGTATTGCTACTCCAGCTTTCTTTTGATTTCCATTTGCATGGAATATCTTTTTCCATCCCCTCACTGTCAGTCTGAATGTGTCCCTGGGTCTGAAGTGGGTCTCTTGTATACAGCATATAGATGGGTCTTGTTTTTGTACCCATTCTGCAAGCCTGTGTCTTTTGGTTGGAGCATTTAATCCATTCACGTTTAAGGTAGTTATCGACATGTATGTTCCTATGACCATTTTCTTAATTTTGGGAGGTTTGTTTTTGTAGGTCCTTTTCTTTTGTGTTTCCCACTTAGAGAAGTTCCTTTAGCATTTGTTGTAGAGCTGGTTTGGTGGTGCTGAATTCTCTTAGCTTTTGCTTGTCTGTAAAGCTTTTGATTTCTCCATCGAATCTGAATGAGATCATTACCAGGTAGAGTAATCTTGGTTGTAGGTTCTTCCCTTTCATCACTTTTAAGTATATCATGCTACTCCCTTCTGGCTTGTAGAGTTTCTCTTGAGAAATCAGCTGTTAACCTTATGGGAGTTCCCTTGTATGTTATTTGTCAGTTTTCCCTTGCTGCTTTCAGTAATTTTTCTTTGTCTTTAATTTTTGCCAGTTTGATTACTATGTGTCTCGACGTGTTTCTCCTTGGGTTTATCCTGTATGGGACTCTCTGTGCTTCCTGGACTTGGGTGGCTATTTCCTTTCCCATGTTAGGGAAGTTTTCAACTATGATCTCTTCAAGTATTTTCTCGGGTCCTTTCTCTCTCTCTTCTCCTTCTGGGACCCCTATAATGCGAATGTTGTTGCATTTAATGTTGTCCCCGGGGTCTCTTAGGCTGTCTTCATTTTTTTTTCATTCTTTTTTCTTTATTCTGTTCCGCATCAGTGAATTCCACCATTTTGTCTTCCAGGTCACTTATCCATTCTTCTGCCTCAGTTATTCTGCTATGGATTCCTTCTAGTGTAGTTTTCATTTCAGTTATTGTATTGTTCATCTCTGTTTGTTTGTTCTTTAATTCTTCTAGGTCTTTGTTAAACATTTCTTGCATCTTCTCCATTTTTTCCTCCATTCTTTTTCCGAGATCTTGGATCATCTTCACTACCATTATTCTGAATTCTTTTCTGGAAGTTTGCCTATCTCCACCTCATTTAGTTGTTTTTCTGGGGTTTATCTTGTTCCTTCGTCTGGTACATAGCCCTCTGCCTTTTCATCTTGTCTGTTTTTGTGAATGTGGTTTTTGTTCCACAGGCTGCCGGATTGTAGTTCTTCTTGCTTCAGCTGTCTACCCTCTGGTGGATGAGGCTATCTAAGAGGCTTGTGCAAGCTTCCTAATGGGAAGGACTGGTGGTGGGTAGAGCTGACTGTTGCTCTGGTGGGCAGAGCTCAGTAAAACTTTAATCCACTTGACTGCTGATGGGTGGGGCTGGTTTCCCTCCCTGTTGGTTGTTTGGCCTGAGGAGACCCAACACTGGAGCCTACCTGGGCTCTTTGGTGGGGCTAATTGTGGACTCTGGGAGGGCTCGCACCAAGGAGTACTTCCCAGAACTTCTGCTGCCAGTGTCCTTGTCCCCAGGGTGAGCCACAGCCACCGCCCACCTCTGCATGAGACCCTCCAACACTAGCAGGTAGGTCTGGTTCAGTCTCCCCTGGGATCACTGCTCCTTCCCCTGAGTCCCAATGTGCACACTACTTTGTGTGTGCCCTCCAAGAGTGGAGTCTCTGTTTCCCCCAGTCCTGTCGAAGTCCTGCAATCAAATCCCACTAGCCTTCAAAGTCTGATTCTCTAGGAATTCCTCCTCCCATTGCCAGACCCCAAGGTTGGGAACCTGACGTGGGGCTCAGAACCTTCACTCCAGTGGGTGGACTTCTGTGGTATAAGTGTTCTCCAGTCTGTGAGTCACCCACCCAGCAGTTATGGGATTTGTTTTTACTGTGATTCCACCCCTCCTACCATCTCATTGTGGCTTCTCCTTTTTTCTTTGGATGTGGGGTATCTTTTTTGGTGAGTTCCAGTGTCTTCCTGTCAATGATTGTCCAGCAGCTAGTTGTGATTCTCGTGTTCTCTCAAGAGGGAGTTAGAGCACGTCCTTCTACTCTGCCATCTTGGTTCCTAATCACCTTGTCTACAGATGTTATGGGCCCTGCCCATGCTCTTACATCTCAAAAATAGTAGATGAACCCTTTATTACCATTTCAAAACGTTAATGTTTTAAGATGAATTAAAATATCACTTTGTTAATGTTTTGTAGTTAAAAGAATAAAATCCATGGTTATTGGTTCTAATGGTGTTAGCTACCTTTATTTAATACTTGTGTGCTAAGCATTTTATATACATTATCTCACATACATTCACATTTTACAGGTGAGGAGACAGACTAAGACCAGTTTAAATAACTTTCTGATGGTTATAAAGCTAGTAGGTTGTAGGGCTGGGATTGAGACCCTACTGACTTATTGCTACTCTGCTGCATAATACAGTTTTCTTAAAGTGTTGAATGTTTGGTGGCAAAATAATAGGTATTAAAACCCATCAGAAGAACCCTTTACCAAATAGGAACATGACCAGAATTAATAGATTTGACTGTATGTATCATTTTGTTCATTACAGATTAAAAATCCTGGAGATGGAGTGATTGCTCCTTTGCCAACTTATTCATACTGTAAACAAATTAGTGCTCAGGAGTTTGATGAACAAAAAGTTTCTACCTCTCAAGCTGCAGTTGCAGAACTTTTAGAGAATATTATTAAAAATAAGAGTTTGCCTGTGAAGGAGAAAAGGAAAAAACTAAAACAGGTAAGGGAATGAACAAGTTTCAATCGTAAATATTTTCTAATATGCTATTGCTGATTGTTATTTAATGACATTTAGAATCGAATTTCTCATTTTAATATTTTGAATTTTAAATATCATATATGTAGGCTATGTATGACTACCTGCCTGGTTTTACTCTGTCCTGAAATTTTCATAATAACCATAATAACAGATACTCTCCTTTACTTCCAGTGTTTTATGTTTAAAGCATGCATTACCCTGGGAAAATAATTATAAACTTAGGACTATAATATGTAACTTTTAGTGACTCATCATTACCATTTAGAATTTTTAGCTCTACATCAAAACCCTGTAGCCACATGATTCTGGCAAGTCCAATTCCTGGTCTGAGACACTCAAAGAAGTATGAAATATACTAACTAGATCCTTGCGACCTTCATAGGCTTTACCAATGAGAAGGAAGAACATCTGGAATTTAGGAGAATTAATAGCAGAAGAGAATCCTAGATGTTAATGCTAACTGGAATCTAAGAAATATTACAGGGTACCTTTCATGTGTGAGAAAGTGGAGGGAGAAGCAAGAATAAAGTGAAAGGATACTGATCTCTGTAATACATCTTTGAGAAAGGCACTGAATCCTTATAAAATGTTGACCAGTGGCTTCAGCTCAGATAATAATGTTAAATACCCTCTAATTCCTCACCTCATTTTTAAGTTTCAGAAGGAATATCCCTTGATATATCAGAAAAGATTTCCAACCTCTGAAAGTGAAGCAGCACTTTTTGGTGACAAACCTACAATCAAGCAACCAATGCTAATTTTAAGAAAACCAAAGTTTCGTAGTTTAAGATACTAATTGAATTGAAAATTATGTAATACTTGTGGAACTTTGGTAAGTGAAGCCATATCTAAGAATTCAGCTACTAAAAAGGAAGTCTCTTTATCAATAAGGTTTTTCTAAATAGAACATTATGTAACGAAGTGCCAAAATAGTTTTTATCAATGTGAAACTGCTGAGAAACTAGTGAATCTCAATGGAGAGCAAGTGACAATAGGTGATACCAAATATTTTAATCAGAAATAATCTTTTGTTTTTTATACAACTATCTGGAAAAGCTATCATAATGTGTGCTAAAGTTTCATTTACTTGAATTTTGAAAAATGACATTTGCTCTTCAAGATTAAGCTGTAATTCTTTAAAAAAAAAAAAACAACTTATCTGCATGTGCTTATGGATGTTAGCTTAAAGAACTAGTTGTTTAGGATTACTTTTGTTTCTAAGTGTAAGAATGTGAAGAATATTTGAAAATTCAATGAATTAATTTTCAACTGCTAAATATTGCACTCATATGTTCTTTTGCTACTTTTTATCTATTTATATATGTATGTGTTTTTAAAATATGAATATATATTATAAGACTTTGGTTTGCCTTAAACATTTACCCTAACTGCTTCAGTCATTCATTTTTTCAATAAATATCTTTTGCATTCTTATCTTCATGAATCTACTAGAATATAAAGATATGAAAGAAGTATAAGGCAATCACGTATTCATTTAAAAGATATTTATTTAGCAACTACTATGTGCCTTTCATTCTTCAAGATGTGGAGAGAAAATGACGAATAAACCAGAAAACCTCTTCCCTAAAGTATTTGCTTCCTAATCAAGGGAGATATACCTACCAGATACTTAAAAAAACAATACACCCCCTGAAATCAAGTCATGAGGATTCATTCAACTGAAGACTAACCTTTTTAATTATGCAACAATTTCCTAAGCTAGTGTTTTCAAATTGTTGCATAATAGAATCACCTGGAGAGTTTTAAAATAATACATGCTCAGGCCCTACCTTATACTGAGTAAATCAAAATTTTAAGGGATGGCATATAGGCCTCAGTATTTTTTAAACTCTCTAGGTAATTCCAATATTCAGCCACCTTTGAGAATCAGTGCCCTAAATACTTTTTATAAATAAAAAGTCAAGCTGGTTTCACACTGGCTTTATTATTTCATTGGAAGAAAATGCCAACTGTAAATCCCTCTCATCTTAATAGAAGGTTCTACAAATTTCTGCTTGACTAACTGCGTACAAACTTGAAGCAGCTATTCTTCCACATTTTTCTGAAGATTATTTAATATCTATTTGGTAAGTGTAAAGATATACATAATGCCTGGGATGTAATAGACACTTACTGTTCAATGACTGTTTTGATTTTTCAGTGTAATGTTGTACTGTAAAATGACAATGTTCCATTTGAAATTAATATTTTTATTAAAAATATGGACAGAAAATAACTATATCTTTTGCCCAGAAACCTTAGCTATAAAAATATTGAAGCGAATTACAATTCTTCCCAAGGTGTTTGTATACTAAAAGTTTTTCTGTTTAAAGGTATGTAATGATGTGAATTATGTTGCATATTGAGATAAAAACTATTGTGGGTTTTATAACAATTTAATTTTATATTTATTGATTGATATTAAATATATAAATATTATAAAGACATATAAATTTTGATCTCCCTTAATGTGCATGCAATTGAGGTTACAAAATACATGATGTAACACTTTAATAATGTGAACTCTGAAGTCAGATTTGAATCCTACTGTGCTGTTTACTGTGTAACCTGAGACAGGTTATTTAACTTCTCTAAATCCCAGTTTTCTTATCTGTACAATAAAGATTATAATAGTACCTGTTCCTTAGGATTGTTGTGAGTATTAAATAGAATAATTTGTGAGAAGTTTTTAGCACAATGTCTAGTATAGAATAGGCACTCTATTAAATGTTAGAAATTAATACTAGAAATACCTAGAATTATAACAATAGAAGAGATCTTAGCAAAAATACAGTCCTCTCAATTGCTTTGAGCAGAAAGGAACCAAAACAAAATTGTGAACAACTGGTGAGTCTTATTAAACTATTTTTTAGTCATGAAACACAGCTTCTGATTGTACATACTGGTTGAAAATACCTGGTCTAATATAATGAGAAAATTTGATGAGGAAGGAAAGCATTAATATCTTCAGAAGCAATATCCTTGAATATGTGAAAGCATACAGGACACATTACACAAATAGAAGCCTTATTAACCTTTGGCTAGAGCATGGACAGATACCGTTGTATCAGAAAAAAAGGGCAGAGTCTTTAATTTCAAATATTGATGGGTTGATTTGATGTTGAGTGCTTATAAAAAGTATCTTCTAGTTGCTTTTGCCTTCTCAGGAAATAAGAATCAGTGTCAACACTTGAGAGTAAAGCATGGTGGGGAAGATATTGCAAGTTTGAAGGGAAAGGGTGTGAAATAGTAAATCTGTGGCAATGCACAGGGAATTGTAGTTCTGGTCCCAGAAGTTATTGCCACCAACCATTCCCAACAGCTTCTGCTAATTGTTGTCATTTAGTGATCCACTCTTTTCATATACTGTCTAGATATCTAGCACTCAGTAGTGGAAAGTATCAATACAAGGAATTTCCTACTGACTAGCTTCTGTCCTTGGAAAATGTAAATTCTGAGTTTTCTCATCCATAAAATATGAATAATAACATCTACCTAACTGGGTTGTTAAGATAATTTAAAGCAGCAGTATATTTAAATCTTGACCTTAGCAAGCCCAGGCTCAATTTCTAAGTCCTTTCCTCTGATAATGAGTTTAATAAGATTTCTGCTGATTAAAACTCCTTCCCTTCCAAATCTCTGTCCTCATATCTCACAATATATTTTCTTTTCTATTCTATCAGTGGCGATATTTTTTACCCCATCTTTGGAAGAATTAAAAATAGATCCAGAATTTTATATCCTGACAGCCTGTGTATCTCTCCCAAAGATATATCTCCTTTTGATTTTGAAGGTAAAGCACATATGTGTATATGTATATGCATGTGATGTTATTGTTGAAATGAAACTTCTAGGAGAGAAAGGATTGCTGGTTTTAATATTAAACTCTAAATTTAAAGAAATAAAGTCAGTTCACTGGAATAAACTTAATAGTTCTAAATACAATAAAGTATAGCAACTAAGAATCTTTTGTTATCTCAGAATTAGCTTTTGTATTAACTAAGAATCTTATTTTCTAAGAACTGGGGGAAAAAATGTACAGAGTAGCTGTTTTTAACTCTCCTGAAAACCTCTCAGAATGTGTACTGAGGGAACACAGAATGTATAAGACATTTGAAAGTAGTTTTGACTTTTTGCTCATTGTAAAAACAATTTTTGTATCATTAGTTGGTCTCTAACTTATCCTTCCATAAGCAAATAGAAAACCAAAGTATATGCAACAACTGTTTCTAGGCATCGAACTACAGGTAATAAAAGACTGATTCCTGAGAAAAGGAAAACAAAGGAGGTAAGTCCTATGATTGTCCCCAGATTACTGCCTACAGGCAGTTGCCAGGCCACAGTGCCGGGAGGGGCAGCCAAAATAAAGCCCAGTGTCTCACTGCATTAAGGCGCTAGAGATAAGAGTTCAGGATGACTGAGAGAGATAGTAAAAAAAAGAAAAGAAGAAGAAGAAAAGAAAAAAACCTTCAGAGATCTGCAGTGGTCTAAAGGTTTTGTTGAGTACTAATTGGCATGGAGCACAGTGAAGTAAGTCAGTTGAGTACTAAAAAAAAAAAAAAAAAACTAGCCAAGGAAAGAATGAGAATGGACTGGAAAGCAGTAAACCAAACAATCTCTGTACCTCATGGATCTGGGAATAATTCATATTCCCACCAGCCAAAATATAGAGAACTTCTAATACTTGGGACATTGGGTAGCATCTTCAGAAGAGTTGTGCTTCAGTAGTGAGGCCAAATTAGCCCTAGAATAAAAACTGCTATAAACTCACCCTAATAAATCTTAAAAACAGCCTGAAAATGTTCAAATTGCTCCTCAAGTAACTTCCTGTATGCCAGAACAAAGTTCAGTACTTTAAAGAAATACAACAAAATCCAGCACTTAACAGTGTAAAACTCACAATGTCCAGCATCCAATCAAAAATTACCAGTCATACAAAGAAACAGAAAAAAATATATAATCCATAACCAGGGGGAAAAGCGATCAACAGAAACATACCCAGAAGTGACAGATAATGAAATTAGAGACACTTTAACAGTTATTATAAACATTATAAATATATGCTAGGATATAAAGAAAATCAGGAATATAGTGATAGAAATGAAAGATATAAAAAAGATTCAAAGAGAAATTCTGGAGGTTAAAAATACAATACCCCAAATGAAAAATACATGGAATGAAATTAAGAGCCAATTAGACACAGCAGAAGAAAAGATTCATGAACTTGAAAACAGCAATAGGAACTACCCAAAATAAAGTACAAAGGAAACAAAACTGAAAAAGACAAAGAACAGAGTCTCAGTGAGCTATGTGAAAATAACCGAGTAACATGTGGATTGGAGTCTATGAGAGAAGAAAATGAGAAATGAGAGAAGAAAGAAAAAGGGGGGGCATAAAAGTTATTGACCAAAAATAATGGCTGAAGTTTTTCTAAATGTGACAAAGACCATAAACCCACAGAAGCTCAAGTAACCACCCCCAAAAAAACATAAATTTGCAACAAGGCACACATAATCAAGTTGCTGAAAACTAGTGATAAAGAGGAAAATCTTAAAAGCAGAGAAAAAGCAGTTTATACAGAGGAACAAAAATAAGAATTATAGACTTCTTTTAAAAAACTGCAAACCAGAAGACAATTAAGTGATATTGTTTTAGATTTGTTTTCTTGGCTGAGAATTGGTGCCAATTCACCACTAATAAAAATTTTGGCAGGGACTGTCAGTACTCTACCAACCACCAGTGATAGTCTCCTCATTACAAGCCAGCCATTGATTGATCCAGATCCAAAATTCTATTTTAGTCAGCGTCCTAAGACTAGTCTTAGTTCTACCTGAGGTCATGTTACCCATAATATTGAGACAAATGTTTGTGTACTGGATGGTACACTTAGGAGCAATACTTAAAGTGCTGCAGGGGATGGGGCAAAAGAAAAAGTTGAACTACCACAGAATTGTAACAGAGGCCTCAACTGATCCAGTGAACAGGCTGTGGAGCTGGGATGGGCCTTCAGAATTGTCCACAATAGAGAAAAGGAGCTGGGCCTTTGTACCTTCATGTAAACCAGTCACTGAATATGGGTTGATTCGGGAGGAAGTGTAACCTTGGGTAAAGTAGTTCCCTTCAGCCAAGCACAGTTCCTAAAGAGGAGTGCAGCCAATATTCCTGACAGCTGGGAAATGAATGAGTGTGCACTGAGGGGTTCTATGGAGAACACCTCATATTCACTGCAAAGGATCCCTAGCATTAAAACGAACAAACTAGAAAAGGGATTGTGTTACTATGAGAGAGGTTATGAGAATTGATGTTTGGGGATTATTTTTTACTTTATTATTTGTTGATTTATTAAAAAGTAATGTCTGTTCATTATAGGTGATTTGGAAATGAAAAAGTTTAAATCACCTATAATCTTATCAACCACATAAAACCCTGTGAAATCTTGGAGTATTCTGTGTCTCAAAAACTCAAAAGAAAGTGGCTCTCTTTTTTTCTAAAGCTTATATGATTGACTAAGTTTAGAGATTAGCAATAATTTTTCTTAAAAGTTTATGGTGAAGCTAAAAATACAGTGAAAAGACCTACATTCTTATTTCTTATGTACAGTGTCTTAGACTTTTGTATTTTGGGGTTTTGATCAGCTTTCTGATTTATATCTTGGAAGTTCTAAAGACTGCATCCATCTTTAGATTTAGCAGTTTCAACCTGTCTCCTCACAATTAAGTGACCTGATTTGTCAGGCAGTACTTTATGCTAAAGCAAAGAGTCCAAATGTCTTTCTCTTCCCCAGCTTAATATTCATGTATCCCCTCCACTCAGATTTATGTTCCACCTATTGCTAGGCTGTAGGGCTATTAAGCATTGCTATTAAGTTCATTAAACAGAAAATTAAATTTCAACATCAAATCATAAATTGGAAGGAATTACACAATTTATAAATCACAGATGTTGGTGGAAGTTTAACTTTTGGAATCAGTGTTATATAATTCCTAAAATGACTGTGTATTTATTTTTTAAAAAAACTATTAGTAAATTAGATTTGGATGACTTATGGGCAGCAGTGCCATCTGCAGGCCTCCTCTGTTGTAGTTCTTTTTAGTCTGATGTTCTCTTTAAAAGGGATTTGACTCTACTGAATATTTATGGCTTTATAATGTCAAGTACAAAATGGTATTAATCACAGACTGCAGAAGGGTGAACTTATAGGTACAGATCCTCATTAGGGATTTTTAAACCACTGAGCTAATATCAACTCTCATATCCATATTTATAATTCAAATATTAAACATAATGTGTAAGATCTAGCATATATATAGAATGAGTGTGGGTATTGGAATCAGGCAGAACTGAGTTCTAATTGTGTTTATATTAGTTGTCAGCTGTGTGATATTAAAAAATTTACTTCTCTGAGTTGCAGGTTTTTTATTAGTAAAATGGGGATAATACTTCCTTCATGACATCTTTGAGAGCTCAAAATAGATAAAATGTATAAAGTACCTAGCACAAATGTGCATACAATATGCCTCCAATTGATAATAGTTCCCTTTCCCTTAAAATTAAAACAACAAAAATCTCAAGACCATTTATTGCCTTTGTACACAGTGCATTTGAGAATTATAAAATATATCATTACCTTTTTGGATAAAGTGGAGTTTGAAGGAACAGTTTTACTGGGATACTTATTATCCATCCTGTCCTGTATGTCTTTTCATTCTTATGTCTTTTATTTTATTTTATTATTTTATTTTTTTGCTTTACGCAGGCCTCTCACTGTTGTGGCCTCTCCCGTTGCGGAGCACAGGCTCCGGACGCGCAGGCTCAGCGGCCATGGCTCACGGGCCCAGCCGCTCCGCGACATATGGGATCTTCCCGGACCGGGGCATGAACCCGTGTCCCCTGCATCGGCAGGCGGACTCCCAACCACTGCACCACCAGGGAAGCCCTCATTCTTATGTCTTTTAAAATTTAAATGTAGATATATGTTAGAAGCTGCATAGAGTATTTCTGCGAGGTATTTACAAGAAATGATAAACAGTGATTGCTGAATTTTGGGGATATGAAGGAGTCTTATTTTTTTAATGTGTATACCCTTGGAACTGTTTTAATTTCTATCATGTACAACATTGCTTTTTCCAAACTAAAACAGTAATAAATATCAACATTTGGAAAAGGAAAATGTCTGAGATTATCCTTGTATTAAAAATGAATCATAGTGACTTCCCTGGCATTCCAGTGGTTAAGACTCCACCCTCCCAATACAGTGGGCACGAGTTTGATCCCTGGTTGGGGAGCTAAGATCCCACATGCTGCAAAGCACAGCTAAAAAAAAAAGAATGATAATTTGGTCTCCTCACCCCCACCTCCAAAAATCTTTGCTTCTAAATGAAACAAGACAGAAAGGAGAAGGCTAACCTGAGCAATTCAGATTTTGAATAAACTTTCTCTGAAATTGTAATATTGATATATACTTTCAAGAGAACCTGTATACAATTTTCTTCAAAATTGATAAGAATAGAATGAACTGCCTAAGATCTCTCCTCTCAGGAAGCAGAGGCTGACATATTATCTAACTGCTAGCTCTGTGATTATGTAGTAGACTATGATTTGAATCACCTGACATGCATGCTTCCAGCTGAGGTTGAGCAAGATGAGGCTCTACCTTCTTGTTTTAGCTCTCATGCTATGAACAAGTGTCCTCTTTGCAGTCTATGTAGTGCCATGTTTTTCTTATTTTTGTGCTTTTTATAGGTGATTTCACTGTTTAAATTGAACCCCAAGCATAGTGCTGAAGTGCTGCCTTTTATTCCTAAGCATAAGCATAACAAGGTGGTGATGTTCCTGACAAGCAAATGTATGTGTTAGATATGCTTCACTCAGGCATGAGTTACAGTGCTGTTGGCTGTGAGTTAAATGTTAATGAATCAACAATACATATTAAATAATGTGGTTTTGAACAGAAACATACATAAAACAAGGTTATAGATTAGTCAGTTCCTGAAAATATTATGACCAAAGGCTCGAAAGAACCTAACCCTGTAATTCCCCTAGGAGCAACTGTTCAGGATTTGCTATTTCAGTGTTTGTGGCGACTTTATAGAAACATCACTGCAAATAATGAGAATCAATTGTATTGCCATATGTGTACAAAAGAGTGGAGGTATCATGGCTGACTTTTTATTTCTCCTATACATTTCTGTATTTTCCAAATTTATTCTCATGAACATACACTAATTTTATTACAAGGAATAAAATTTTTCAAAATATATACATTCTTAGAGACAGTTTGATATAAGTAAAACACATTGATTAGCGGTCAGATGTGGATTTGAGTTACTGCTCTTCCATTTAATAGCTATGTAACTTTGGGAAAGTTGTTTAACTTTTCACAGCCTATATCCCCATCTATAAAACAGATAATATTATGTAACTTGGGAAGTTATTCTGAGGATTAGGAACAATGTATCTAAGTTGTCTAGCTCAATATCTGGTATAGGATGGAACTCAAAAAAATGTAACTACTAATATTAACTCCAAAAAATGTAACTATTAATATTAACTCTCTCCTAGGACTAAACTACAGAAGCCCAAGCCTCAGAGACTTACAGCTCTTTGGAAAATCATGACTTTTTATGCCAGCTGTTATCCCCATTCACAAGCACAAATTTTATAGATTCAGTGCTTCAGTTTCTCTATACTTATTCTTGTTCCATCAACTGTTTGTTGAGTATCCACAGTGTGCTGGAACTCTTCTAGTGGGGAATAAAACAGAAAAGGTCTCTGCTGTCTGGTGTGTTAAATCATGTAATTTAGGCCTTTGTAGAAGAACTTTAATGACTTTGACCTCCACTGATGTATCTCATCGAATACCCGGATTTGGGGGCTCTGACAATTAACCCTAAAATACACATATTCTGGAAATTGCTTCCTTTTTTAATCAAATCCATCAGATATTTGCTTAGGTATTTTTAATCTCTAAACTGTTTAATATGTGTGGCATTATAAGGCTTGATTTTCCTTCTAACAATACTTAGATCAGACTTTATTGCACCTGCTCCTTTTTTTTGTTCTTTTTTTTTTTTTTTTTTTTGAGAGTTCATAATATCTCCTTTCTCTCTCTACCAATCTGAGGAGATTAAAGTTGCCGAACATTTACACTATGTTAGTTTGAGATGGTGAATAGAATCTGACTATTATACAAATTTAGAAAGTTTCTAAAATGGAAGCTCTATTTCAAAAATCAGTTTTTGAGAATAACTGAATCCACATCTCAGACAAATTTAATAAGGATGATTTAACTTGGGCATAATTCATAACAGAAGTTATGCTTCTAAAAATAAACTACACAAATGGGAGTTCTATTTGGCCTCCCATACACAAAGAGGTAGCAGTGTATGTCTGTGTCTCTTTGCCCTCAGTCATGATCTGCTAGCTGTGTTGTCCTTTTCCTTAGTATAAGGTGCTGGAATGTCATTACCTGTGTTCCCATGCATGTGTTTTCCAAGAGGCTGGCAAAATCTGTCCATGTGTGGTCCAGTGTCCCATTGTGTCCATTACTAGTACAGCTTAGCTGACCTCACCCATGTGCTGCTGCCCTTTTGCATTTTTCTATTTTATCTTGTCTCTGCTTTTATGTTGCATTCAGCTTTTCTCTTCTGCACACTGCAATGTCCTCTCTGTGCATCCTCTTTTCATCTGCTTCAGCTCTCAACCATGTGGGAGAGACCGTTTACCTTTGGGAAATGATTTTATTTTGTCACCGGAAAAACCAACCCCTTCCCCAAGTGCTTATTTTCTAACACACTCTGGATCTTGGAAACAGGAAACAGTAAGTAGTTTTTCTTCATTCCAGAACATCCTGGGCCATAGCTGCACAGCAGAGATCAAAGCAGGCACACATCAAAAGCACCCCAACCGAGAGGAGCAGCCCTGAAGCTTCAGTGCCTCCGGCTCTTATTATCATCACTGCCTGTGAGTCATGTATATCTCATCTTTCCCCTGTCTGCTATTCCTTTTCTAGGCTCAGCAAAGAAAGCTGCTCTTTACCAAACTTTCTTAACAACTCAAGATAAAAACTCCTTCAATTTTTCCCTCCCTCCTTCCTCTCATAATTATTATAGTTACACAATTTCAGTGATACTCATTTATTTGACATTTCTTAAGCTCTTATTGTGTGCCAAGTACTATGCTGAGTGATGAGGCTAGAAAAAATGAATGCTACACTCCCTACTCTCAAGGCGCTTTCAACTAATGGAACAAGGCAAACAACACATAAACAGATAGTTCTAATATAGTGTGATCAAATCCACAGTAGAGGCAGGCAAAGGTCTTTTGCTAGTAAATGGAAGGGGCACCATTTCACTGGTAAGGTGATGTATTGGATGAGGGTTTTGCCAGGCAGAGGGTTAATGGATGTAGGGACAGGGTATGGGAGGGCTAGGGTAGTGTAGACAGAGGCAAATCACAGTAAGATATAGCAGATGTGTTCTTGAGGGAAGGGTAATAGAAGCAGATCAGGATTGCTGAGCTATGTATTTGAGGCGGGGAGATACTGCTGGGAAGAACATCGTAAAACTTTCATTTTTTTTTCCCCTTTGTTCTGCAGCAGTGATTTCCACCAGTCTGTCTTCCAGCTCACTTATTTGTTCTGCCTTGTTTATTCTGCTATTGATTCCTTCTAGTGTATTTTTCATTTCAGTTACTGTATTGTTCATCTCTGTTTGTTTGTTCTGTAAGTCTTCTAGCTCTTCAGTAAACATCTTTTTGTATCTTCTAGGTCTGTGCCTCCATTCTTTTTCCGAGATCTTGGATCATCTTTACTATCATTACTCTGAATTCTTTTTCAAGTGAATTGCCTACCTCCACTTCACTTAGTTGTTCTTCTGGGGTTTTATCTTGTTCCTACATCTGGAACATATTTCTGTGCCGTCTCATTTTGTCTAACTTTCTGTCTTTGTGGTCTCTGTTCCACAGGCTGTAGGATTGCTTTTGCTGTCTGCCCTCTGGTGGGTGAGGTTGGTCCAGGGGCTTGTGCAGGCTTCCCGGTGGGAGGGACTGGTGCCTGCTCACTGGTGGGTAGAGCTGGGTCTTGTCTCTCTGGTGGGCAGGGCTGTGTCAGGGGGTGTGTTTAGAGGCTGCTGTAGGCTCAGGACACATTAGACAGCCTGTCTGCTGATGGGTGGGGCTGTGTTCCCACCCTATTTGTTGTTTGGCCTGAGGCATCCCAGCACTGGAACCTGCAGGCAGTTGGGTAGGGCCAGGTCTCAGTGCCAAAATGGCAACCTCCAGGAGAGCTCATGCTGATGAATATTCCCGGGGGACTCCACCACCAGTGTCCTTGCCCCAACAGTGAGTCAGAGCTGACCTTCACCTCCCCAGGAGACTCTCCAAGACCCAGAGGTAAGTCTGGCCCAGGCTCCTATGGAGTCACTACTTTGCCATAGGTCCCAGTGCACATGAAACCTTGTGTGCACCCTCCAAGTGTGAGGTCTCTGTTTCCCCCAGTCCTGTGGAGCTTCTGTACTCAAGCCCTGCTGGCCTTCAAAGCCAAATGC
This sequence comes from Aethalodelphis obliquidens, assembly GCF_003676395.1. NCBI lineage: Eukaryota > Metazoa > Chordata > Mammalia > Artiodactyla > Delphinidae > Aethalodelphis > Aethalodelphis obliquidens. The sequence goes on along the minus strand of NW_020837957.1, from coordinate 5,885,060 downwards.
TCTGGGGGCTCCTCCTCCCAATATCAGGCCCCCAGCTGGGGAGCCTGACGTGGGGCTCAGAACTCTCACTCCTGTGTGAGAAGCTCCACAATATAATTCTTTTCCACTTTGTGGGTCGCCCACCCAGCAGGTATGGGATTTGATTACATCACAGAAGCGCCCCTCTTACCATCTCATTGTGACTTCTTCTTTGTCTTTGGATGTAGATTATCTTTTTTCATAGGTTCCAGTCTTTTTTGTTGATGGTTGTTCAGCTGTTATTTGTTATTTAAGTATTTTCATGAGAGGAGGTAAGCTCAAGTCCTTCTACTTTGCCATCTTGTATCCTTCCTGAACATCATAAAAATTTATCTGACACACATTCAAGAACGTGGACTTTATTCTATAAAGGTGAACTTTATTAAAATGTGACTTCTTGTGTTAGGTTGAATAACAGGCCCCCAGATAAGTTCATGTCCTAATGCCAAAGCCTGAGATTATAATGCCTTATATGATAAATATATATATATACTTTGCAAATGTGATTGAAATAAGGATCTTGGGATAGAGGGATTACCCTGGATTATCTGGATCATCTGTGTAAACCCAATATAATCACAAAGGTCCTTATAAAAGAAGATAGGAAAATCAGAGGCAGAGAGAGATGTGAACATGGAAGCAGAAGACAGAGAAAATGCTGTGCTGCTGGCTTCAAGATACAGGAAGAAGCCACATGCCAATGAATATAGGTGGCCTCTAAAAGCTGGAAAGGTCAAGGAAACATTCTCTGCTAGAGGCTTCAGAAGAAAAGCAACTCTGTGAAACTAGTTTAGACTTCTGACCTCCAGAAACATAAGACAATAAGTTTGTGTTCTTTAGTCACTAAGTATGTGGTAATTAACAGCAGGAAATTAATATGCTCCTTGAGAGCAGAAGTTTCTGGTTTATTGCTGCTCTATCATCTTGAACAGTCCCAGAATAACTTTCAGAGAAGAAAAAGAAATAAAAGGAATCCAAATTGGAAAAGAAGTAAAACTGTCACTGTTTGCAGATGACATGACACTATACATAGAAAATCCTAAAGATGCTATCAGAAAACTACTAGAGCTCATCAATGTATTTGGTAAAGTTGCAGGATACAAAATTAACACAGAAATCTCTTACATTCTTGTACACTAAGAATGAAAGATCAGAAAGAGAAATTAAGGAAACAATCCCATTTACCATCACATCAAAAAGAGTAAAATGCCTAGGAATAAACCTACTGAAGGAGGTGAAAGACCTGTACTCAGAAAACTATAAGATACTGATGAAAGAAATAAAAGGTGACACAAACAGATGGGGAGATATACCATGTTCTTGGATTGGAAGAATCAATATTGTGAAAATGACTACCCAAAGCAATCTACAGATTCAATGCAATCCCTATCAAATTAGCAATGGCATTTTTCACAGAATTAGAACAAAAACTTTTACAATTTGTATGGAAACACAAAAGACCCCTAGTAACCAAAGCAATCTAGAGAAAGAAAAAGGGAGATGAAGGAATCAGGCTCCCTGACTTCAGACTATACTACAAAGCTACAGTCATCAAAAAAGTATAATACTGGCACAAAAACAGAAATATTGACCAATGGAACAGGATAGAAAGTCCAGAGATAAACACACACACCTGTGGTCACCTAATCTATGACAAAGGGGGCAAGACTATACAATGGAGAAAAGAAAGTTTCTTCAATAAGTGGTGCTGGGAAAACTGGATAGCTGAATATAAACAAATCAAATTAGAACACTCTGTAACACCATACACAAAAATAAACTCAAAATGGACTAAAGACCTAAATGTAAAACTCTTAGAGGAAAACATACGCAGAACACCCTTTGACATAAATCGCAGCAAGATCTTTTTTGATCCACCTCCTAGAGTAATGACAATAAAAACAAAAATAAACAAATGGGACCTAATTAAACTTAAAAGCTTTTGCACAGCAAAGGAAACCATAAACAAAATGAAAAGCCAACCCTCAGAATGGGAGAAAATATTTGCAAATGAAGCAACCAACAAGGGATTAATCCCCAAAATATACAAACAGCTCATGCAGCTCAATATCAGAAAAAAGCAGACAATGCAATTAAAAAATGGGCAGAAGTTCTAGATAGACATTTTTCCGAAGAAGACATACAGATTGTCAAAGAACACATGAAAAGATGCTCAACATCACTAATTATTAGAGAAATGCAAAACAAAACTACAATGAGGTATCACCTCACACCAGCCAGAATGGCCATTATCAGAAAAATCTACAAACATAAATGCTGGAAAGGGTGTGGAGAAAAGGGAATGTTGGTGGGAATGTAAATTTGTACAGCCTTTCTGGAGAACAGTATGGAGGTTCCTTATAAAACTAAAAATAGAGCTACCATATGATCCAGCAATCCCACTCCTGAGCATATATCTGGAGAAAACCATAATTCAAAAAGATTCATGCTCCCCAGTGTTCATTGCAGCACTATTGACAATAGCCAGGACATGGAAGTAACCTAAATATCCATCAGTAGATAAATGGATAAAGAAGATGTGGTACATATATACAATGTAATATTACTCGATCATAAAAAAGAACAAAGTAATGCCATTTGCAGCAACATAGATGGACCTAGAGATTGTCATACTGAGTGAAGTAAGTCAGACAGAGAAAGACAAATATCACATGATATCACTTCTATATGGAATCTTAAAAAAGGGTACAAATGAACTTATTTACAAAACAGAAATAGAGTTACAGATGTAGAATAGAAACTTATGGTTACCGGGGGTAAGGGCGGAGAGCAACAAATTGGGAGATTGGGATTGACATATACGCACTACTATATATAAAATAGATAACTAATAAGGATCTACTGTATAGCACAGGGAACTCTACTCAATACTCTGTAATGGCCTATATGAGAAAAGAATCTAAAAAAGAGTGGTTATATGTATAAATGATTCACTTTGCTCTACACCTGAAACTAACACAACACTGTAAATCAACTATACTCCAATAAAAAATTTTTAAAAAGAAATATTGAAGTAGAATCTACAACTTGGTTAGAGTCAATAAATAAATAAATAAAAATGAAAGCTGGAAAAGTCAAGGAAACATTCTCTCCTAGAGGCTTCAGAAGGAAAGCGACTCTGTAAAACCAATTTAGACTTCTGACCTCCAGAAAGATAAGATAATAAGTTTGTGTTGTTTTAGTCACTAAGTGTGTGGTAATTAACAGCAGGAAATTAATATACCCCTTGACAGCAGGAGGTTTTGGTTTATTGCTACTCTATCTTGAATGATGCCAGAATAATCACCCCAAAATATGCTTCTTTGAGCTAAAGGCCAGTAGAACCTGAACACCCAGGAAAAGCTCTAAAACCAGGGCACAAGATTCCCTTTTGTAAAGCAAATTTACATTTATGAAGGAAACTTACATTTGTAAATAAGATGTCTTATTTTCCTATACTAGAAAGAGGAGGACTCTTTTAACTCTTGTGAATGGAGAAGGCACCAAAAAAAAACTGGTTAACAAACTTTATTAAACAACTCTTGTTTACCATATTTTTCTGGCCGCCTTCCCCTAACTAACCTCTCTCAGAAGCCCTTTATCCCTTTATCTTACCTAAGATGGTATAAAAACCCAGATTCTAACCACATTTTGGGTTGCTCATCTTTGGGTACTCTCATGTGTACATGCACTGTGCATATTGATAAACTTCTCTTTGTTTTTCACTTGTTAATCTGTCTTTGGCCCGATTATCAGGGCCCCAGCCAAGGAACTTAAAGTGGATAGAGGAAAAGACCTTTTTCCTCCCCTAGACTTCTGGCAATGAGAATGGGCTAGCTGGGACACCCCACTTACTCTGGAGACTGTAGCTGAAATCCAGGACCCCTGACAAAGCTGGCCGAATGTAAAAATTCTTACCAAAGTCAGCCTCCCAGGTTTGTATCTGCAGGGTCCAATCAAATGAGGGTGGTAAATGTCTCTTTCTCTTATCTTTTCCAAATTTCGATTAACAAGTGAAAAACATTTGTAGAAATTAGTTATTTGGATTTTTACTCATGTGAATTTGGTTCTGAGGGACTGATTATTGATACTTTCCCTCCCAGGGACAGCTATTGCTTTCTTCTTTGTCTAGTTCTGTGCCCTGAGAGTTTGGCTTTCCTCCTGCCAGGGCATGCAGGTTGTCATACCTGCAACTGCAGGCAGCCACCTGTCAGGGAGGTGGGGTGGAGGCCAAGAGCAAGTGGATGGGTTGCACTGCATTCACAGCTGGTTTCATTGCCAGTTCTCAGGGTTGGTTTGTCCAAGTCTTTCTTGCTTTTGGCTACCTTTGGATAGATCATGAGATCTATCACGAGAGCTTCTTCTTTTGCACCTTCTATGGTGATGCCTCTTGTGTCCCTGGTTATGCTATAAGAAAGCTAATGTTTTTGGCTTGAGTCACAATTGGAATAGTATATCTTTGTTTTAAAAAATCTCCAAGACCTAAAACAGTATCTGGAACATAGAAGGTCCTCAATAAATATTTATAGAGGGGTGAAATAGGACTTAACAATGAGGTACCCCAAAGAGAGAACCAGAGGCCTTGTGAATTTTTATCCTTTACTGTATCAACAGTATATAGAATTTTTTTTTTGCTTGACCACCTTAAAATAATGTGCTTTTCCAACAGGAGAGGTCATATTCCAGGGCATAACCAAAGACAAATAGGACTCATCTTTCTGCAGAGTCAGTTTGTCATGAAATTTTGGAGGAGAAAAATATAAATAAATAATCTATACTATGTGATAGGGTATATGAATATTTTACAAACTTAAAGGAAATTTAATCCTCCAAGCCAGTAGCCTCTGGTTATGCCCACAGATGCTTAGAGGGTGAGTTAATTCTCATCCAACATTGAGACTATTTGGGTGGAGAGACTTGATAGGCACATATCTACTGGTAATGATGCAAAATACCTCAGTCATGCAGAACTGCTCTCCTAAGCTTTCCATGGTCACATTCTCTTCTCTTTCATAAGAAGTTCCTGAGCACTTTCCTTTACTTTGCTTCCAAAATCAATATGCATTTGTCCTCATTCCTTTTTATTCTCCTAGCATTTTGCAAATGTAGCTTTACAATTACTTATATGAATGACATTTTACAAATCACTTTACCTCTTTGAGTTCCAGTTTCTTCATTTGTAAACTAAGGAGTTTATACCAAGATATCTTAAAGTCTATACCAAGTTTAAAATTCTATGATAATATGGTTTATAGTATTAACCAGCTGCTAGTAGTTGGCTTAGAGTAGCAAATAAGCCAACATTTATCACTTGACATCTGTCCCTCATCTTTAATTACAAGATATCAAGTAGTTATTTTTGCATTAAACAACCACCCTCAAAATCTAAAAGCTTAAAACGACAACCGTTTATTTAGCTCACAATTCTGCAGTTCAATAATTTCAACTGGGCTCAAAAGGACAGTTTTTCTGATCTTACCTGATCTAGAATGGCCTCAGCTGAGATGACTTATCTTCATTTCATGCAGCCTCTCACCTTCCAGCAGGCTAGCCTGGGCTTTTTCTCATGGCAGAGCAAAGGCCCAAGACACAGAGTGGAATTGCACAATGCTTCTAGAGGGCTAGGCCTGGAACTGGCATACCTTCCCTTCTACTGCATTCTGTTGGTCTAAGGAAGTCACAGATCAGCCCAGACCCAAGGAGTGGGGAAATAGATTCCATCTCTTGATAGGAGGAGTTGCAAAGACACGTTGCAGAGGGCATGGAAAAGGGAGAAAAATTGGGGTAATCATTGTCCTCAATCTTCCACATAGTTCAATGATTCTTTTCTTTCTACCCCCAGCATCATAACTACTCTCCTTCTGAAGTGACAATAATAATAATAACTCATATTTGTTAAGCACTTGTTGCCAGGCACTCTTCTGAGCACATTACATTAACAATTCATTTTCTTCTCACAAGAACTTGTTGAGGTAGTTATTATTGGTATATTAGAATGAGAAAACAGGCACAAAGAGGAAAAATAATTTACAAGATCCTTTCCACCAGGAAAGAAAAGTTCTTAGAGGATAAGCCATGTGGTGTTGATGAGAATTAAGCCAGAATTGAACAGCTCTCCAGGTCATCTGAGGGCATAAACACCTTTCCATTGCTTTTCCAGAAGATTCAAAGGCTAGAGCACTCAGGAGAATGAAGTTGTCCCACCATTGTTAAAGAGATATTTGTACATTTACAATCTCAGCCAATGATTTTAAAAAGGCAGATTTTAAAATCATCTTTAATGGAAAGAATTCCTCTGTATAAATTTTCTTCATATCCCTATGGAATCTATTTTGTTTTAATTTCAGCAATCTTTATCAAGTGACAGTGATGCCAGACACTGGGGATATCAAGAACCATGGAGTCTTTTAATTTAACATAACAAAATCAACTTCAACTAATTATGCAGTTCTAGAGGAAGCATCAGCTAGGTAATTCTAGAGCATTCAGCCTTTCCTCAGAGCCACTAATGTCACTCAATGACCTCAACTTTTAAGCACACTCTAACTAATATGACCAAAGACATCTGCCTCTATGTCTGAACTATCTCTGATCTTCCTCTTAAGTTTTTTCTCCCCTGGTACAGCCATCTAAGCTCTATTGTACCTGCCTTGCCTGTGCTAGCCCACAGACCCTATTTTAGTGTTTTCCAACGTTGCCTAATCTATCACATCAGACCTAATGAGTCTGAATCTGCAGAGAGAGAATCTGTATTTCTAACCAGTACTCCAGGTGATTCTTATGACTATGTAGGTTTGGTAAATGCTGCCTTATCTTTTATCTAGCATGATTTTAATTAGAATGATTAGTTTAATCTAGCATGATTATAGTCTAATTCTAATTGGCTTGACTGAATCCTAAAATCTGGGTTCATGAAAATTGTTTTTCATGGCAAGAAGTAAACTTTGCCTGGGAACTTAGTCTCATCATTCATACTGGGTATAGCCTAATAGGGAGACAAGATCTGGACCCTCCACCCATGATAATTAAAAGTGATGTAGAGAAGTACTATCTGGTATCCATTTGGGCCATACATGGGCTGTTGGAAGTAAACATTCTCTGGTGGGGAGAAAAGACTAAGACAAATAGATATGTAAAAAAAAATGTGCTTTAAATATCTCAAATCTAGTTGCTATATCCTATACCAAGGCCATTTCAATTCTGACCTAATTGAGAATAAAAACAATGAATTCTTGGGCTTTTACTAATAGGTTAGGTAATTGATCTTTTTGAGTTTTAATTTCCTAACATGTAAAATGGGAAGCTTGTACTAGATATTCTCTAAGCTTTTTAAAGACTAGTGTCTTGGATTCTAAGAGTTAGTTTAGTCAAATAAAATATGACAAGTCATTAGATGACTGAAATGTTTATTGAATTTATTATAGCTTTACTATACTGATCTTATTGGTTAATTCAATAATGACTAATAAAGCTATTTGTTTCTGTAAATACAGCTAATGTTTTTCACTTATTCCAAGTTTGGATATGGAGGAGAAAGGAAGAAGGAACACCTAGTCCCTCCCTTTTCTCTTCACCTCTTCTCTTCCAAGAACCTCTGAAAGGGTCCAGTGGTCCAATGATTGGTTGGAGTAGTTGCCACCCATTCCAAAATAGAGAAAATCACTTAATGCCCTTCAGAGAAGAAATGGTGCCCCATTTCTTCTTTTACTCTCTTTCAAATGTTAACTTTACTGATTCTTTCAAACCCAGAATCTTCTAGTTAGGAGCATCACTACCATAATAATCTAAGATAGATCTTTTGAATGTAACAGTTAAAATTTAATTTCAGTGTGGTTGGAACCTTTCTAAATCCAGTTGTTAAAAGAAATTCCTAATTAAATATAACATCTCTAATTAATGAATGCAAAAATAATACATTAGGCACTCAAAAATGTGTCCTCATGCAAAAAAAATAAAACAGAAATTTGACTCAACAGTAGATAATTCAGGCAAAAATTGAAAGTGTTAATTCAGAAATATGAACATTACAGGTCAAAGTAATTTTATAAGACCAAGATTCTTTGAATAATTGCCTCAACTGCACACAACCTGGACAGACATGATTAACTTAGCTAAAGAATGATTATGAGGAATTTATGTGGGAAAAAATTACTTGCAAATCTGATTGAATGTGAATTTCTGCATTTACGATTAATGCCAGGAAAAGACATTGTAGCAGTCTCATGGAATATCTCACAGCTCTAGTGCACATTTTTGTGCCGTTATCAGCAGTTGCAAACTAATCGACAGAGCTTGCATGGTAAGCAATTAGAATCTACTAATCTCCTTTTTTTCCCACTCAGCTTTTTTTTTTTTTTTGGTATGCGAGATAAGCAGAGTTTGGAAATAAATAACTCAACAAGTCTGATTTGGGCATCTTCAGTGGATTCTTTTCTGATATTTCACCTTTTCATAATTATATTTGATGTCTTATCAAATGTTTGGCCAAATTTTTAATTATAAAATATCATTAAAGCCCTATAACTTATGCACAACTTTACCACATTATCTTTGTGCATGGCTTTTTTTCTTCTCTTCCCCTGTGTGCCCTTTTACTGTCCTGCTGATTACGTAGAAATATCTTCTGAGAAGCAAGTTAAAACCTGACAGAGGTTTTCAATCTGACATCTCATTTTACAAACTTGATTGGAATTCAGGGTATTGAATCATGGCTTGAATAACTTGAATATAAAGCTAAAGCCTTATATTCCACAAATATTCTGAAAAGCAATCTGCTCGCTCATTTTCTGCAGTGGGCCAAGGCCATTTGATTAGAAAATATCTGCTTTTTTGAAGAGGCAGCTTTAGAAGAAACCCTTTGAGAAATGGAAATTCTCTTCATAAACCATAATAGTGCCATCCTCATCAGATATAGAAATTTGAAAATGAAGTCACCTATTTCTTTTTTTCAGCTATGCTCCCAGAGTCATTTTGCTGATAGTGAATTAGCCTTGAGAAGGATAAGATGTTGTTCATTCATCTCTTCATTCATTTCTAGGCATTGTTCTAGATCCTAGAGACACATACAAAGATCCTGCTGCTGTGGACATGAGCCACAATTGTCTGCTGCCTCTTTTTTTTTTTTTTCTTTTTATGTTGACGATCACAGAACTGCATTTGTCATATTGTGAAGTAAGTACTGAGTAATACTCAAGTGGATACATGACTAGCTTCTCACTTTTTTGAATTTAGGGAGTACTGCTGCTCATTTGTTTAAATTTGAAGGCAAAACAACTTGAAGTTGTCATAGAAGATTAGTATTAAAACTTTAGAAAAAATGTACTGAGCACTTAACCTATTATTATTATTACATACCAACCTCAGTTGTGCTTGAGAATAAATGTGTTGGCCATTTTGACTGATGGGTATTAGGGCAGCGGTCAGAAGGCCCATTTATCCAAAATAACTCCCTTGACAATCAACCCTAGTACAGAAAATTTGCACTGTTCATTTATCCATTCATTTATTCACTCATTAGTACCTGCTATGTGCTCTGCATTATGTACACAATGGGGTTAAAAGACTAAATAAAACACCCTAGTCCTGATATAGAGATGCTCACAGACTGGTTAGAGGAAGAGATGAATAAATTGCCAATTATAATGTAACAAGTGCTATAACAAAGGAAGTATAAGGCTACGAGGTAACATATCATATGTTGTGTATTTTTTGGATTACATCATCTACCGTAATTAAATAAAGCATCTCAATTAAGTGAATATAAAAATACTACATTAGGTACTCAAAACTTGATCTCATACAAACTGGGATGAAGTTTAATGAAGGAAGGGACTTTGTCATTTTATTCACTGCCATATATACCACAGTACATGACACTATTTGTATCTTATAAGTCTTAACAGAAAAGTCTTTCTTAAGTTTCTTGCCTCCTGCATTATTTGACTTCCAATACCACCATATCATATGTAATGCCTTCAGTCATGAAACTCCATAATCTCATTTTCTCACTTCTAAAAATGCACAACAAAACTCCCTGCCACTGTTCTGTATGTCACTCAGGCAGTTCTCTGAAATTTATTTCAAAAAAAAATGTATATTTATCAATCAGTGAACTTTAGCTCCCAAACAAAATTAAGTACTAAGGACCAGAGTAACCCTCCTATCTGAAATAATTTTTAAAAGAAACAACACTGTTCATGATATGGGACATCATCAATAAAAAAAACAGTGGCCACTAGACAAGGTAAACCATCTAACTGCACCAGCTTAATGCTATGAAAGGATTCTAGGCTGTGATGCCCAGAAAGTGAATCTAGATAGAGCCTAGAAGATTCCAAGTTAAGGAGATGGAGCTGAGAATTGAGGAAAACAAGGTGACTAGAGTTCATACAAAGGAGTCCTGTAAAAGAGGAAGTCTACAGAGAGAGAATTCTGAAGCTCTGCAGAGTGTCCCCCTTGAATATTCAACTGAAATACTTATTAGTGCTTCTGTGTGAGGAGATTACCCAAGGCCAAAAGAATCACCTGAGTGGATTAGAGGTCACAGTGCTAGTCACCCACACAGAGATGAGAATATAGTACCTATTCCCAGCACCCAAACTAGAAAGTCTCATGATTCATGGAGAATTTGGTAAAATAATCAAAAGAGTCTTGAACTCGGTATTAGACAGTAATACTGCATAATACAGTGTTGAGGAAAATTGGTCTTACACTGAGCACTGCTTCAATCCAACCTAACAAATCTTTTAAACAAAACTGAAAAACCAAACTGTTTCCAAAAACAATGAGTCACAGAATAAAGCTCAATAATATTTAAAGGAATACAAATAAACCTAGCAAGCAATGAAGTAAAATTTAAAATGTCTGGCACCCACAGAAGGGAGTGGCAAGATATATTCAAAGTCCTGAAAGGGAAAAATTTGCAACCTAGGATACTCTACCTAGCAAGATTATCATTTAGAGTAGAAGGAGAGATAAAGAATTTCTCAGACAAGCAAAAACTAAAGGAATACAGCAATATTAAACCTATCCTAAAAAAAATATTAAAAGAGCTTCTCAAAATAGAAAAGAAGTAAGAATCTATAGGAAAGAGAAAATCACAGCTGGAAAGTAAATCACTTAAATAAGCCAGTATACAGATTTTCTTTTTAATCAAAAAAATTTCTGTGAAAGTGATGATAACCAAAATGAACAGAAAAGGATAAACATGAGGATGTAAAAGAGGAAATCAAAATTATAAAATGAGGGGGAGGAGAGTAAGAAAGTGTAGTTTTTTGGGGTTTTTTTTAGCATGCGTTTCAGCCTATATGACTTTTAGTCTAAAACAAGTAGATATAGTAATGGGTTAACATACTTGAAAAACAGGGTGACCACAAATCAAAAACATACAATAGATTCACAAAAACCAAAAAGAAGAGAACACAAGCATAATAAAAGAGAAAATCATCAAACCACAAAAGGAAAAACAAAAAGAAACAAAGAAGAAATACAAAATCAACTGGAAAACAAGGTTTAAAATGGCAATAAATACGTATCCATCAATAATTACCTTAAATGTCAATGGACTAAATGCTCCAATCAAAAGACATAGAGTGGCAGATTGTATAAAGAAATTAAAAAGTAAGCCTACAATATGTCACCTACAAGAGACCCACTTTAAGGCAAAGGACACACATAGATTGAAATAAAGGGAATGGAAAAAGATATTTCATGCAAACGGAAATGACAAGAAAGTGGGGGTCACAATACTCGTATCAGATGAAATAGACATTAAAACAAAAGTCATAAAGCAAGATAAAGAAAGACACTATATAATGGTAAAAGGATCAATACAAGAAGAGGATACTACACTGGTCAACATATATGCACCCAATATAGGAGCACCCAAATACATAAAACAAATACTAACAGACATAAAGGGAGAAATTGATAGGAATACAATAGTAGTAGGAGTCTCTAACACCCCACTCACGTCAATGGACAGAAAATCAATGAGGCAACAGAGATCCTAAATGACACAATAGAACAGTTAGACATAATTGATATTTCTCAGGACATTACATCCAAAAAAGCAGAATAAACATTCTTTTCAAATGCACATGGAACATTCTCTAGGAATGATCACATACTAGGGCACAAAACAAGCTTCAACAAATTTCAGAGTATATAAATTATTTCAAGCATCTTTTATGACTACAACATCATGAAAGTAGAAGTCAACCACAGAAAAAGAAATGAGAAAAATAAAATAAAATGGCATCCAATCAAAAATTACCAAGCATGCAAAGATGCAGAAAAATATAACCCATAATTAAGACAAAAATCAGTCAATTGGCACCAACCCAGAACTGAGACATATGTTGTAATTAGCAGACAGGTACATTAAAACATACAGAAAGTTAAGCAAAGGTATGGGAAATATAAAAAAGAACCAAATAGAAATTCTAGAGATGAAAACTACAATGTCAGATATGAAACATAAACTAGATGGGATTAACAACAACAAAACTTGATTTAATTCAAAAGAAGGCAGAAAAAAGGGAGAAAAAGAACAAAGAACAGAAGAGCCGAACAAAAGACAACAAGATGATAGACTCACGTTTAACTACATCAATATTTACATTAAATGTAAATGGTCTGGTGGCTTCCCTGTTGGCACAGTGGTTAAGAATATGCCTGCCAATGCAGGGGACACAGGTTTGAGCCCTGGTCCAGGAAGATCCCACATGCCGCGGAGCAACTAAGCCCATGCACCATAACTACTGAGCCTGCACTCTAGAACCCGCGTGCCACAACTACTGAAGCCTGCGCACCTACAGCCCATGCTCCACAACAAGAGAAGCCACCGCAATGTGAAGCCCGTGTACCACAACGAAGAATAGACCCCACTCGGCGCAACTAGAGAAAACCCACACGCAGCAACGAAGACCCAACACATCCAAAAATAAATTAAATTTAAAAAAATGTAAATGGTCTACCAAATACTATATGATATCACATATATGGAATCTAAAAGAAATGATACAAATGAATCTATATACAAAACAGAAACAGACTCACAAACATAGAAAACAAATGTATGGTGACCAAAGTGGAGAGGGAGCGGAGGGACAAATTAGGAGTATAGGATTAGCAGGTATAAACTACTATACATAAAATAGATAAGCAACAATGATTTACTGTATAGCACAGGGAATTGTATCCAATATCTTGGAATACCTATAATGGAATACAATCTGCCAAAAAAAAAATAAACGTCAAACTAATACAATATTGTAAATCAACTATACTTCAATTTCTTTTTAAAGTATATAGTCTACATAGCCCAATTAAAAGGCACATACTGTCAGGTTGGATAAAAGAGCAAGACCAAGTCATAGTTGACCAGCAAGAACTGCAGTTTAAACATAAAGACACAAATAGGTTGAAGATAAAAAGATATTTCTTTGAGAAGATCAATGAATCTGATAAACCTCTAACTAGACCTACCAGTAAAAAAAAAAAAAAGGAAAAAAGGTGCAATTACACAATACTAGAAATGGGAGATGCAACATAACTACAGATTCTATAGATACTAAAGAGATAATTTGGAATTATTATGAACAACTTTATGCCACTGTATTCACTAACCTAGGTGAAATGAACATATTTTTAAAAGATACAAATTAACATATCTCATAAAATGAATATCTCAAATGAAATAGATAACCTAGAGTCATATATCAACTAAAGAAATAGAATTTGTAGTTAAAACTCTTTCACAAAAACAAAGCTCCAGTCTCAAATGGCTTCACTGGTGAACTCTACCAAACACTTAAGGAAGAAATAATAGTAAATCTGTACAAAGTCTTCCAATAAAGTTAAGAGCTGATAACAATTTCCAGTTTATACTTTGAATCCATCATTACCTTGATATCAAAGCCAGACAAAAGCATTACAAGAAAAAGAATAAAGAAACACTATAGACCAATATCCTACATGAACACAAAGGCAAAAACTCTTAAAATTTTAGCAAATAGAATCTAAAAGTTGATAAAATATGTTTCTGGTTTATCCCAAAAATGCAAAATTGGTTTAATATTCTAAATAAATCAATGTAATTCACCATATTAACAAACTAATAAACAATATCCATATGATCATCTTAATGGATACAGAGAAAGCATTTGACATAATCTAACATCCATTCCTGATTTAAAGCCTTCAACAAGTAGGAAATTTTCTCAACCTGATGAAGGATGTCTGAAAAAGCCTACAGTTAACATCATCCTTTGTAGTGAAAAGACTCAATACTTTCTCCTTAAGATCAGGAACAAGACAAGGATATCCTTTCTTGCCACTTCTATTCAGCATTGTCCTGAAGTTCTAGCATTGCAATAAGGCAAGACAATAAAAGAAATAAAAGGCATCTAGATTGGAAATGAAGAAGTAAAACTGTCTTTATTCATAGCAACATGATCTTTATGTAGAAAACATGATGGCTTATTTTAAAAACCTACTAGGACTATTAATGAGTTTAGAAAGATTGCAGGATACAAGATCAATATACAAAAATCAAATATATTTCTATACACTAACATCAACAAGCAGAAGTTCATGTTAATAAAACAGTAGCATATGCAATAGCATAAAATGTTTAATTACTACTTACTAAATGCTGGGCTTTACGACAAAGTGACAAATAAACAGGGGCACTGTCCTCAAGATGCTAAGTGGGGAAACAAACATAAAAACAAATAATACACTCTGATAAGTAAAGGAATAGAGTTAAGTGTGGACATTTGGTCAAATATTCCTAACAACTTTCTCTTGTTAGGAAACCTATTCTCCCATTGTCTGAGAATAACTCATAAGCAATCCATTAATTCCATAAACTGGATCAGCACAGCCAGAATTCCTAATGCGATTAGAATAGCTCTTTTTTCTGATGTCCATGTGCCTGAAGTTAAGAGGATAAGTCTTCCTAATCCACATGTGAGGTTCTTTTGTCTAATAAACCAGTTCTCTGGCCCAGAGAGGGGGGTAAAAAGTCTATTCTAAAAGATTCAGTTGCCTTTTCTTTTTTTTTTTTGCATTTATACCAGCTGGCAGAACCTGAGAACTTAAAAGTGTACTGAGGCCTTCAATAGCTGAGGCACCATAATCCAATGAGGCTGGCCCAGAACCTTCTTTTGTGTGCCTTTTTCTTCCTGTGAAGCAAGAGCTGATTAATTAAAATGAGTATAATCAAGATTTTCAAGTAAAAGTAAAATATTTCAAATTCTTTCAAGAAAACAAACCCAAATCCTTAAGCACTCATTTATAAATACAATTTTTAAATTATTCTTGTGTTCAGTTCATTAAGGCAGTTCTTCTAGTGGCCTCTATTAACTTGGTTGAAGAAACAGGTTTTACTGAGTTCTTATACTGATGCCCTGAGCATAATGATGCATAAGTGTCACAGTAGGCTGCTGCCAGACCCTAAGTTTTTAAGATATCAGATGTCAAAATACTCCACACTCAAACCAGAGACCACAAGCAATTTAAATTATTACTGACACAGGCATATGCAAAGCAAGGGGGATTTCCTGAGTAAGGGGCAGGACCCACCAGCAAGAGGGCACTCTGATATCCCCTGTAGGAGAGAGAGAGGCAGAATGTACGTGGTCAGGAAGATGTATACACATATATCCCTCCTTCTCTATGACCTTTTTGAATGATGCAAGGGCCGACTAAGTTCTGGTGATGGGGGAGGAGAAAAGAGGGGCAGGGTGAGTTGCCTCACATGTCATTTTTGGGGGTACAGGAGAAGTAAGTGCAGAGCTTTTGATAGTCCATTGGTTTTCACCCTGGGGGAGCAGCATGGTGGTTGCCAGTTTCCATCCTGACAGGTGTTGAATGATTTAGCCAAATGTCATTGTGCTAGGGTGATTTAATTCTATCTACAATAAGCAAGAAGCCCACAATCAAAAGTGGAAGACAGACATGCTAACAAATGAAACGACATGATGTGATATATACAAAAATAGACTTATATGTGAGTTTCAGAAAAAGTACAAAAGAGAGCATCCTGTCTGAGGCATCATAGAAAAGCAATGCTCTATCAGGGTTGTGATAGAAACTGGGAATTTACCAGGTGGACAAGGGAAAGAAGGGAGTTCCAAGTAAAGGAGCTAGCCTGTGTGAAGAAAGGGAAGCATGAAACAGTTGACAAGAAGCAGTGAACAGCTTGGTACTGCTGGAGCACAGATGAAAGGGGAGAGTGGCAGATGTTGACACAGAAGTAGGCAGGGGTCAGGTGTGTGAGATCTTATATAGCTGTGCTAAAGTGCTTGGACTTTATCCAGTGGTCATGCAGACCTCTTCAACGGTGCCAAATATAGAAGGGACATGATCTGATTTTCCTTTAAGAGGAATGACTCTGACAGTATGGTTGGGGAATGGTTGAAGGCACACAGTAGGGGCAAGTCAGCTGAGAAGCTTCCAGGAGCATCTGTCTACAAGGAGCACTAAAATATCACTGAGCGTGTAATGAAATCAAGAAAATAACATTTACCGAAACTTCCATTTGTGGATGGAAGTAATACTTATAACAGTACAGACCTTAGAATCCGACTGCTTTGGTTTGAATCCTATTTCTACTGAACAAGTTCCTTCAGGGTAAGGAGGATCAGGGGGTGCTACAGGAGGGAAGAAGGATAGACAAGTAAGCCCCATGGAGAAGATGAACGTTTTATAGCATCTCAGATTTTACTGTGAATTCTTGATATACCCATTCCCACTCAACCTTTCCTCCTTTAGTCTTAAAGAATAGTGTACTATTCATTCAGCTGCTCAAGCAAAAACCTAGAAATCCAATTTGGTTCTCCCATGTGCCATGCTACAAAAATTGCCCGGGTTTTTCATCCTTTTCTATGTCTGTGGCCTTTGCCATGTGACACTGCAGTTCTCACTAATGACTAAAAAGGCAGAGGCTATTTTCACACCCCTTGATGCATGGACTGGACTCATGACTTGTTGGATTGACCTAATGGAAGATGGTAGAATTGACAGTGTATTTGTTCTGAGCCTTGGCCTTAGGCAACTTTTCATGTTTCTACTTGCTCTCTTTCATCTCTGTCATTGCCAGGAGAATATGCCCAGGTCACCCTACTGGAGAGGAGGCCTGTGTAGTAAAGCCAAGCTACCCCACGCATCTCAGCTGAGACCTGGATCAGCTGACAGGCAGGCAAAGGCCAGTTACAAGAGCAAGTCCAGCCAATATCAGCAAATCTACCTTAATGTTGTATGACACTGAGGTTTGGTGTTAATTTTTATGCTGTAATTTTTATGCTGCAATATTTGCAATAAATAAATGATATACCCCATTACCCCCATTTTCTTTCATCCTAGACATATCACATGAGTCCTATATTCCTACTTACAAAACAGGTCTCAAATCCATTCACTTTTTTCCATCTTCATTGTCCCACTCTAGTTTAAGAACCATCATACCTCATCTGAACTACTGCTTTATCTACTTCCATGCCAGACACTTATAATCTATTCTTCAAATACCAGGGAGAGTGATTTTCCCCCAAATAACATATATTAGATCACCTCAGTCATTGCCCTGCTTAAAATCCTTTAATATCTTCTCATTGCTCTCAGAATATAATCCAAATGCCTCATGATGACCTCATGGTCTGCCTAATACCAAGATGAAAAAGTAGCTTTTATTTTACCTTCAGAAATGGTTTCTTCAAAGAAGTGTGGGATCAATTCTTATTTAGAAATCTCTGCTTGAAGAAAGTTGATTTACTGTTTCAACTCATGGAATATTATTTTGGTAAAAGTACCAAAATATATCAAAATGAAACAGTTTCTTTGGAAAACACAGAAATCAAACATGATGATTTGATTTTACCAAATAGCAAAAAATTAAGGTGGAGAATAAGAGGAGAGGATGAAAGAAAAAATAACAATCCATTGGTGGTCCAGTGTATCACATTGAAATGACAAAAGGATACAATTAGACCTGAAAGAGAAGTCTACATTTGGAGCTGTGGAGAGTATATAACCCAGCTGTTCTCTAACTTCACAGGGACCGGAGAACAGAGGAAATAAGTTACCCTGAGGTAGGAGGTATAAGCTGGAAGATTAGACATGAAATCAAACTCCCTCAGAATCAGCATTGGTAAGTATTACTTAATACTTACATACAGTACTTAGCTAAAAAGTACTTTTGCTTATTTTGCTTCATTTATACCTGAAGACCTTGGGGTCTAGTGAGGTTCAGCGGATAGTAATTAGTTTTCATTCTGACATTAGGTAACTTGAGAATCCACACGATCCATGAGTCTGAAGCCTTCCCATAGTGAATTGCCATTATTTGTATTTTTAAAACAAATAGCCGTCAAGCAGCTGCCTCCTACGATGGAAGCAGGCTGAAAAATAAAGCCTACCAAAGATGCGAAATAAAATGCAAACATCACTAAAATCAGTTCCTGTTTTTAAATAATGTGGCTACAGCCCCAGAATACCAAAGGCAGCACAGGAATACCTAAGAAAGGCATTTGGTGCAGTTGTGGGCACCAGTAAGATTGACTTTAATCTCCCTGGAAGTGATATTCAGTATTAACTGCGGTTTGTCAATGCCCTGTCCCTCAGGGCATAATGTTGTGCAGTAGTGTAGTATAGTGTAGTGTAGTTTTCTGGCACCTGACTACCGCAAAGCCTTCTTCTTTGGCCCCCTGTAATGGGAGGTGTACAGGAAGAAGAGCAGCTGGGTCCTGGTATTCCTGGAATTTCTCTTCAGTGGACTGCCAGTGTACAGGTATCACAACGTGGCACATGGCTGTACTCAAGATGAGACTCCTTCTGAGAAAATGAAATCTAGCAGAAGTGGTACAGAAGACAGAAAATCCTTCTAACGTGTGCCTCCCAAACTGCCTTCTCTCCCTCTGTTCCCTTCACCAGGAGTGTCCTCTCCATCTTCTCTGCCTTCTCCACACCCTGCCTATCCTTCAGATTCCAACTCATCACACTTCCCTATAAAGCTTTCAAAGTATACAACCCCCAGTGATCTCTTTCTTTAATAAACATATATCTCAATCAGAATTTATTCTCTCTGCATCGCTGACACATCACACACAGACTGCACTATCCCAGTGAACTGTACCATAATTCAAGCCGGAAACCTACTCGTAATCCTTGTCCTGCCTTTTATTTCTCCATACATTCACCAATCACAAAGTTTGATCAGTCTTCCTCTGGAATATCTCTTAAATATCATATCCAGCCGCAACCCATCCCCCTACATCAACTACCTTCATTTGTTTGGTCTCTCTCTAATTTATCTTGCCCAAATCTCCCATTCCTACATATTGTCCGCAATGTAATTAGAGTGGTCTTAATAAAAGGCAAATCAGATCATGTCACTCTTCTGGATAAAGTATTTCAGTGATTCCCTCTGTTTTGGTGATATGGGTATCAATTTCTTTACATAGTTCACAAGGCTCTGCAAAATCTGGCCCATGATTATCTCTAGTCTAGCTTCATCTCTTGCCATTTCCCCAAATCATGCTCGCTTCCAGACTTTTGTAAATTCCCCCAAGCCGTGCCTGAACACTCTTCTCCCTACACTTTTACTGGCTAACATTTACATATTCTTCCTATCTCAGCTTAGATACATCCTCAAAAATCCTTCCGGGACCTCCATATACCAATATAGATATTCATTATATGTGATACCACTGTATCCTATATTACCATCATTTTCTAGAGACAGAGCTCTTATCTGTAAACAGTGAAATCAACTCTAGTTCATCAAAGCGGCAAACAAAATTTTTAAATATTAGGTAGCTAACAGAATCTCTGGGATCACTAAAGAATGAGACCTGGGGATCACCAGGCCAGTGATAATGCTCCAGGCTTCACTGTGGAATGGCTCCACACTACAGCTGCCTTGGAGGAGTGGAGACAACACTGATGCTAAGCACTGGGTGCTACCACTAGGACCTCTGGCCCTGCCTCTTATTGATGGAGCTCAGGTCACATTCCTGAATCCTCACTGCAAGGCATGCTGGGACAGTAGGGTTTTGTCATCTATCTTGAGGAGTGCTCAGATTAATTGTTTTATAGGTTTGTTGAGGAGCTTGAGGGTGACTAGCCATAACCACTTATTAATTTTTTATATCAGTTTTTTAAATATTTCTTTTTTTTAACATCTTTATTGGAGTATAATTGCTTTACAATGGTGTGTTAGTTTCTGCTTTATAACAAAGTGAATCAGCTATACATATACATATATCTGCATATCCCCTCCCTCTTGTGTCTCCCTCCTACCCTCCCCATCCCTCCCCTCTAGGTGGTCACAAAGCACCGAGCTGATCTCCCTGTGCTATGTGGCTGCTTCCCACTAACTATCTATTTCATATTTGGTAGTGTATATATGGCCATGCCACTCTCTCACTTTGTCCCAGGTTACCCTTCCCCCTCTCCATGTCCTCAAGTCCATTCTCTACCTCTGCATCTTTATTCCTGCCCTGCCCCTAGGTTTTTCAGAACTTTTTTTTTTTTTTTAGATTCCATATATATGTGTTAGCATACAGTATTTGTTTTTCTCTTTCTGGCTTAGTTTACTCTGTATGACAGACTCTAGGTCCATCCACCTCACTACAAATAACTCAATTTCGTTTCTTTTTATGGCTAATATTCCATTGTATATATGTGCCACATCTTCTTTATCCATTCATCTGTCGGTGGACACTTAGGTTGCTTCCATGTCCTGGCTATTGTAAATGGAGCTGCAATGAAAATTTTGGTACATGACTCTTTTTGAATTATGGTTTTCTCAGGGTATATGCCCAGTAGTGGGATTGCTGGGTTGTATGGTAGTTCTATTTTTAGTTTTTTAAGGAACCTCCATATTGTTCTCCATAGTGCCTGTAACAATTTACATTCCCGCCAACAGTGCAAGAGGGTTCCCTTTTCTCCACACCCTCTCCAGCATTATTGTTTGTAGATTTTTTTGATGATGGCCATTCTGACTGGTGTGAGATGATACCTCATTGTAGTTTTAATTTGCATTTCTCTAATGATTAGTGATGTTGAGCATTCTTTCATGTGTTTGTTGGCAATCTGTATATCTTCTTTGGAGAAATGTCTATTTAGGTCTTCTGCCCATTTTTGGATTGGGTTGTTTGTTTTTCTTGATATTGAGCTGCATGAGCTGCTTGTATATTTTGGAGGTTAATCCTTTGTCAGTTGCTTCATTTGCAAATATTTTCTCCCATTCTGAGGGTTGTCTTTTCGTCTTGCTTATGGTTTCCTTTGCTCTGCAAAAGCTTTTAAATTTCATTATGTCCCATTTGTTTATTTTTGTTTTTATTTTCATTTCTCTAGGAGGTGGGTCAAAAAGGATCTTGCTGTGATTTATGTCATAGAGTGTTCTGCCTATGTTTTCCTCTAAGAGTTTTATAGTGTCTGGCCTTACATTTAGGTTTTTAATCCATTTTGAGTTTATTTTTGTGTATGGTGTTATGGAGTGTTCTAATTTCATTCTTTTACATGTAGCTGTCCAGTTTCAGCAGCACCACTTATTGAAGAGGCTGTCTTTTCTCCATTGTATATTCTTGCCTCCTTTATCAAAGATAAGGTGACCATATGTGCATGGGTTTATCTCTGGGCTTTCTATCCTGTTCCATTAATCTATATTTCTGTGTGTGCCAGTACCATACTGTCTTGATCACTGTATATTTGTAGTATAGTCTGAAGTCAGGGAGCCTGATTCCTCCAGCTCCGTTTTTCTTTCTCAAGATTGCTTTGGCTATTTTGGGTCTTTTGTGTTTCCATACAAATTGTGAAATTTTTTGTTCTAGTTCTGTGAAAAATACCAGTGGTAGTTTGATAGAGATTGCATTGAATCTGTAGATTGCTTTAGGTAGTATAGTCATTTTCACAATGTTGATTCTTCCAATCCAAGGACATCGTATATCTCTCCATCTGTATCATCTTTAATTTCTTTCATCAGTGTCTTATAGTTTTCTGCATACAGGTCTTTTGTCTCCTTAGGTAGATTTATTCTTAGGTATTTTATTCTTTCTGTTGCAGTGGTAAATGGGAGTGTTTGCTTAATTTCACTTTCAGATTTTTCATCATTAGTGTATAGGAATGCAAGAGATTTCTGTGCATTAATTTTGTACCCTGCTACTTTACCGAATTCATTGATTAGCTCTAGTAGTTTTCTGGTAGCATCTTTAGGATTCTCTATGTATGGTATCATGTCATCTGCAAACAGTGATAGTTTTACTTCTTCTTTTCAATTTGGATTCCTTTTATTTCTTTTTCTTCTCTGTTTGCCATGGCTATAACTTCTAAAACTATGTTGAATAATAGTGGTGAGAGTGGGCAACCTTGTCTTGTTCCTGATCTTAGTGGAAATGGTTTCAGTTTTTCACCATTGAGAATGATGTTGGCTCTGCGTTTGTCATATATGGCCTTTATCTTGTTGAGGTAAGTTCCCTCTATGCCTATTTTCTGGGGGGGGGGGGGGGTTATCACAAATAGGTGCTGAATTTTGTCGAAAGCTTTTTCTGCATCTACTGAGATGATCATATTGTTTTTCTCCTTCAATTTGTTAATATGGTATATCATATTGATTGATTTGTGTATAGTGACGAATCCTTGCATTCCTGGGATGAAGCCCACTTGATCATGGTGAGTTTCTAAAAAAGTGTTAAAGTTGTCAGCTGGTATAGTAAGTATCTTGTCTGTTTCATGGGGACTCCTTTGGTCAGTACCATGTCTGTGCTGGCAAACAACTGAGGCTAAATAAAGGAGTGTGGAAATATGAATGAAATAGTGCTATTTACTATCTGAGTGCAGCACACATACCAATGAACAGGAAGGTGATGTGGAGATCAGGAAGGCATTAGTAACAAGCAAAGATATGAAAGGGGTTCATCTGCAGCAAATCAAAAGAACATAACTGAAGTCCTCAGCCTGGTCGGAATTGGGCCCTGAATGGAGCCTATAAGGTGACCAGAGAGAGTTAGACGTGCTACAATATGCTTCCATAACACTCTATACTTCTCCAATCATAGCACTTATAAAATTTTATTGAAGAGTTTGTTAGTTTCTTGTTATTCTTGCAGAGTTACAAGATGTGTGAAGACAGAGATGGCTCATCCATGCCTGCTCCATAGACAATGTGTAATAGATATTTTTAAAAATAAGTAAGTGAATGAATAAATGAATGGGGGTAAAGATGAGGGCACAGAAGTGGAAGAGAGAGGTAGGCACCAGAGAATGTTGCCTGGTTCCAGTGGGGTGACCTGGATCAGCACAGGCCTGATGCTAGCCACTCCCACACAACTCCTTTCTTTCTAATCCACTTCTCATTCTCTTTGGGAAGGATTGAGGTCTCTGGAAAATAGCCAAAAAACAATTAAGGGAGCGGCCAGCCCAAATTAATGCTCAAGCCTCAGGAGTATCTGAGCACTGAAAGCCACTTCTATTCACGTTCTCTCAGATCAAGGGGTGAGAAAGGGTTCCCAAAGCCATAACTCTTTTTAGGTGGATTTAGAAGGCATATAAAGGCCCCTGGCTGAGGACTTGCCTCCTCATTCCACAACTGGTGCCAGCACTCTCAATCCTCCACTGAGAGAAAATGTCCATCCAGTAAGTATCTCTGGGAGATTATTTTTTTAATTCCTTAGTGTGTTGATGGTAAATGGTCTATTTCAAGAGCTCCTGAAGAGGATTGATGACCCCTTTAGGGAAGGCCTTGGCTCATGGTTGGGGAGTTTATTCCTATTTTATGTATTGAAGCAAATATCTAGAATTCAGGTCTAAATTACAGTGGGGTTTGTGTGGCTTGGAATGGGCCTTGGAAGTAGTAGTGAGCATGAAGATTTCAATAAGGCAGACCTGGGTTCCACTTCTTGCCCAGCCATTTCCTAGCTGTGTGATTTTGGGCAAATTACTTTTTGAAGTCTTGGCTTTTCCGTATATAGAATGAGTAGTACTTACCCCCATTATGGTGTTGTGAGTTTTAAATGAACGAATAGCATACAAAGTCCTTTTAAAAGTATGTGGCACATGGTAAGTCCTTAATAAAAAATAACTATCATAATTAGGCAGTCTGGTCAGCTCTCACTCTAAGAAGTTATAAAATGGAGCCAAAGTGAGAAGGGAGAAAATAATCAAAAACATAAGACCTAAATCTCCTTGTCTGACTATATTTAAAATGTACTGTAGCTCTTGGAGACTGGTGATGAAGTGAGATGATGGGAAGAAGTGATGGTATAATATGGGTGAATAACAAAGGATGACAAATTGATCCCCAAACCTGTGGTCTCCCAGTGCATAAGAGAGAGAGGAATGAGACTCTCTGGAAGGCAAGAGAATAAATGATGCAGTAAAAGCTGAGGGCAGGGACAGGGCAGGCTAATTCTGTAGGAAGGACTCGGTCAGGAAGAGAAGTGACAATAGCGGGATGTTTTGACTTGTCTTCAGAAATATGGGAAAACTGCAGAGGGCAAGCAAGTCCACTGTGGCATTAAAAGGGAGGTCATTTTCTCCTTTATCAAAGGAGGAGCACTGACCTGGGCCCCTTTGCCAACCTGATACATTTCTACCACCACACCACACCAAAACACTGTGTGCTCCCAGCCCAGGCTAGACTGGCAGTATGCACCACCATTGAGCAGAGAGCATCTTTTCTCCTGGAGCTCTGCCTCTATCTCCGTGGACTTCCTGAGATTCCACATGAGATTCTTCCTCATTATTCCACCATTTCAGAGTCGAACATCCTGCTGGTGGTTACAAGAAACTGTTTGAAACTGTGGAGGAACTGTCCTCACCGCTCACAGCTCATGTTACAGGTTGGTCTCACCTATCTTGAAGCCATCTTCTCTTTTCTGTCTCAATCTCTCTTCTCTGTCTCCTTATTCATTGGCATCTCTCAGAACGGGCTCCCTCTGTGGGCTACAGAGAGAGGAATCTGGACATTTGGGCTTTTTATGCTAAGAACCCATTTCCTCTTTTCTTTACTTCTCTAATATAGAAAAATGCTACCTAACTGGAATTCCTTAACAACTGGGACTATACCTTTGTCATCTTTAAGGTGTCAGTGCCTAGCTCAGTGCCTGGCACATAGAAAATGTCCTGTAAATGTCTGTTCTATCAGTTGCAGAATAAATGAAGGCCTGGTGACAAGCATCTGGGAATATGACAATAAAGGGTGGTAGGTTTCATGCCCATTATATCAGAAGTCTTGGTTCTGGAGTCAGGCAGATGTAGGTGCTAATTGTAGCTCTATTATTTTACTATCTGTGAATCCTTCAACAAGTTATTTAAACTTTCTGAGTCTCAATTCATTCACCTACCATAAACCAAATTTTACCTCATCGAGATGTTGTGAAGATTAAATGAGATAATGTAAATCGAAAGATTCACACAGTATCCAACACAAAGTTATCCATAGATGGTTGTTATTATTACTACTGCTATCATTATCCAAAGTCACCACATGACCCACATAGCATCCTTGCTTAGACATGGTGTTATAGGAAGGTCCAAAGCCTGGGCAGGTCTCTTTCCTCCCAATTGTCTCTTATGCAAAATAGAAGGAATGAGCCCGGTGCTCTTTCTCAACTAGATTCTGATGCTAACAATCTAGGTTCTAGCAATCAAATTAATGCTGTGCCTTTTAGTTAAGTCACGCCTTCTTTTCAAATTTTTATCAGAAATATACATCCTTGTAAAGTGGGCTGCTGAAATTGAGCTATATGAAATAATACATTTGTGTTTTTTTTAATAGCAAGGATTATAAAAACACTGCCAAATGCTGCACTTTTCAAAGGATCAAAGGGCACAAACCTAACTGTTTAGACTGAACAGACTTAAGGCCTTTCTTGTGTGCCCCTCATTTTGCAGAGAAGGACACGGAGGCCTAGAGATGGCACATAGCAAATCCTGAACCAGAATTCAGGTCTCTGACAGCCCTTTGCACTTTCTGCTATAGCAGGTTGACCTTTATCTGGACAGTAGCCCATATTCTCAAAGGAATATAGGTCTATATTTTAAGAAGCCAGTATTCTTGTTGTTTCATTTAAACGGTTTGTTCTGTAGACACATCTTTGTTTAGTATCTAGATCCCTGCTTCTAATCCATCCCTCCTATATATCAAGAAATTTGAAATTTTTCTTAAAAGTGAGACAGTAAAAAGGCAAATGTATTGGTAGCTGGGGAAATCTGTTAGATGGAGAATCCCATTCCATTCGAGATACTTTTCCCTGTCTCCTTCCAACCCTTTATCTAAACTCTGAGATGTTGCCACATTTCCTACCACTTGGTCTCCTAGTGAAAGGAGAGTAGGCCAGCAGGCATTTCCTGAGAGCTACCCGCCATGAGAACTGGGAATGGAAATGACTGCCAGCTTTAAAAGTAAGAGGCTGCCCAATCGGGCTGCTTAGATAATCACTGCTCTTTACCTGGGTGAGAAGGGCAGGGGTAAGAAGCAATGTTCTGAGTCTTGCCTTCATCACAGGCAGGATCCCCCTCTGGTTGACCGGCAGTCTCCTTCGATGTGGGCCAGGACTCTTTGAAGTTGGATCTGAGCCATTTTACCACCTGTTTGATGGGCAAGCTCTCCTGCACAAGTTTGACTTTAAAGAAGGACACGTCACATACCACAGAAGGTAAAGAACACTAGGGCCCACTCCTCCTAGGGTTCGGACCTATCTCAGCTCCTCCCTCCAGGTACTTTTCAACCTCCTGAACCCAAGAGGAGACTTTTATACTCGCCTCCACTCAGAATCCTCCTGGGCCAGTGAGTCTGTATGGACACCTCGGAGATGTACTATGGGATAAAGAAGCAGCTATTGGGGTCTGACACGCCTGGCTTCAAATCCCATATGCCCTACATACCATTTGCCTAGGTGGGTGCCCTTTGGCAAGATGTTAGTCTCTAATTCTTTGTTTTGTCATCTATAAAAATGGGAGAAATAAGAGAATTTACTAAAGGGTTTATTACAAGGATTAAATGAGAACATGGTTCCTAGCCCATAGGAAGCATTTAATAATAATAATAGTTATTATTATTAAACCATGGGTCTCTTGATATCTTTCCTTTTTTATAATCAGAAAGGCCAATGGGAAGGAGGGAGGGGTGTTACAAAGGAGGCAAGGACCAAATATGTCTTAATAATACAAGAAAGAGAAGTTTTCTAAAAACAGAAGATTGTTGCTAAAAGGCTTGAAGCCCTAAGCCATCACTGCAATTTCATTACAAAGATTCATTAACACCACAATAAATAGTTTGTCTTATGCCTTAATATTCAGGCCTGTTAGCAGCTTTGTTGATCACCACAGATTTCAGGCATTCTGAAGAGACATCAAAAGAAAGAATAAATGGAGTCTTGCAGTAGTCAGGATAACTTGGACTGTAATAGAAGAGAAACAGATCAGGTCAAGCAGAAATTTAGTTATGAAAGCATATTTTGGAGGTCAGGCAAAGCCTTTATATGCCTCCTAAAGACCTTGGTACTTTTTCCTCTTTATGAAAGTGCAAAATCAGATTTTAATTGGCTCTCCACATGAGAAATCCTAGGCAACGTATGCCATCTAGTCTGGGAGATATGGTTCAGGAGGTCTGCCTGTGCAAGAGACCAGATTCAAGAATATCTACTTTTAAAAGTAGCAAAATAAATTTTTAAATTGAAGAAAAACATAAGAGGGACATGAGGAAGATTGAAAGGAATATAATTCAGCATAACATATTCTATACTTCCCCGCTCAGTGTAGATTGTTGAATTATAGGCTACAGGAAGTCAGAGGTCCAATGTGAACTACCCATGGGGCTGCATAGTGTGATATGGAACAGGCATGTTTTCTGGCTCTGGCCACATATGCTGATCACTTAATTTCTCTGAACCTTGATTTCCTCATATGTCACTGTGAAGTTTATAAGACATAAATTTAAGCTCGTGGCACATTGTCTCTTTCTCCTTCAGTCACCCCAAGAAAGTTACGAGACTCTTCATTCTTCATGTTGTGGATTTATGATTCTGACTTTAGGAGGTCACATAGAATGACCATTCTAAGCTCCCCATGGACTACACTAATTGCCCTTGTCTGTGACCCTTTCCCGTGTCTCAATGTCCTTCAGGTTCATTCGCACTGATGCTTACGTACGGGCAATGACTGAGAAAAGGATCGTCATAACAGAATTTGGCACCTGTGCTTTCCCAGACCCCTGCAAGAATATATTTTCCAGGTTACTGAAACCCAACTGCATGTTATTAAAGACATTTTACATTAGCCCTTTTTCTCTCATGGCTTGAAAGTTACTGGACTGAAAAATCCATTTGCTTCTGCAGGTTTTTTTCTTACTTTCGAGGAGTGGAGGTTACTGACAATGCCCTTGTTAATATCTACCCAGTGGGGGAAGATTACTATGCCTGCACAGAGACCAACTTCATTACAAAGATTAATCCCGAAACCTTGGAGACAATTAAGCAGGTAGGACACAGTGCTCAGACTATATAGCTCAGGGAATTTAGAGTTTGCAACTTAGAATTAAATCAGCTGTGCATTTGGGTTTGAAGAATTTGAGAGCCAGAGAGATTAAGTTTCAAATCCCTGCTTTGTCATCAACTACTAGCAATGTGACATAGGGCAAACTTTGTTTCTCCATCTGTGAAATTTTAAACATTTATTATGTGGATTGGAGGAAAACCGTATAAAATGCCTAACATATTTATTTGTGACACAAATATTTATTGAGTCCCTTCCATGTACCAGAACTTATGCTAGATGCAAAAGATATACCAGTGAGTAAGACAACATCGTCCCTGCTCTTCATGGTTTTTATAGACTAGCATGGAACTGGCACATTTAATATTGAAAACCCTACCATTCATTGTTCTAGGAAAGTGTGTTGTACCAACTTGCCCCTTCTTATAGACACTTCTTGTTAGAAATAAAGCTATATCTTAAATGAAAAAGCATAGAGAAACATGTCAGCAGTATTAAAAAGTGATAAATTTTGATGAGAACTTAGGCAATCTTGGTGCAGCATTTGATAAGATAGATCTACATTTTCAACCAATATTTATTAAGATGTAACTATTTGCAAGGCATTGTTCTTGTCTTCAGAAAGCTTAACACCTAGGTGGAGAAATCAAATGAATACATTACTTAACTATAATAGGACACAGAATGTGAGGACTCTTTTCACAGAGGGAAAACCTTCTATGAAAGAACAAAGATTGCTTCTGGCAGTAGTTGGTGGATGTGAAGTGGGGCAGATCAAGGAAGGTTTAAAAGTCTTGCACTTGAGTTAGAAGTTAAAGGGAAGGCACAACTTCATTGATTTTGGAGAAAGAACATTTCATATACAGGGAGTACCATGATCAGCTGTATAGAGGTGGGAAACTGGAGGATAAAGAATAATTTATTTGGCTAGATTTGCAGTATTTCTCAATGGAGGTGGCAGTGGCGTTGGGCCGGTGGTACTTCATCATTGTGGGGACTGTCCCACCCACTGCAGAGGTTTGGTATCCCTGATTCCACCTACTAAACACCAGACATGTCCTCAATCATTGTACAAACTCCAAATGCTCACCAACATTTCCAACTCTCCCCCTAGGGGGCAATAGCACTCCCAGGTGAGAACTACTGATCTAAAGCATGCCACGTCAAGGGGAATAGTGAAACACAGGGTAGGGTGAAACTAGAAGTTTGAATAATGGACAAAAATTTGGAATAAGTCATTTAGCTGATGGGAAGCTACTCAAAGTTTTTGTTCAGGGAAGTGGTATAAGCAGAGCTGTACTTTAGGTTATTTAATCTGGAAGCCACGTGTAAGCTGTATGGGAGGACAAAAGAGATAAGGGATAGCTAGGAGACCAGTTAAGTGGAATTGAAGACCAGAACTAGATATTCAGTGTAGTAGGAATAGAAAGGAAAAGGAGTCCCAACAATGGGTCTCAATATCACAAGCTGATTTATAATCCCCAACAGACTATTTACTAAGGCTTAACATATTCTCGATAGCTCTTTCTTAGTTTAGATGTATGTTTGAAACCACATATGAGTGTATGTGTAGATCATTTAGAGAAATACTGAAGCTGAGTTTCTAAACCATCCATTTGACTTTGACAGTGAATCCAATTACCATAGTAATTTAATTGGAAGTGTGAAGTTCATGGTATGGCTCCAGAATAGACTTTATTAGGAGTCAGGTTTCATTGTGAGCAGCACTATACCCTGACTTCGTATAAAAATGTAGTTTTAAAATTTTGAGTGTTTTTTTGTTGGTTTACTATTACTGAAATAGACTCCTAACAAGTTCCTTTGCCTCCAGCCCGATTCCCTTAAATACAGCTTCCTTAATTCAGTAGAAGCAATTTTCTTTTCTAAAATGCAAGTATAAATGTGTTATTCCAATTAGTGCACCCATAGTTTCCAAGATAAAGTTAAAAGCACAGACCTTTGTGGCTGGCCCATTTTATTTCTCCTCTTCCATGTGTGTGTATCACCACAGCCATGCTGAATGACTAGTAATCCCCAAGCAGCATTCACTTTTTGCGACTCTATGCCTTTACATTAGGGTTCCTACTCCCTAGAACACACTGTCATCCTTCTCCATCTGGTAAATTTTACTCATCTTTCAAGCATGTGTTGGAGTCATTGCCCTTGGGAAGCCCTGCCTAATCCCCTAGTCTGGGTTAGATGGTCTTTCTTCACAGATATCATTTTGCACCTACTACTGTATACCAGCTTATTGGTCTAATACAGTGCTATTAAATGGAACTTTCTACAACGATGGAAATGTTCTATGTCTTCATTGTCCAAGTGCTATTGAGCACTTGAATGTGGCTACTGTGACTGAGGAACTGAATTTGAAGTTCTATCTAATTATGGTTAACTTACATTTAAATTGCTATATGTGGCTACCATAGTGGACAGTGCAAATCTAGACTGAAGTTCTTGAAAACAAGGGCCATCTCTGTTTTCCTAGACCCTGACACAGCACCTGGCATATAATAGAAGCTCAAGGAATACTTGATGAATGACTGAATGACTGAATGAATGTCTTGCCTTTTATTTAAATGAGGGTGCTAAAAACTCCCTATACTTTAAAACATACTCTCCTAATCACATAGAAAGAATTTTGGTTAGACAAATATATACTCCATCGATTATTCATTCAATAAATCTTTATTGAGCAGGTTCCAGGTAGAAATTCTAGTGCTCTACATCCTTAGATAAATCATTTGATCTCTCTGACACCTCAAGTTCTTCTTATGTAAACTGAGAGGTTTGTGGTAGATTAGTGGTTTTGAATTTTTTATGAGAATCCAAAACGAATTAAAGCACTGAATCCTATCTTCAAAAAGTTTCCATTAACTCCAGGAATTCATGGTTCCCCTGAAGTCTATTTGGGTTAAGACTTTCTATACTAGATGAATCCTGAAGTTCCTTTCAGTTCCAAATTCATTCTGTATGTAAGATACTGGATTTGGTATTCAGGTTGTATCATAAAAAATTGCCATTTTTATAAAATGAAAATTATTGACTATCAGCATACAATTCAATGTAATTCAATAAGGAGAATGTAAAGAAGTTTCAGGATTCAAATTCGTCACTGTTTGAAGACAAACTGCATGTGCAAAAGGAAAGTAACCAACCAGAGTAATATATGGCCTACATCAATTGAAAAGCTCAATCAGGGAGAACTTGAAGATTTCAGAGGCATGAGGGGTCAGCATGGGGGTCAGAGGAGAGCTCAGAGCTAAAGATGGGACTTCTACAGATTTAAAAGAGGGTAAGACCCAGAGAGATGGAAAGAAAGAGAAAGCACACTTAGGGTGAGGGTGCAAGTGGTAACGGTGAGGTCAGACTGAGGAACCAAAGGTGTAATACGATCTTCCTCTTAACATGGGTGACGTTTGTTCTCCTTCCATAGGTTGATCTTTGCAACTATGTCTCGGTCAATGGAGCCACTGCTCACCCCCACATTGAAAATGATGGGACTGTTTACAATATTGGTAATTGCTTTGGGAAAAATTTTTCAATTGCCTACAATATTGTAAAGATCCCTCCACTACAAGCAGGTCAGTTTACCACTTTGACTCTTCTTAAAACAAGTATCTAGGGGCTTCCCTGGTGGCACAGTGGTTGAGAGTCCGCCTGCTGATGCAGGGGACACGGGTTCGTGCCCCGGTCCGGGAAGATCCCACATGCCGCGGAGTGGCTGGGCCTGTGAGCCATGGTCGCTGAGCCTGCACGTCCGGAGCCTGTGCTCCGCAATGGGAGAGGCCACAACAGTGAGAGGCCCGTGTATCGCAAAAAAAAAAAAAAAAAAAAAAAAACAAGTATCTGTAACATGAGAAAGTTACTGGAAATACAGGGTGTCAGATCAGAAATATCAGGCTAGCACTATATGGACAGTTAAATTACTCTCAGATTTTAGGACAACTGCCCCTCACTCTTACCCTACCAGGGGACCAATGCCAAAAAGCACCATAGCAGGAAATGACATCTTCAAAAATAAAGTTTCCGTGTTCTATTCTACAGTGTTTCAAAGGTGTAGTGTATATGTGACTTTGATCATATAAGATTTAGATTCGAATCCAGCAAATATTTATTGAGCACTTATCCATGTGCCAGACAAAATTAAGATTTTAAACAAACATGTGTATGTGTAATAGGATACACACATGTATATGAAAGTGTAGTAAGTATTTTGTGTGTATTTAATTCCCAAAACTAAAAACATAACTTTTTAACTCATATACTATAGAGAAAGAATATTAAAACAGAAGAGAGTACTCTTTAGAATTCTCCATTCATCCTCCATTCATTGCCAGAAATTTGATAATGATCTTGATAATAGAATTATTTGAGTATATATGGATTTTTACATACAAATCTTGAGCCCCACCTGAGGTAGACTGAATGAGTAATTCTAGGGGTGAGCCCATAGTCAGTATTTTCAGAAGCTTTTTACGTGGTTCTTATATACACTAAGGTTTGAAGACACTGCCTTAGTAGTAAATAAACTTTAATGTGCTTAAGAATTATTGTAAAGGGCTATGGACCCAAAACACATATGCCATAACTTTATAGATAACTTAAGAGATTGTAAAAGGCACTTTGACCATACTAAAATTTTGCCTTACTCCCTTGACTTAGAATCCACCTCCAGATGTAAGATGTGACTCCACTGTACCCTGTCTGCCACACAATGTTTGAGTATACTTTCCAAATCTGCTGCTATTTGGATTTTCCTGGGTGATTGCAGCTCCGCGTGAAATTTCTCTAAGAAATGCCAGTGACTGAGAAAATGGAAATAAACTCTTTAAAAAATCAAGATCTGAAAATGTATTTCTTTGCTTGCATAAGCTGTTCTAAATGCTTTGTATTTAAAAAAAAAAAAAAAAAGAGGCTGTTCCATAGCCTTTTGAAACCACTTTATTTCAGACAAGGAAGATCCAATAAGCAAGTCAGAGATCGTTGTACAATTCCCCTGCAGTGACCGATTCAAGCCATCTTATGTACATAGGTAACTTGAAGGCCTGCTATGAATCTTCAGGAAAACTCAGGTTTAAAGATCTGCTTTGCCTACCTTTGATACCAATCCTGATCATGACATTTTCTTGCAGAAACCTAAATTTAAATGTAGTTAATTTCATGTAGGCACTGTTGATTCATATAACTGAGTATACCTCATGTGTACATATTTCTCTGTGGTTTGAGAATCAACCCTTCCCACTCACAAGTTTATTTCTGTTTCTGAACAGTTTTGGTTTGACTCCCAACTATATTGTTTTTGTGGAGACACCAGTCAAAATTAACCTGTTCAAGTTCCTTTCTTCATGGAGTCTTTGGGGAGCCAACTACATGGATTGTTTTGAGTCCAATGAAACCATGGGGGTAAGTCTTACATTTATTTGTCAGCTTTATGGTTCTGAAGAATATGTCTTTCATAATGCACACTTTTTTTTCTTTCTAAATGCATCAAAATATTCTCTTCACTTTTCAAGGTTTGGCTTCATATTGCTGACAAGAAACGAAAAAAGTATATCAATAATAAATACAGGACATCTCCTTTTAACCTCTTCCATCACATCAATACCTATGAAGACAGTGAGTTTCTGGTTGTGGATCTCTGTTGCTGGAAAGGGTAAGAAAGAACATTGGATAAATGTTACATCTCCAGTTGTTCCTGGAAATTAGGGTTTCTTTCGGAGATGCCACTCTCAATATTTAATCTGAATTACATCTAAAAAAGCAAGAAGAATGCTTAAGTCACAAAATATGATTGAAAAGGCTGTA
The DNA here is from genome assembly GCF_003676395.1 of Aethalodelphis obliquidens. Classification (NCBI taxonomy): domain Eukaryota; kingdom Metazoa; phylum Chordata; class Mammalia; order Artiodactyla; family Delphinidae; genus Aethalodelphis; species Aethalodelphis obliquidens. Next base: position 5,850,734 of record NW_020837957.1, on the reverse strand, counting down.
GGGAGTTTAGATAATCAGAAACACTAACCGAACCTCAAAACTATGGTTAATGATTGAAAACTGATCAGGTCCATGAACCAGACCTGAAAATAAAAGATTCTGTGACTTGATGAGTAAACTTAAGCTTAATTTCACTCAAACTTAACAAGATCCTTTGGGTAGCCTAGAACTCCACCTAGTCTGGGTTTGGGAAAAAGAGATATGCTTTCTTCAAAACAGCAGGTCACTAAGAAAGACAGTAGTCCCTGAAGACACAGGCAGAATGGTGATAGAGAAACAGAGCAGAACGTTTTAAAGGCTGTTGTTATTTGAACATATCCATGAGCAGGATTCTTTTCTCCACCCAGAGTGGGCAGGAGAAATGGCTCCAGGATTCCTGAGTCTTTAGCAGGTTCTGGGTTGGGGTCTGAAGAATAGGGAGGCACTTGTGCTTTTAAAAGGCATGAAGCATGTCTCTAAATTATTTGTAATTGGCTGTCCTCATGTTTGACTTCTTATTTTTGCAGATTTGAATTTGTTTATAATTACTTATATTTAGCCAATTTACGTGAGAACTGGGAAGAGGTGAAAAGAAACGCCAGAAAGGCTCCCCAGCCTGAAGTTAGGAGATATGTACTTCCTTTGAATACTGACAAGGTAACCACCCTCTACATAGATTTCAGATATAACCAGAATGTTTCATCTCACTAAGGATTTTTTCTCCTGCTGTGTGTTTATACATAAAGTCTTGAAATTTCAGAGCTGGAAGGAACTTTAAAAATTAATTCCACTTCCCTCATTTTATAAGCTAGGAAACTGAAGCTCAGAAGAGTCACATGACTTAGCAAAATCCAACTGTGGTGGAGTCAAAACGAAAACGAGGTTTTGACTCTAAACCTGTTGTTCTTCTATTTACAAAATCCTTTCAAAGTGATTGCAATACAACTGGTTAGAACATAAGCAAAAACAGTGGAATAAGTGGGCAAAAAAGCTTAAAAAAAAAGTAGGTTGGCAGTCTTTGAAGGCTTTCAGGTCAAAAGGTTTGTGCTTTATTTGACAGGTGATGGGGAGATAGTCAAGGTTTTGAACAGAAGAAAGCCATATTCAGAGCTGGTGGACTGGGTATCAAGCGTACTGACTACTCTAGTTGTCCCTGCTACTAAATGTCCAGCTTCCCTGAGCAAGTCACTCAGTGAGCAAGTTCCCCTACAGTTCGGTTGCCTGCTCAGAAACCTAAGTAAATTGGACTAAATAATAACTAAGGTTATTTGCAGCTTAGATTTTCTAAAATAAGGCTGTGTTGTGTGTAAGTAGTATTGGAAGTAAAGAAAGGATGATGATAAGGGACCTGGGATTGGAGACAATGAAAATCACTCAGGTGATAGAAAAATGTAGTGGTAGTAGGAACAGACAAACCGACAAAAGTGAGAGTTCCTACAGGTAGAATTAAAAGGATCTTACATTTGATTGGATGGTAGAATGAATTAAGTCTTATACATGCAAAAGACCATAGAGATCCTTTAAGCCTATGTGTCTAGAGTGTTGATACCTTTGGAAATAGGAAATGTAATAATAGGCAGAGCAGGTTTGGAGATAAACCTGAATTGTAGAACTATGAGGAAGTGGGGAGAATGAGTAAAAGGGCTGACTTCAAGACAGACCCAGGTTGACCAGGGCTTCCAGCATTCTAGCTGTTTGATTCGCGGCAAGACATTTAACCTTTTTAAATCCCCTTTTCTTTATCTATATCCACCATACAGGATTTTTGTGATCAATAAACAAGGTGACATATGTCAATCACTGAATATAGTCCCTCACACAAAGTAAGTGTTAAATAATATTGATTATAATCATCATCAACAGCAAAATCAGCATCAACAACATTTTCGTGAAGACGTCTTGTAGGCTTTCATATGGAAGTGCAGGTCCTTGCGACACAAAGTAGGGTCAGAAGAAAAGAGCTGATAGTTATTGGAATTGAAATGATGATCAAATATATGAAGACAGATAAGATTGCTAGCAGGAAAAATTCATACTTTAGAGTGTTTTAAAAGAAACATACAAATTTGTTTATTTTAAAAATGATGAACTTGATAGCCATAACATGCTGAAAGAAAAGAAAAGATGGCCAAGCACAAAAGTTGGGGAAACATCCATGTGCAGAAAGTGGTAAGAAAAGAGGAGTCAGAAAAAGAAAGAGAAAAACATCACCAAAGGGCCTTAGTTACAGCTAAGAGAGGATAATGCCACATGATAAGGCAAGAGAAGGGTTTCACTGGTGCCCACTGCTATATATAGACAAGTTGAAAAGAATGAAGATGAAGAGCAAGAAACCAGATTTAGTGATCTCCAGGGGAGGAGGGAGGGAGGCAGAAATCAGGTTTCAAGGCAATAAAGGTGAGCAATTGATGAGAATGTGGGAGCAATTACTATAGCCTGCACTTTTAAAAGTTTGGCAATGAAGAGAAAAATAAGTCATAAATTAGGGAAATAAGAGATAAACGGATTGAAGGAAGGAGAGGAAAGAGTATGAGTGAAGTTTCCAGTTTAGTGATTAATATAACAGTGATATCTTTAAAATATACCCTTATTATTTTTGAATAGGCAGTGAATTTAAATGGTCAAAAAACTCAAAATGATCTAAAAAGTTACACACTGGAAGTGTCGCTCCAACCTCTCTCTGCCTCCATTCCATACCATTCCCCTTCACTTCTGTGTGTAACTTTTAATGTCTTTCCTTTTCCTTTGTTTATGCAAATATAAGAAAATATAAATATATATAATTATTATTTCCCATTTTTACACAAAAAGTAACTTTCTATATCCACATTTTTGTTCCTTGCTTCTTTTCATTTTAAAATATATATTGAAGATCTTGCTTTCTTCAACTGCACGGTATTCTTTTTTGTGAACATACCCAAGTCCCTCACTGCTGAGCAACAGAGTTGTTTCCATTCTTTGGCTGTTACAGATAATGTCACAGGAATAACTTTGTATGTATGTTATTTTATATATGTGCAGATATAGCAATAGGATAGACTCTCAGAAGTGAAATTGCTGGGTCAGGGGATAAATGCATGTGTTAAAAAAATAGTGAGGGGGAAGAGTGAAAATAAGGAGCTAGTTTGGAAAGCAAAGATAATGTTACACATCTCTTACATTAAAAACCCTAATTTAATGGTGGAAAATATAAGATACAACAGAGTAAAATCATTAAAGTTACAGTCGCATAAGTAATGTGTTCGACATCAACATTTGAACTTACTGAATACATGTATAAATATGTATGTATGCACACATGCCGCTCTCTCCTTCCCAAAATCACCATGAAGTGCCTCGAGGCCCCACTTCACAGAATCTCACAAGACCCATCCTCACCTCCCATCTCTTCCCAATCCTGAAAATCTTTCACTATTTCCTTTTAATTCATTGTACATACCAGAAAAATTCCATCTATCCTCTGCTCAGAAGGTTCCTTCCACCTTCTTTCTTTTACCAAAAAATCTGACACTCTCTCTAGGACACTGGTCTCTTCAGCAGCAATTTCCAGGGGTAGCAGTTTCTCCTCCTACAGCGCTTGTACCACTGGGCCTGGGGTTGTGGTACACTTGTTCCACTTTGCTGCTTCCAGACCATTGCTCCTTCCACCCACCCTTAAAATCTTCCAATTTCAAATCTCACTTCAGCTAAGTATATAGCCAAGTGGTATGTCTACATTTACATATATACACCACTCATTATTATTCTCACCAATTAACCACCACTCCTTCTCCCTTCTGGCTCAGTGTCACACTCCCCTGATCTACTCCTGACTCTCAGTTATTTCAAAATACACATCATAAGTGACTCTTCCAACAACTGGTCTCTCAGTTCCATGACGTCTTCCACTGATTTTGTCTTCCATTCTATCTCAGCCACTCACTCCCCACAGTCATGCAATTGACCTTGCCATTACCTTTGACTGTGCTTCTACCATAACCTTGGTTTCATGCATGACACATTCTGACTACCACCTATTATCTTTCAAGATTACTTGCCCCATTGCAGTTCCCACCAGGAACCTCCAATCTATTGAACCTATTACCTTCTCATCATCTCTCACTCCCTTGAGGACTTACCTTCCCTCCTTATTCAATAACAATTTCATGGTTAATCATTGTAATCACCCCCTTGAGTAGATCTTCATTTCTCTTCCCTCTTTCTTACTTTATAGAACTTATTTGTCAAAATCATAATCCTAGTTAAATTCAACCCTCCACCCACTCCATGCTTGTACCTCTAAGGCTGAAATTAAGTGCTAAAAACACACAATTGTGTTAATGGGCCCATTTTTAAGTACATGACAACAAACCTTACTGCTACATTTCCCAACTTCACTTTCCTAGTTAAATATTTCACACCCTCCTCTCTTCAACCTTCTAACACCTCCCACCTCCACACTCATACTCAACTGATGGCTCTGCTTCCTATTTTACTGAAACAAATGAAAGAAATCAGAAAAGAACGTAGACTCCTGCCACCACATCTACCCACCCACCAGCATCTGTACTCATACTGAATTATCCATCATCCTATTCAGAACTAGTCTTTCCCATCCTTCCTCACCCTCTCCAGGACAACACTCTACAATTCTCCCCCTCTCTCATATATCTCACTCTCCTCCTGTTTTCATTAAATCATGCATATCATGCTATTATTTTGCCCTCTTACAAAATCCTTCTTTTAACTCTTCTTGCCCCCACCACCTATCCCCTCATTCCTCTCTTGAAGACCCCTTTATGTTGGAGGGCACCAGAACTCAGCCCTTTGTTCTATCTTCTATCTGTACGTTCACTCCCTTTGTAAAGACTCATGCTTTAAAGCAGCCTAGAATTTCACTTCCAACTTTCCTTTTAACTCAAGGTTCTTATATGCTACTGCCAATGCCATGTCTTTATTTTGATGTCCAATAAACACTTCAAGTTTAATAAGACAAAACCTAAACTTCTCCTCTTCCCCTACCAAAAATTACCTTCAGTAATCCCCATCTTTGCTGTGACAACTCCAACTTTTAATTATTCGGGCCAAAAACCTTGAAGCCCTCCTTACTCCTTTCTCAGTTTCATGCCTCTTCCCCACCCCATATCTTAACTATCAGGAAATCCTCTTGGCTCTACCTTGCTCTCCTCACTGACTTCAATGCTACTAGCCTAGTCTGAACCATTGTTTTCTTTTGACTGGACTACTACAAGACAAACTGGTTTCCCTGATTTCACTCTTTCATCTCCCCTTTTTTTTTTTTTTAATTTACATGTATTTTATTTATTTATTTATTTTTGTATCTCTCACATATATATATATATATATATATATTTTTTTTTTTTTTATATAGCAGGTTCTTATTAGTCATCCATTTTATACACATCAGTGTATACATGTCAATCTCAATCTCCCAGTTCATCACACCACCACCCCCACCTGCCGCTGCTTTGGTGGTTTGGTGATTTGCTGCTTGGTGTCCATACATTTGTTCTCTACTTCTGTGTCTCAATTTCTGCCCTGCAAACCGGTTCATCTGTACCATTTTCTAGGTTCCACATATATGCGTTAATATACGATATTTGTTTTTCTCTTTCTGACTTAACTTCACTCTGTATGACAGTCTCTAGATCCATCCACGTCTCTACAAATGACCCAATTTCATTCCTTTTTATGGCTGAGTAATATTCCATTGTATATGTATACTACATCTTCTTTATCCATTCGTCTGTTGATGGGCATTTAGGTTGCTTCCGTGTCCTGGCTATTGTAAATAGTGCTGCAATGAACATTGGGGTGTATGTGTCTTTTTGAATTATGGTTTCTTCTGGGTATATGCCCAGTAGTGGGATTGCTGGGTCATATGGTAATTCTATTTTTAGCTTTTTAAGGAACCTCCATACTGTTCTCCAAAGTGGCTGTATCAATTTACATTCCCACCAACAGTGCAAGAGGGTTCCCTTTTCTCCACACCCTCTCCAGCATCTGTTGTTTGTAGATTTTCTGATGATGCCCATTCTAACTGGTGTAAGGTGACACCTCATTGTAGTTTTGATTTGCATTTCTCTAATAATTAGGGATGTTGAGCAGCTTTTCTTGTGCTTCTTGGCCATCTGTATGTCTTCTTTGGAGAAATGTCTATTCAGGTCTTCTGCCCATTTTTGGATTGGGTTGTTTGTTTTTTTAATATTGAGCTGCAAAAGTGATCTCGACAGAGCAGTCAGGGTGATTCTTTTAAAAATAAATCAGAGCCTGCCACTGCTCTGCTCAGAACCCTCCAATGACTTCCCACCTCTCACTCACAGAAAAAGACCAAGACCTCACAATGACCTATCAGTCATTACCCTTCCACTGTCCTCTCCTGTTCTTCTCCCCAAGCTCAGTCAGTGCAGCCACACTGGTCTCTTTAACGTTCTCCAAGGACCTTTGGCGTACTCCTACCTCAGGCCTTTGTAGTTTGTTCTCTCTGCTCAAATGCTCTTCCCCAGATACCTGCATTGCTAGCTTCCTTCATCTCCTACAAGTTTTATCCCAAATTTCACCTTTTCAATGAGGCTCACCCTGACCACCTACTAAAATTACAACTCACCTACTCTTCACATTTCTGATTCTCCTTACTCTGCTCTATTCTTTTTCCTCACATTCATGATGTACAAAACACTTTGTCTATTAATTATATTTATATTGTTTATGTTCCCAAATTAGAATGAAAACTTCATGATGACAGGGACTCTGTTCTCTGAAATATCCCAAATGCCTAGAATAGAGTCCATCACAAAACATGTATTTAAGTATTTGATTACTAAATGAATTACTAAATGAATTACTAAATGAATTACTAAATGAATTACTAAATGAATTACTAAATGAATATGTTCTTTGAAAGAGCTCATGATATTCATTCCTTTCATAAAATAATCTGAAAAATCACATGGGAGCAATGTGGGTGACAAGAGATCTTAGAAAACATCTGGTCAGTAGTTTCTTAATTTGTTTTCTTTTTTGACAACTTACGAGTATGATTTTGTTTTCAAATAAAATAAAAATATAGCCTAACTATAAAGGAGACAAACACTGTATGGATACCTAGAGGTTGAAGTCTTTGTTGTTCTGCAGAAAAATACTTCTTTTTCCAGAGCCCATCCTCAGAGCTGTAAATTTTCTTCGAGGTCAGTCTCATTTCACTGATGAGAAGACTGAGGGCCTATGAAGTTGTATGACTTTCCCAGTGACACACAGCCAGTGACTGATGTGGACACAGACAGCTTTCCCAGTCATGTTCCTGGGCTCCCCTTTCTAGAGTTTTCTGCACTGCCTCTCCCTACATGTTGACTTAAGAAATGAAGAACGCAGGAGACAAAACTTGGGAAGACTATATTTATGGCTGCTTGATTTTTCTTTCCTGATCACTGAGGTTTCTGTTATCCTCTTTCTTAGGCTGACACAGGCAAGAATTTAGTCACACTCCCCAACACAACTGCCACTGCAATTCTGTGCAGTGATGAGACCATCTGGCTGGAACCTGAAGTTCTCTTTTCAGGGCCTCGCCAAGGTGAGATGATTTAGGAAAAAACCTCACATGAGAGAGAACAAAATGTTCCATTCAAAGAGATTAATGAGTTTTCCTAAGCACGTGCTCTACTTTGCAGCATTTGAATTTCCTCAAATCAACTACCAGAAGTATGGTGGGAAACCTTACACATACGCATATGGACTTGGCTTGAATCACTTTGTTCCAGACAGGGTAATTAATCCATCTTCCTAATATTCAAACAGTACTTTGAGTCACATGCTAGTCAAGTAGAGCATATTGACTGATTGACTGACTGATTGATTGACTTTTCTTTCTTACAAGCAGCTCTGTAAGCTGAACGTCAAAACTAAAGAAACTTGGGTATGGCAAGAGCCTGATTCATACCCCTCAGAACCCATCTTTGTTTCTCACCCAGACGCCTTGGAGGAAGATGACGGTAATGAAAGTAATAGATGTGTCTGAACACTCTCTTTTCATTGCAGTTCATATAGTTAGTTAATTAGGAGAGGAGTTATGTTGATTATTCCCTAATGTTCAGAAATAATCCTTTATACTATTGAATGGGACAGCACTAAAGAATTTAAACTTATTTGAGAATAAGTTTTATCTTATGGTCAGGTTTCATTTGGTACTGTTGGAAAAATGCTAAAGCACCATCTGGTGTCACGATGGAACATCAATGTCTGCTCTAGATGAAGGAGAGGAGGAAGAAGGAGCAGTATGCGGTCTAGGTTTTTGCCTTTCCTGACCTACATACATTTCTGAAAAGGGATAGAGTTCTAAGGAGGGAAACTGAGTATTCTAACAGATCCAAGAGAATGAGGATGAGGCTTTGTGTTTCTAGTTTTGGTTTTTCCTTTCAGTAAGCTGGGGCTAGAAAGGGATCCAGAGCAACAGCCTATAAAACAGCAACTCAGTTACAAAGAGTCATCTTAGTTAACTATTGATTATCCGGGACAAGGAGGTAGGTTATCCTCTCTGGGATTAAAATATGGAAAACCACAGAGAAATGAATAAAATAAAGAGTTGTAGAGCCGTTTTACACTAAGTGATTATACATATACAGCCTTTCCAGTCAAAACCGCAAAAAGTTTGTTCTTATTTTGTTTGAAGGAAGTAAGCTTCCAGCTAGGTCTTGGAAATTATAGAAATAATATACCTTACCATTTTCAAAGTCTTTTTTTTTTTGGCCACACCGCTCAGCTTGCGGGATCCTAGTTACCCGACCAGGGATCGAATCCGCTTCCTCAGCAGTGAAAGCGCGGAGTCCTAACAACTGAACCACCAGGGAATTCCCAGAGTCTTTTAATATACATTTTTCACTTGATTGTCACAACATTTTTTTTTTTTGCAGTAGGTAGAACAGGTGTTAAATCGTATGATACAGATACAAACACAGAATCATTCATTAAATAAGAATTTAATGAATACTTACTATGTTCTAATCATTGCAGTAGGCTATTGGGATACAACAGTGGGCAAGAGAGATAGGGTCACTCCCTTCTTAGAGCTTATAGTCCAGGGGACATGAAAAATTTTAAATCCCTTTCAGGGTTACCACACAGCCAGGTGGTAGAAGAGTCAGAGCAAGATATCAAGGCATCTGGTTTTCTTTATTTGTCAATGTAATGCTTCCTTGCTTCCTGTATTATTTCAGTGACACTTAATCTATTGCTATGGGCTTTTTTTTTTTAATTCAACATTGCCTTATTAACTTCTGATTAACAGGTGTAGTTCTGAGTGTGGTGGTGAGCCCTGGGGCAGGTCAAAAGCCCGCTTATCTCCTAATTCTGAATGCCAAGGACCTGAGTGAAGTTGCAAGGGCTGAAGTGGAGATTAACATCCCTGTCACATTTCATGGACTGTTCAAAAAATCCTGAGCACATTCTAGCCTAATATGTTTCTGGTGACAAAACCCAGAACAACATAGTCAGGTCTGCAGTGAAATTCTGTTCAGTTTTAGCCTGCTGTATATGAGTTTTAACTTGCAGATGCACACAATTTTGCAGTGTTTTACAGAACGCACAGAGTTGAGTAAGCAATTCCTTTAAAAAAAAGTGCATATTTAGGTAATCATACTTTCTCTGTGAGACAGACACATCATAACTAAAAACTCTTTATATATTTACAATCAAAGAGCAAATGAATGTGGATTTATTAACCTGTTTTTTATTCCTATTATAAAAGTGTATTTTAGGTACCTATCTGCTCCAATTATTTTTTAACACTTAAAAGCCAGTCCTCTACACCTGATTTGTATGTGGCTTTGCCAAGTCAAAGCAGTATCTTGCAAAAAGGCTTAATTATTAAATGTCAAACCAAACTTTTTCTCAAACCAGGGACTATCACCTAAGACAATCATTGTAATTGTATGCATATATATATTATTGTTCAAAGATTCTCAAGTTTTATAAACTTTAACATTTCCATTTAATATAAGCAATTACTACTATTTCTGATTTTACAATGAGGAAACCTATCTCTAATCCACTGAGGGCTCTCAACCAAATAATTTCTCAGAGATTAAGTTATCTATTAAAAGCTTACATAACATCCAAGCAATTACATATAGTAGTGACTGTAATTTTTTTGAAAAACAGAGCATAAAATACTGGCAAATATAATTTCTGTTTAAAATCAGAGTATGGGGTAATAATATGTGTGTGTGGGGTTATACTTTGTTGCCTCGTCTGCTTAATTATATTTAAGCACTGTGCAATCACCTGAAAGTAAAAAAAGAGAAATATTGTCATTAACTTTCCAATATTAATATATTTTAAGTATTTATGTTTTTAAAATTATTCTCTTCTGAGCTAGATACTGCAAAAAAATGAAGATTGTCAAAAATGTTTATTCTATATCTTAATCCTGGCATCTATTTTATGCTCAAAAGTATTACATATCATTGTATTTAAGATGATCAGCATTGTGTTTGACTAAATAAAAACAGCTTGAAGGAACAGACTGACTAGTGTACTTGATGCAGCCATTTGATTTCTTTATTTAGATAAAATGCAAACTCGTTTTTTAAAATTATAAATACTCATTAAAACATACTTTTCAAAGAAAATCTAAAATTACAAGAAAGTGGAAATTATAAAGTAAAATCATACACAGCTCATCTAAGCTCAACTGCTGGTCTTTTCCATCATTTTTCCCCCTGTGGATTTTTAATGTAATCATTATTTCTTTGTGGGTAATTCCTAGGTAGAGCTAGATATCTCAAAAAATAAAAAGAAAAATGCCAGAAAATAACATGGAATATGTGACTATAGATAAACATCAGTCTGTTATTTTTGTCTCTAGACATGGCACATGAACATAGTTCCACAAAGAAGGCTATTTATCCATTTCTTTTAAAAATGAAGAAAATAAATTACTGAATAATTACTAAGTTTTATACTTAGTTAAGTCTTTAAATTTTAGAGAATCCCCTAAACTGTGACTTCCTACAGTTGCCGATCAGTCCCTGCCTTCTTCCCATTCCTTTTCCATAAGCAAGTCTGGCTATTTGGTGTGCCCACTTCTCCTGTTGCAGGACCCCATTTTGAGCCCTGTGCTCTGTGGAGATCACCACAGTGTTAAGAAGGGAGAGAGGCACATCTGACTAAAACATTCTGACAATACCATTTCACCAAAATTGGAATTGTCTATATAATCATTGCTAATATTATACCAAGAAGGCTTAGGAGCTGTTTTCAATTGCAAAGATGGAATTTGAGCTTTAAAAACTTACATTAGAATAAGGGAGATTTAAGTCAGGCAAGAAGGATTAACTTGGAAAGTCAGATTGAAAAAATTAAGTAACCTGGTTTCTAAGAATCAGAGGTATTCATCTAGGGGAATCTAGAGAATCATGTCCCATCCATAAACAAATAACTCTGTCTTAAGGGGAAAATTCAATTGAATTAAGATAAATAAACCTGCTAATAAGTAGTTATTTTTAAAATAAGTTGTTTGAAGTCAACCTTTTTCCATTTGGGACACCTTACATTTGTCATAGCCAAGGAGAAAGGATAATAACATCTTTGACAATATCAAAAAGTAATTAGTAACTGATAACTGCCTCATGGCAGATAATCTAGATAGAGTTCCTATACTACATGCTAAACCAGAAAAGATAAACGGACAGCAAAGCCAGCCTACCTTCCGACTAGTATTAAGAGAAAATATCCCCTAAAGGATCCCCTAGGGAATGCCAAATCTGGTACAATTCAGTCTCAGTGGAAAAACAGTCTCTGAAAGACAGGAGAAAAGGAAACTTTACTTATTGAGTGCCTTTTACTTTTACAGAAAAGTGGAAATTACTCCTAATACTATACCCACCATGGTACTATAGTCACCATTTTAAAGATTAGGAAAGGGAGGACCAGTTACTTTTCTAATAGTAGCAAAACTTAAACTGAAATCTAAACCTATCATTTCTTCCACTAAAAATTTGGTTTCTGATACTTTCTAAAATATTTCTACTAATTTGAAATTTATTTCAAATACAACCACTATCACACTACTTAGTCATCAAGTCTGGATGCAAATAAAATCTTTGACTGTTCAGTAATTCTCACTATTGATTAGTGGGCCAAATGCTTCTTGAATAATAGTAACCAAGTAACAAGTCTATATTATGCCAGGGATTCCACTAATTAGTCTTTATGTATAGATTTGATGATTCTATTTTGCAGGTGAGGAAAGTGAAGCTCAATAAAATTAAATAACTTGGCCAACTTTCCACACAGGATGAAAATCTGATTCCAAACATCATCTGTATCTGTTGGGCACTGTGAACTACTACCTTGAGGTAGTTCACAATTCCAACATTAGATCACTACATTCCTTTTGATGACATTTTAAAAAACTAGTTTTCCATTGGTTACTGTGAAAATATAAGTACCATGCAAAAATTAATGTGGAATGCAAAATAATAATGACTGTGTCCAATCTGATTCCAAACTTTGAGAAGTTCTGCCATGTCCAAAAGGTACTAGGCTATTAGAACAAATGTATATATTATGTCACTTGGACTTAACTATGTAATAAGCAGAGGTGTTACATATTTCTTTCAGAGTGCCATAAAAAAGTTACTCAGACATTAAAGGCTTTGTGAAGCTAGAATGTTAGAGAATCTCTGTTCAAGACTCTAGTTTTTAACTTAGTAGGTAAATCTCTAACCTCATAGGACCTAGTCTACAGGGTTGTGACTTAAATAACTTCATAAATTCATCCTCAAAACAAGTCATTTTATATCAGTTCCAACATTAAATTTATATCAAAGAGCTTTACTTATTTAAGAAAAAGAAGAAAAACAATCATATCCAATATTTCTATGATTAGTCTGTTTGTGGACATTTCTTGTTCTAATATGTTCATAATATTGTACTAGATGGATGATAAAATAAGTTTAAGAAGCTACCAACAAAAATCTCAAAACTTGTTGTTTCTCAAGTTTCTTTAACTTGGATTCATCCATATACATATCTTCATCTCCTTCCAGAAGGTGAGCAAAGGGGTATCTCCCATTTACAAGAGCAACCCTTGCAATGGGACATAGGACTAAGAATTCAGGCTCAAATGATCTACCACACTAAAAGAAGAAACATTGCCAAGTGTTAGGGAATTATGTGAATAGTGCCTTTGTATTAATGATCAACTAATCCAAGAAGCAATACATTATTGCTGAAGCTATTATAAAGAGAGTTGAATAAGTACTTAAAAACCTAGATGTGAAGGCTAAGCTGATGTGAAATGTACAAGAGACTTAAATATTCTTCATAACCATGACTGGTTATGAGTTACTATTTCAGTGGCATAATAGGAAATAGTACTAGACCTGACTTTGATTTGGGGGAGATATTAAGTACCTAACATAGTGCCTAAAACATAGTAGCTACTCAACAAATGGTAGTTAATATTTTTAATCTGGGGTTTCAAAAACCTTAACAGCTTTCTTTGCTACATGATTTTTCATTAATATTTAAAGTATTTTATGGGAATTCCCTGGTGGCGCAGTGGTTAAGTCCGCCTGCCAATGCAGGGGACACAGGTTTGAGCCCTGGTCCTGGAAGATCCCACATGCCACAGAGCAACTAAGCCCATGCACCACAACTACTGAGCCTGCACTCAGAGCCCGTGAGCCACAACTACTGAGCCCGTGTGCCACAACTACTGAAGCCTGCGAGCCTAGAGCCCATGCTCCACAACAAAAGAAGCCACTGCAATGAGAAGCCCATTCACCACAACGAAGGGTAGCCCCTGCTTGCCACAACTAGAGAAAGCCCGCATGCAACAATGAAGACCCAACACAAACAAAAATTAATTAATCAGTTTTTAATAAAAATAAAATAAAGTATTTTATGATATCCTACATGGGAGAGAATATAAAACAATTCTCAACCTTATACAAGGATAGAGCCATTTTTATTGCCATATATCATGAGACGTATGTTCCAAAAACAAGCTAGAATGCTGATAAACATCCAGTGCTTTTAAATTAAGATGTTAAGTGTAATCACCAGGGCAACCACTAATAAAGTAACTAAAAAAATTACTAAATATTAAAATATACACTAGAAATATTTAACAAAAAAGAACACAAGTGGAGGAAGAAGGAACAAAAAAGACAAAAGATACAGAAAGCAAATGGCAAAATGTCAGACAAAAATCATATCAGCAATTACATTAAATATAAATGGATTAAGCATGCCAATCATAAGGCAGGGATTGGCAGGATGTATTTTTTTAATGATCTAATTATATGTTATCTACAAGCAACACATTTTAGATTAAAAGCCACAAATAGGTTAAAAAAAAGGGATGGAAAAAGATATACTGTGCAAAAAGTAAGCAAAAGAGAACTGAAATGGCTATACTAATATCAGAAGAAATAGACTTTAAGATAAAAATTGTTACTAGAGATAAAGACATTTTATAATGATAAAAGGGTAAATTTATAATGCATAAGGGAATTCTATGAACAACTCTATGCCAATAAATCAGGCAACCTAAATGGAATAGACAAATTTCTAGAAAGACAATAGCAACAAAAATTGACTCAAAAACAAATAGAGGGGCTTCCCTGGTGGCACAGTGGTTGAGAGTCTGCCTGCCAGTGCAGGGGACACAGGTTCAAGCCCTGGTCTCGGGGGATTCCACGTGCCATGGAGCGACTGGGCCCGTGAGCCACAACTACTGCGCGTCTGGAGCATGTGCTCCGCAACAAGAGAGTCCGCGATAGTGAGAGGCCCACGCACCGCGATGAAGAGTGGCCCCTGCTCGCCCCAGCTAGAGAAAGCCCTCGCACAGAGACGAGGACCCAACACAGCCAAAAATAAATTAATTTAAAAAAAAATAGAAAATCTGAATATACCAATAAGAAGTAAAGAGATTGAATTAGTAATTTTAAAACTTCCCCAAAGAAATATCCAGGCCCACACTGCTTCACTCATGAATTGTACCAAACATTTAAAGAAGAATTAATACCAATTATTTGCAGACTTTTTCCAAAAGTGGACATAGAGGAAATACTTCCCAACTCATTCTATGAGGCCAAATTTACCCTGATAACAATATCAGACAAAAAAAATCACAAGAAAAGAAAACCACAGACCAATATCACTTATGAGTTTACATGAAAAATCCTCAATAAAATACTAACAAACCAAATTCAACAATACATAAACAGGACTCTACACTATGACCAAGTGGGTTTCTCCTAGGAATTCAAGAATTAGCTTAATATCCAAAAATTAATATAATGTACCATATTAATGGAACAGCAGACAAAGCCACATGATCATTTCAATAGATGCAGACAAAGCGTTTTGAAAACATTCAACAATCGTTCATTTTAAAAAATGAAGAAAAAAATCACAAATAGAAGGGAACTTCTTCATCCTGATAAAGAGTATCTATGAAAAACCCACAGTTAACATTATACTTTATGATGAAAGATTGAATTTTCTCCCCAAGATTAGGAACAGAATGTCTGCTCTCCCACTACTATCCAACACTGTACTGGAGGTTCTAGCCACAGCAATTAGGCAAAGAAAAGAAATAGAATGTATACAATTGGAAAAGAAGGAAAACAATTTACAGATGACATGATTTGTATGTAAAAAATTCTAAGGAATTCACTTAAAAAATCCTATTAGAACTAATAAACAAGTTCAGCAAAGTTGCAGGATACAAGACCAATATACAAAAATTAGTTGTATTTCTATATACTAGCAATGAACAACCTGAAAATAAAATTAAGAGAGCAATGCCATTTAATAGTATCAAAGAATAAAATATTTAGAAATAAACTTAATAAAATGTTTCAAGGCTTGTACACGGAAACTACAAAACACCATTGAAAGAAATTAAAGAATTCTTAAATAAATGGAAAAAATCCCATTTTCTTGCATTGGAAGATTTAATATTGTTAAAATGGCATTACTACCCAAAATGACCTACAGATTCAATGCAATTTACATTAAAATTCCTGCTGTCTTTAAGCAGAAGTTGACGAGCTGATCCTAAAATTCATAAGGGCATGCAAGAGACCAAAAATAGCCAAAATGATCTTAAAAGAAAGCACAAAATTGAAGGATTCATACATTCCCACTTCAAAACCCACTACAAAGCTGTTGTAATTAAGACAGTGTGGTACCACCATAAGGATAGAGACATAGATCAAATTAACAGGGTCAAGGGTCCAAAAATTAACCTCACATTTGGTCAAATGATTTTCAACAAGGGTAGCAAGATAATTCAATAGGGAGAGAATAGTATTTTCAACAAATGATGCTGGGAAAACTGGATATACACCTGCCAAAGAATGAAGCTAGACCTCACATCATATGTAAAAATTACCTCAAAATTGATCACAGAATTACATGTAAGTGCTAAAACTTCAAAACTCCTAGAAGAAATCATAAGGGTGAATCTCTATAACCTTGGTTTAGACAGTGGTTTCTTAGATGTGATACCAAAAGCATAAACAACAAAAGAAAAAGGTAGATAAATTAGACTTTACAGAATTTTTTTTTTCTTTTTGGCCATGCAGGGAGGCATGCAGGATCTTAGTTTCCCAACCAGGGATCAAACCTGCACCCCCTGCAACCGAAGCAGGGAGTCTTAACCACTGGACCGCCAGGGAAGTCCCCTATGGAAATTTTTAAAATTTGTGCTTCAAAGAACTCCATCAAGAAAGTGAAAAGACAACCTACAGAAAGGGAGAAAACATCTGCAAAAAATATAGCTGATACGAAACTGGTGTATCGGGGCTTCCCTGGTCACGCAGTGGTTAAGAATCTGCCTGCCAGTGCAGAGAACACGGGTTCGAGCCCTGGCCCGGTAAGATCCCACATGCCGCGGAGCAACTAAGCCCATGCGCCACAACTACTGAGCCTGAGCTCTAGAGCCCATAAGCCACAACTACTGAACCCACGTGCCACAGCTACTGAAGCCTGCGTGCCTAGAGCCCGTACTCTGCAACAAGAGAAGCCATGACAATGAGAAGCCCGCGCACCGCAACAAGAAGTAGCCCCTGCTCACCGCAACTAGAGAAAGCCCGTGCGCAGCAACAAAGACCCAACACAGCCAAAAATTAATTAATTAAAAAAAGAAACTTGTAGGGTTTCCCTGATGGCGCAGTGGTTGGGAGTCCGCCTGCCGATGCAGGGGACGTGGGTTCGTGCCCCGGTCCGGGAGGATCAAAAAGAAACTCGTGTATAATATATACATATATACATTTTTATATATTCTAATAATATTCCTAGAAATATTTATTAATAATTGTTATTCACCCGTATTTCAAAGCTCGCTTTGACGAAAGCTTAGTCGTTTAAAAATTGTACGTGTCATTGTGTCCACTTTCCATCATATATTTTATAAAATAGAGAATACATAATCCTTGACATCCTTTTAGAATAACAGAATCTTAAAATTGAAAGAACTTGAGAAGTCATCCAGGCCAGCCTTATCTGGTAAAAATCTTTTTCACATTTTAGGGAAGGGATTATCTAATCTCTTTTTCAACCCCCTGGTGACAAGAACCCATTATTTCTGAGACAGTGGGTACACTAATTCACAAATCTATTTGTGAGAAAACTAGTTTTTACTGAGACAAAACCTACTTACATTAGGATTATAAAAAATAACTCTGTTACCAAGAGGAACAGCAGGAAAATCTTGCTTTGTTCTAAGAAAGTGGTGCTTGTGAATATTTTTTATTTTAGCCTTTAGATAACAGGTATATTCAAAGTATATAAACCACAATATCACAAACAGTCCAATAGTAAATGATCACTAAGATATTAAATTTTGTGGCCTTAAAAATTAAATGGTAGAACCATAACGCCTCAAACTAGAAATGTGTTTAAGCATCATGTAAGAGAGATGTGTCAGACGGAGACATTTATTTTTTTCTGACTTCAGGGGAGTTCACTTGCAACTAATAAACTTAACATTTAAGAAAAATATTAATAAATTAACTTTATGGTATAAATAGCTTGAGTTTTACATGAAGTTATAAGTAATCCTTGACAACGTAAATGTTGAAGATAAAAGTTACTGTAAGACATGTAATAAAAGAGCTTTGGCAAGGCTCTATTGCTCTCCATAGGATTGTGAAAGTCTCCCCACCTCTCTGCTCTCCAGTGTCCTCAAAATGAGAGGGACTGGACCATATTATCTTTATGGTTCCTTCTAGCTTTGATAATTCTGTATAGGATGCATACATTAGGAGAGCATAGGGGTTATTCTATATTGATTTAGAATTAAATAATATCTTCAGTATTTACTGATAATCAGCTGTATGCCAGGCTCTCTATTCCAAGCACAGTGGTGAAACCAAATAGGCAAATATCCCTGACATTGTGGAGCTCATGTTCTAGTGATTGAGCAGAAATGAACAATGTAAGTAAGTAAAAATACGTATGTTTGACAGTGGTTAGTGTTAAGGAGAATAAATAAAGTAGGAAGGAGGTATATGAAATATTGGGAGGGGATTAAAACTTTAGATGGGATGGCTAGGCAAAGTCTTAATTAGGTGAAATTTTAGTCATGCCTGAGGAAAGAATCTACAATGGAGTGAACTAGTGAAGTATGAAGATGAAAGCAGAGAAGTCTCGGGAACTGGGAGGTTGGTGAGATCATGTGGACTTTCAGATTGCAAGCCATTGGAGAGTTAAACAGAGGTGTAAGGTGATCTGGTTTACAATTTATCATCATCTTTTGAGTAGCTAGCTATTCAGAGACTAGACTGCAGTGGAACAAGCCAGAGATAAGGAGGCTGTTAAGAAGCTACTGCAGTAATCCAAGTGAGAGAGGATGGAGGTTTGGACTAAGGAAGTGATGAAGGTGATGAGAAGTGGAATTCTGGATTTATTGTGAGGATAGGGCCAACACAATTTGCTGACAGATTTGGTTGAGGGGAAACAGTAAATAGTCAAAGATAACACCAAAATTTTTGTCCTGAGCACCCGGAAGGGCAGAATTACCATTAATGAAAAAGTCAGTATGAGGAGCTGGTTTAGTGACAAATATCAGAAACGGGTTTTGCAATGTTAAGTTTGAGATGTCTATAGCAATCCACATGACATATCAAGTAAGCTGCTGGTTATAAGTTTCTGGAGTTGAGGAGAATTCAGGTCTGCAGACATATATTTGAGAGTCATTACCACATATATGGTATTTAAAGCCATGAAATTAAGTAAGATCAACAAGGCAAAGGATAGAGAAAGGGAAATAAAGAGTTTCAAAGACTGAGCTCTGGGGTGCTCCAACATTTAGAAGTCAGGGAGATGAGAAGGAATTAACAATGAAAATTTTTTTTCCCTTTTTTTTTTTTTTTTTTGGTGGTACACGGGCCTCTCACTGCTGTGGCCTCTCCCGTTGCAGACCACAGGCTCCGGACACGCAGGCTCAGCGGCCATGGCTCACAGGCCCAGCCGCTCTGCGGCATGTGGGATCTTCCCAGACCGGGGCACAAATCCATGTCCCCTGCATCGGCAGGTGGACTCTCAACCACTGCGCTACCAGGGAAGGCCAACAATGAAAATTTTAAAAGGGTAGACAGAAATGTATAAGAAAAACAGTCAAGGTGGGTGTTATAGAAGCAAAGTGTTTTAAGAACAAGTGGGTGACCATCTGTGTTAAATACTAGAAGAGGTCAAGTTAGAGAAGGATTGAGAATTGACCTCATCTCATTTAACTTAGCAATGTGGAAGTCATTGGCTGACTTTGTTAAGAGTAGTTTCTGCAGAGTGGTGGGAAAAGATACTTGACTGGTATAGGTGCAAAAATGAATGAGGGGGAAAATTGGAAATATAAAGCATAGGAAACACCTTCAACAAGTTTTTCCATAAAGGGAAGGAGAGCAGTGAGATGATAGTGGGGGTGACTGGGAGAAATTTAGATCCAAAAATCTCTTTTTAATTGAAGAAGTTACGGCTTATTTATATGCTGTTAAGAATGATCTGGTAGAGAGGGGAACATGATGATTTGGTAGAAACAGTGGGAAATTTCTGGAGCAATGTCCTGAACAGGCAAGAAAAAAATGGAATCTGGGGCACATATACTTTGGATAGGCTGAGGAAGTTTAGTATTTATGCAAAAAACTTATTATAATGAATAGACATGGAACTTAAGCAGAGTGAGACAGGAAGATAAAAAAAGATCATGAGGATAGGGTCAGTGGTCATGTCAGGCCAAACTATTTTGGGAGTGAGAGAAAATAGAAGGCAATGGTTGCAAAATGGAGTGTGTGAAATTGAGATTATAGACAGTTTGCAGTAAGGGGTATAACAAGACTAAGAATAGGACATGGGAATGAGTGACCAAGGAAGGGTAAAGGAGAGGAGTCAAACAACCTATGATACCAGAGCACAGGTACAATCATCTAAATGAATGTTGAAATTCCCAAGAATTATGACAAAAGTGGCATTGAATGGGAAGAGAGTGATCCAACAGCTAAATGCTCAACAGATGAAGGGTAACAACCTAGAAAATGCTTAAATAATTACATTAGGAGAAATAAGAGATGGTAAAATCCGATAACATGAGATTCAAGCTGGATGATTTTTATGAAGGAGAAAGAGAGACACGGCCTGAAATGCCAGGCCCCACGGTATGTTTCTGGGAACACATGTCCTCTTAATACATGATTCTTCTCTTTGTTCCCATATGCCCCATGTACCTTTCTGCTAATTCACTTACCATAACTGGTTCATAATTAATTGTTACCCACTAGACTCTAAACTCCTTAAGAGTAGAATCCTTGTTTTATTTATATTTGTGTCTCAGTAGCTAGCACTGTGCCTGGTACTTAATAAGGACTTAAATATTCACTGGGTGAGTGAATGAATGAACAAATGAATAAAGACCAAACTGCTATTTGTATCTATGAATGAAATCTCACATGAAATTTTAAATGTAAGTTTCTTGACCTTAAATATCCATTTGACTATTTCCAAAGACCAAATGTATAAGGCGTTTACAAAGTTGTCCATATCAGTCTCTAAACATAGACTCAGTCTCCATTTGCTATTCTCTTATCATGAGAGTTGCTAATAATCTGTATTTCAGTATATTTTCATTGTATGAAGGAATCCTAGGTTCCTAAGAAAGTGGTGTTAGACCACTATCAGTAGCATCTAAGAAAATAAAAGGTTAGGGTTTAAAAATCCTAAGAAGCAAAATCACTTTCACTATAATGCTAGCCCTTTCTCATTGTGGTTAGAGCTACAGGCTTCATGGTAGAACTATTCCAGAACCTTTACAGCCACATCCTTCATTTGAACCAAGCAACCATTGTCTAAACAGCCACTGCAATCAGAGCCCAAGAAACTCTAGAGCAGGAGGTCTCCATGGGGGTGAAACAACCATAGGGGAATTTTGGAAATATATAAGGCACAATGTATCATCAGGAAGATGGGAAAAGGAACACACTGATAACATTTTAAGCCAATCCAGAGATGTCAGTTTTCCTGTAATCTAGGGAACTACTGATCAAAAAAGAACTCTGTACTCTTTGTAACTTCAAATGTTGTGCTAGACATTTAGAAGAGTGAAAAACTTGCTCATAATTATTAGAGCCTAGAACATGGCTCAATTTTACATTTAAATCTAGTATTTTTTCCTTGATTTTAATATACACAGAAATTGCCAGGAATACATGACCATGTGTAAAGAGGGAATATTGTCCTTTATTGGTTTGAGATTTTGATTGTTGACAATTTCATATGATTATGTCACTGATGGCAAAACCACTCTGAGTTGCCAATACAGCAAAGCTGTGTGAGTTTATATTTGCAGCTGTTGCATTTGTGGTGATTCTGCATAAAGGTGCAAGCCTCTAGGCACTCATGTGTTCTAATGGAGTTGTTCCCCTATATTTCCTACCGAAATACATATTATATTATCAAAATTTGTTTTTTCACATTTTCTCATTCATATATACATATATGAATTGTGTGATGTTATTATATAGCTTTAAAATTACGTGTACAATTGAGTTATATCACCTATTTCACTTCAAATTAGTAAAGGTGATGTTACAAAATCTAAGTTATTAAAAACTGTTCTATAGAAATACTGTTTGAAATCATGAAGGTTAAGAAATTCTGCTGTAGAGCAGCAGTGTCCAATAAAACTTTCTGCAGTGATGGAAATGTCCTATATCTGCAT
Source organism: Aethalodelphis obliquidens (assembly GCF_003676395.1). Taxonomy (NCBI): domain Eukaryota; kingdom Metazoa; phylum Chordata; class Mammalia; order Artiodactyla; family Delphinidae; genus Aethalodelphis; species Aethalodelphis obliquidens. The sequence continues at coordinate 5,828,536 of NW_020837957.1, read as the reverse complement.
TGCTCAATGCAGTTTGTACTAGCTACTTGTGGCTATTGAAATGTGAGTATAAGGAACTGAATTTTTAATTGGCATTTTTATAAGCAAGGAAACCCAGGGTCAATATCCTTTTGAGGATATTGAGAAGGATAAACAGGGCTCATGACAGGGAAAAGTAATGGATATGTCTGGACCAATTCAGAGGGCCCTGTGTAAGGATTTTGGTTTTGATCCGCTAGCATGTGAGAAATCATTGTTGATATGACCATATGAATCAAATTATTAGTATAGTATCAGGCCAAATTCAGCTTACTCTCTTTTTCATTATGGTTGAAGCTATTACTAGAAGATTGATTTTTAACAGAAAAACCGTAGATGAAATTTTATAGTAGAATGTCTTATAGCCATAAATCATCATTGAAAAGTCCCATTTCCACAGAATAAATAAAAACGTTTCCACATAACTGAAGCATGTGTAGGAAATAAGTATTGCCTTGGGGATCAAGATTTTCATCACGTATATTTTTTAAAAATACTGGCTTTGTGTTGGGTACTTTGAACAGCTAAATAATTTAAATCTCCTACATAGCAGCTACAAATAGCTTTTGTTGGTTATCTGAAGGAATAATATGCTGAAATATGAATGAGAGAAGGCATTAATCACACAAAGTGTCAGTGCACTAGAATTTGGGAGAGCTGTTTCTCCATATGTGGATGTTGGGTGGGAAGACTAAGGCAGGTTCTCCTCTAGCGAGTGGTGAAGAGTTAGGTTTGGTGACAGACTTCAGTTTGAATCCTGGCTCTGCCATTTCTGAGCTAGGTCTGGTGCCCCATTGGTAGAAAGGGGTTAATGAAAGCTCCTATTTCACATGTTTACTGTGAGGATGAAACAAGAGAAAGCATGTGAAGTGTTAAGAGCAGTATCTGAAACTGAAGGAGTACCAAGTAAATGTTGGTCGTCATGGTTAGAGTGTTCGTAGAGGGGTAGGTTTTGGGGAGGTTTTCTCAGATGTTCTCTCAAGCAGCAAAAAGGGTTTTAGAGTCAGATAGATCTGGACCAGAATCCACATTCTTCCGTATATTATCTTTGTGAACTTTGACAGTTTATTTAAAATTTGCATCTATAAAATGGAACAACAACGGTAAGTACCTTGTTTCCTTCTCTAGAACCTAAGTACCTTGAAGGGAAAGGCTACCTCTTATCATTTTTCATATCATTCTTGACATACTGCTGTACTTAAGTTCTCAATAAACAGTATTTGTTCACTAACTAATAGAGTGTACTCAGAGCCTCAAAGGATAGGAACACAGGCTCTGCACTCTGAGGAGCCTTGCATGGCACATTTTGGAACACACAGTACATACTTAATAAGTAGGTCTTTTGAGAGCACGTGGACTGCCTAAACTTTATCTGAGATCTGTCATTCACTTTTTAATTCTGAAAGGGAGAGAATGACTGCTGTATTTATAAAAAGCTTGCTAAGTCATAGTATACTGGTAAGGTAGCTAATGTTCCTGATTTGCTAATTTGCTTTTTAATGAGTAAACCAAAGTTCAGAAAATGTAAGTAACTTGCCCAAATGTACTCAACTAGTAAGTAGTGGAGGAGACATCAGAACTCAAACCTATCTGACTTCAAAGTCCATCCTTTCCTACCATTCTTCATTGCATCTAAATTAAGGAAAGATAAAAGAATGGCAAAAACACAACCCAGTTTAAAGGGTATTAGAGGAAACTGAAATAGGCTCAAGTCAGTGTCTATATCTACTACTACCTACCCACGCGTTCATCCCCCTTCATAGTAAACTAGGCTGCAGAGTGTAAAGGAGTAAGTATCAGAAGCCCTGAGTTCTAGCCCTGTTTTGCTTCTCATAAGCTATGTAACCTGAAGCAAAACACTCACGTAAAATGCCCTGAAGTTTGTCCACAAAGTTGCAAGAATTATACCAGCCCTAACAGCCCTCCAAGATTATTCTAAGACAAGTGAGATGACATATATAAACATCTTTGGTAAATTGCAGAGATGGATTCAAGTGTAAGGCACTGATTCAAATAATGTAACTGTTCGTTTTGAGAGTAACTAAATAGACCAATTAGCCGTGAAGTTTTAAAACCATAATAAACAAAACCAAATCACAAAGAAGAAGTCAGGTCACTTTTACTCCTGTTATTGAAAGCAGCTTTTTTGTCATCCACAGAGGTTGCTTGGGAAACCACTGCAAGTGGATTACAAATATGTTGACTGCCAGCTCTGCTCACAGCCACCACACACACACACACACACACACACACACACACACACACACACACACTTCACATTGTTTCCCCAACACAGACTCGCTTCACAAAATGTTTGTAAGAGTGATCCCAAAGGGGTTTTGGAGTGAGAATCAAAAGGTTGAAGAGAAAAAGGAACAAGAACAAACAGGGCCATACAGTTATGTCAAGTTCATCCTGTTTCCTGTAATCAAAAGGGAAGGTTTGTTTAACTGCACAAACAGAGGCCATGAGGAAACACCATTCCTAAAAGACAAACAGTAAAAATTCATTCTGCCTCCACAGAACAAAAGGTCCTCCACTGAAGTATTTGTTGTTTGGAAGCCACCATGGAGAGGAAGATTCTTCAGCATGCCCAGATCACTCACCATTTGAAAAGAGCTTTGATTCTCAAAAAACTCTGTGAAGTAGGCAAAGCAAATAAATATTGTTTACTCAGCCCTTTCGCTCAACTAATATTATTGAGCAACCACTATGTTCCAAGTACTGTCTAGACCAGTGAAGGTGGAAATGTTCTGTACCATGTTGTCTGATGCTATAGTCACCGGCCACATAGGGCTGTTGAGCACTTTAAATGTGCCCAGCATTTTTACCCACCCTCCCTAAGCTGGGCCCCAACAAGAGTCCAGCCCCGTGTTGTTTGAGCCAGAAGAACGAAACCAAGTTTTGTTCAGAAGCAAAGGAAAGTTTTCTTCTTTGATCAAAGAATGGACAGGTGAGAGTTGCGCTCTAGAGCGCAGGCTCTCCCCGACAGGCCGTGGGCGGGGCTGCTTTATAGGGGTCTCCCGGCAGGGCGGGGGCGGGGCTCTCACGGGTCTGGCCCTGCCACGCAGCTCCCGGCACTCGCTGCAAATCTCGGGTGCCGGGGTGCAGCGTCTCTGCACACGGCCCGCCGCCACCAGGTTGCGTGGAGGTGTCCTGCATGGAGTCTCGACACAGACCCCTGAGCGGAGGTGCTGGCTCAGCTGTTTAGCACTAGGAACTCTGGTCTGAGGAGCTGGGGGCTAGGCCTCCGCACATGGCACCCTATAAGCAAATGAAACTGGACGAAGCACAAAGGAAAAAAAAAAAAAGAGGTTAGACTTTATCTTATTACCCAAATTCTATTTTTTTAATTTATTTATTTTTGGCAGTGTTGTGTCTTCATCGCTGCACGCGGGCTTTCTCTAGTTGCTGCGAGCGGGAGCTACTCTTCGTTGTGGTGCGCGGTCTTCTCATTGCAGTGGCTTCTCTTGTTGCAGAGCTCGGGCTCTAGGCGTACAGGCTTCAGTAGTTGTGGCTTGTGGGCTCTAGAGTGCAGGCTCAGTAGTTGTGGCTCACGCACGTAATTGCTCCACAGCATGTGGGATCCTCTCGGACCAGGGCGTGAACCTGTGTCCCCTGCATTAGCAGGCAGATTCTCAACCACTGCGCCACCAGGGAAGCCCTATTATCTTTTTGATTAATTTTATTCTTCATGGAGATATGACATATATGCTAAACATGTAAAGTGCATTATATTAATTATACAATTTGAAGATTTTTTTACACATGTAAAATATCATGTAACCACCACCAAGATAAAGACATGGTAACTCCTATCATTACAGATTCGTTTTGCCTATTCTTGAATTTCATGTAAAGTAAATCATACAGTTAGTATTCTTTTGTGTCTGGTTTCTTTCAATAACATATCTGTGACATTCATCCACGTAGGTAATTGCATTAGTAGTTCAAATTCTTTGTCAGTTTCCTATTGATAAACATTTAGATTAGTTCCAGTTTGAACCTGTTAGGAATAAAGCTATTGTGAACATTCTTGCACATGTCTTTTGGTGGGCATATATACTCATCTTGGGATTACTGAGCAATAGAATGTCTTTAGCTTTAATAGATATTTCCAAGCAGTCTTCCAAAGTGCTATATTAGTCTATACTCCCATGAGCAATGTATGAGAGTTCCAGTTGCACAATATCCTTCCTAACAGTGGTTGTTGTCAGTCTTTTTAATTTTAGGCATTCTCTTGGGGGGTTGATTATATCTCCTTGTGGCTTTAATTTGCATTTCCCAGATGAATAATAATATTAAGCACCTTTTCATATGCATACTGGTCATGTGAATATCCACTTTTGTGAAGCATCTACTTCTAATAAAATTTGAAATGCACATACACCTTAACCTAGCACGTCCACTTCTAGGAATTATTCTACAAAAATATTCAACCTGTTTCTGCAAGAAATACGTATATTGGAGCATTGCTTATAATACCAAAACACTGAAAACAACCTACGTGTTTTGTATAGGGAAATATGAGAAACTAGGCAGCTATCTGTATAATGAAGCAAATCCATGAAAATCAGAGTTTGAACACTTTTCTTCAAACTCTGAAGGGGGATATATAGAGTCCAGCCAGAGATTTTTCGCACTTTTTGAGGTCTACACTTCCTATATATATGACAATCTTCAAAAAAAGATAATACCTTTCCTATCAATCTCACTGATGTTTTAACAGTCTGGCCACACCAGACCCTCCAGCACCATCAGCCATCATTTTCCCTTGCTCTCTCTGATCCAGCTACTAGTGGACTACTCTCAGTTTGTCAAATATATATGCTCTCTTCTACCTACGGGTCTGTCCACATACTTTTTTTTTTTTTTTTGCGGTACGCGGGCCTCGCACTGTTGTGGTCTCTCCCGTTGCGGAGCACAGGCTCCGGACACACAGGTCCAGCAGCCATGGCTCACGGGCCCAGCTGCTCCGCGGCATGTGGGATCCTCCCGGACCGGGGCACGAACCCGTGTCCCCTGCATCGGCAGGCGGACTCTCAACCACTGCGCCACCAGGAAAGCCCCACATACTTTTTCATTTACCTGTAAAGCTCATCTCCATCCCCTACACTTTGTCCTCATCTCCACCCAGTTAACTCCTATCCATCCCTCAATTTTAGCTAAAGTATCAGTTCCTCAGGAAGGACATCTCTGATTCCTAGACTAAGTTAGATATCCTAGTACATGATCCCACAGCTGATTTAACTGAAATATCTAACATATGTATTATTAGTTAATTAATCTACATCTTTCCTACCAAAATAAAAGCTCCAAACATGCTTACCTTATTCATCATTATATCCCCAGCCCCCAGCAAAATACCTATCCCAAATCAAGTACTCAGAAAATATTTATTGAAACTGATTGCAGAATTCCAAATAGGTGAAACATTACCACATTATCATTAGTTAGCTCAATCATATTATTGAAGAAAAAAGACCCCAGAGTTAAAGAAATTAATCCCCTTAATTACTTTCATAGCTAGGAATTAGCATAGCTGAGACAGAATATCATCAATGTTCCAGAAAGCAAAGATTATAAACCTCCTGCCATGAGTGAAAATCATCAACACTGTCCAATGATAACAACTGATACGAATCTATACAGAAACCAAATGACTAATAATTCATCATTCTGACCATCACTTACATAGTAGCAAGAATGCTCCTCCACTATCAATGAAGTACACAACTGCAAGGTGGTCCTTGATTGCATGTCATGTGCTCACAGTTGTTTCTTCACCATAATTGGGTATAGTGACACATCTTTCACTGTTGCATCATTTGCTACTAACATACACCAGACTCCATATATCTTTCCAGTTCCTGTAGGATAATGTATAATTAATTGGATCTTAAAAGAAGAAAAATGTTGGTGTTCATCCACAAATGCTGTTATCTATTCTCTCCCTCTACGTTCACCTTTTCTCCCTCAAAATAATATAAAGTTGCCTCAGCCATTAACACCTGTTGCAGAAAAGCATCTGGGCTAACAGTGATTTTTTCAGGCAGCCTGAATAAGTTCCTTCTAGTCCACTCTCTGGCTTTAAGTTAAGCATAATTTTACACTATACTCTTAAAAAACAGAGAGACTATTTGTTGGGTGTGTGGTAGATGTGTGGTAAAAATTGGCAAGAAATTCTCCCTATCCCATTATCCACACCCTTTGGCAAAGCAACTGTGCAGTTTTTCCCATTGAGATGGAGTACTTCTCCACCCTCTAAATCTGGGCTTGGTCATGTTCCTTCCTGTGACCAATGGGATTTTAGTAAACACGATGCAACTAGAGTCCTGAAAGGTGCTTGGGTTTTGGGGCTTGCTCTCTCTTGCTACTTTTAGGAACCCTATCACCACCACCATGTGAACAAGCCTGGCAATATTCATTACCCCTGATGACAGTTAACTGCCAAACAGGTAAGTGAGGCTATATACGATTGCTAGGTGACAACACACGTGTGAGTGAGACCACTCAGACCAAATTGCTAACATACAGAAGAGTAAGCAAATAATTATTGTTTTAAGCCACCAAGTTTGGGACTGTTTGCAACACAGCACAAGCTGATATAGGATTATCAGAAAGAAAGAAACAGACTCAGCTGCATGTAACCCTATTTTACCAGTCCTGGCCCTGGGGTGGAGTTGTCCATGGGTCTGAGGGTATTATTCCCCTCAGAGTGATGTAGTGTTCACAGAACCTGAAAGCACAATGGCTTCGTTGTTTGCGGGCATCTTTCCAAGCCCAGCAGGGGCAAGAGAAGTAGGGTTGGTTCACAAACGTAACACCAAAGGCAAAGACATTTCTTTGGTGATACCAGTCTCTCCAACGATAGTATATTAGAAAGTGGGGAGAAGGGTTATTTTTCATTAACTAATGAAGAGTAACAGAATATGCCACTTTGGCTTTGATTATTTTGAGCTGTAGGTACTTGAAAAACAGCAAATGCAGGGAGAATCTTTCTTTGAACTCCTCTTATCTTCCTAAAGACAGATCCTCCTAAAGGAAATCCCCTGTTCTAATGCCCCTCCCAGGAACTTTCATCAACCAGGGAAACGGACTCTGATCACAGGAGAGGAGACCAGAAGTCAACACCACACCATGACAAACTTTGTCACAATCTATCATACCTCCTAGCTATTCTTCTGAAGGTCCATTCATCTTTCCTCAAAATCATTTACTCTCCCCTAAGAGGCCTATATCTCCCTGACCCTTTCCCTATTAAGATGGTACTTAAATCTGAATTCTAAGCCTCCTCAGGGAGTTACTCATTTTTCCTGGGTGTTTCCCATGGGTACATGAAGTACACATGCTAATAAACTTCTGTTTGTTTTTCTCTTGTTAATTTGTGTTTTATTACAGGAGTCTTAGCCAAGAATTCAGAAAGGTAGGGGGAAAGTTATTTTTCCTCCCCTACTCTGATTAAAGGAACAAAATCTGGCAACACTCAATTGAAATATACTTCTGATTGGTTTGTATTAACTAGAGGGATAAAGCTATTTCTAAATCGAAATTATTTCAAGGCAAAATATATTTTGTTACGTGAATCCTTACTATGTCAGTATATTTTTGCTTCCGTTTTAAGGAGGAAAAATCCACACTAATAGTAAGAGGGAAATGTTATTATACATGTTTTAAATTTTTCTTCCCTATCCCCAGTACTTTTTCTGAGAATGGTTCCCTCTAGCACCTCCTCTCCCCCATAGCACTCTGCTTCTCATGGTCTTTACTCTTATCGTAACACTTCATTGCCCTCCCCCACCCATACAATATACTTTGGTGGATGGGGATAAGAACTGATCCATTCCTGATATCATATCCCTCAGCACTTGGCACAATGCCATGACAGGCATGCAATACATATCTATTGAATAGAAATGAATCTGAGAATAACAAAAGAGCAAAGGCCTGGACAAGTAGCCAGTGTTCAAAAATACTGGTTTGTAGATTGCTAGGGCTTGGAGTTATCGGTCATTTCACAATGAACTCAACTGTCACATGGTCAACCAGCTTCAGGGTTTTTTTTCTTAATTTTTATTATAGTTGATTTACACTGTTGTCTTAGTTTCTGCTGTATAGCAAAGTGAATCAGTTATACATATACAAATATCCACTCTTTTTTAGATTCTTTTCCCGTATAGGTCATTACAGAGTATTGAGTAGAGTTCCCTGTGCTATACAGTAGGTCCTTATTAGTTACCTATTTTATATATAGTACTGTATATATGTCAATCCCAATGTCCCAATTTATCCACTCCCTTCAGTTATTTTTAAGATGTAGTTTTTAATCCTCCTTCCCTTGCCGCTTGGTTCAAGAATGGGTATGTGACCCAAACCTAAGACAACCAGTACAGAGTATTCCCATGGCCATCAAAATAGGACATAAGATGACCTTATCAGAGCAAAGCTCAGGACCCTTGTGGAAAAGACTCCCTCTCTGTCCCTGGTGTGAACAAAGAGGCATGTAGCCCTTATTGCTGAGGGCAGCCATCAGGCAACCATGAAGGAAAACAGTCTGAGGATAAAGAAGATGAGGGCCAAGATAATTGAAAAGAAATATATCCAGGTCCTTGATCAAACTGTGTTTGATGTCTACATTACTAGTGGAATTTTTAGTTTTGTTAGCTAACATATTTCCTTTATCATTAAAGCCACTTTGGGTTATATTATTCATTAGCTGCAACCAAAAGGATCCTAAATAATGCAAACTCTAAGAGGATTACTTCAAGATCAAAATATCTGGCTATGGCCTTTCTTCTATTTCAAAGACTATCTCAAGCTTCAACTCCATCATGAAGGATTCTCAGACAACTCCAGGAGAGAGTATTATCTCCATCCAAAGACTCCAGAGTATCTCTTGTTTATGTCCTTTGTCTGTTGTGCACTGTTTTGTAACCCCTACTATATATTTATATTGTATGATCATGTTTCTCTCATTATTTTAATATATAGCATTCTCAATAACATTGTAATTTCATTGAGCTCGTGACCATCTTTGTATCTTGGACAACATTTTGTAGTCAGTAGACTGCTGATTGAATTCAATCAGAGGTTAAACAATTCTTTCAATTTCCTGTATCAGTAGGAAAGACATACCTATGGTGTTGAAGGAAAATGTCAAAGCCAACCTATTGAGAATGTGTATCTGACAACAGCACCTGAAAGCACTTTAAATGCTTGTACTAAGGACTTTACCCAATGCCACATATGACATGAAACACTTTTCCACGTTATAAAACATAACAGAGTACTAAAGGTTTACTGAGTACTAAATTTTACAGAACACTGTGTATTACTGTACCAGGCAGTTCCACCTTGCCTCAGAGACTTTTCCCTTGTCTATTCTTTTTTTAAAATATTTATTTATTTATTTATTTACTTATGGCTGTGTTGGGTCTTCATTGCTGCGCGTGGGCTTTCTCTAGTTGCAGCAAGCGGGGGCTACTCTTTGTTGCGGTGCACGGGCTTCTCATTGGGGTGGCTTCTCTTGTTGCGGAGCACAGGCTCTAGGCACGTGGGCTTCAGTACTTGTGGCTCACGGGCTTTAGAGCATAGGCTCAATAGTTGTGGCGCACGGGCTTAGTTGCTCCACAGCATGTGGGATCTTCCCGGACCAGGGCTCGAACCCGTGTGCCCTGCACTGGCAGGTGCCACTGCGCTATCAAGGAAGGCCCCCCTTGTCTACTCTTATAATCTGATGTGTCACTACTCATATTTTAGGATTAACTTTCCCTGAATCTCTAGATTAAGGTAGATTCCCTTATTATAAATTCTCATTGCATTCTACTTATGCCCTTCATTGGATCTATTATATTTGCTATTACATTAATATCTGTTTAAATTCATCTATTCTGCTACACTGTAGCATCCACTAGAAAAAGAGCTAGAGCCATTTTACTCTCCTGTGTATTAACATTGACTAGAACACAGCTGGCGAATCCTCAATAAATACCTGTAGAATGAATTAACACTTTGGGAGACGGTTGCAGATTAAGAATGGTCCTCACTCAAGAACAATGCCACTGTGACCTTCATCCCTGCCATCTTTGGTAATTGGCCAAAAAGCAAGGCTCTGTAATCCACTATTCCCTTACGTGCTATCCTTTCTATACTATGCTATACTCTTCCTCACCTCTGATTCTTCTTTCCATAGCTGTCCTACTTCTCAGTGCTCTACAAAACTCTTGATTTTATTTCAACCATCCTTTTTATATCCCCAACCTAGTTACAGGATGTTCCTTCACCTTTCTAGTCTTACCAGAAACCTGAATCCCCCATGGGAATTTGTTTTCCCCTAAGTCCTCTTAAGGCTGCTTATTTTCTCACTCCAGATACCACAGAGTCCAGGTTCTCCCATATCCTTTTGTGCATTGTTACTTTTCCATACTCAGGCTGAATCACTTATCACTTTGATATCCATCTAATACCACTCTTTATCCCAAATTATTGATGTCATCTACAGACATCCTAGCTACTCTCCCTCATTCACTGAGCTCTTTGACTTTTAGTCCAAGTCTTCTTTTTATTTAACTTCTGCCTCCTTTATTTATAATTTTAAGGTTCACATATAAAATTAATCCGCAAAGCCACTGGCAATGTTGGGGACCATTTCAACACAAACAATCTTTATTTACCCTCTAGTCCAATGAACCATCTCTGTACACATGTATGCAAATGACTCCTAGGCACCTCCACTTGGATATCCGTATGTTCATTCAACAAATGTTCATTTAGTTTTAGGTGCTGGGGATGCAGTGATAAACAAAATATGTAAGGTCCCTGCCCTGAAGAAGCTTACTCTAGTAGAGAAATCAACAACCAACAAGAAAATAAAGACTTGCTTCCCTTCTCAGTGAAATAATAATTGGGGCAAGAGACATCTCACCAGTGAAGTTGTCTGCATTCTAGGTAGTGTCATAGGTAAGTCATGGCTTGCTAAGGGTGACACCTCCAGAATGTTTTCATCATCCAGGAGTAAACTGAGTTGCTCATGTACTAGCAGTTTGTAATTAGTGCCCTTGTGTCTCAGATGTCCTTTTTCTTTCTTTGTCTGGATGCTGTCAGTAATTCTGAGTATCTGGCTTAAAAAAAAATGCATGAGAACTAATAATAGCTTTTGAAAATATATTACTACATTATACGTTAATATATTACATGTTAATATATTCCAGTAATTTATAAATACAAGATGATTTTGTTTGGTTGATTGTGTTTTTTTACATTTTTATTTCAATGTTGAAGAGAGATGAAGAAGCCCCTGCTTGTATATCCAGGATTATTTTTGTTTCTTTATACTTTATGGCTCTAGAGTACCCCAACTACTTGTAATTACCCTATGTAGTGCATAATATTTGTTTCACACCTCCAAATCGTTGTGCATCTTGTTTCCTTTGATTGGAAGACCGTTTTCACCCATTCTAAGCCTAAATAATTCCTACTGTTTTGTCAAGACTCAGCTCAGCACCATTCTCTCCAGAAATACTAGGAATCCCTCTTATGTGCACTCATAAACATTTTCACATTGTATTAAAATTATGTGTTTCATCTATAAGACTGCATGCATTTATTCACTCACTCAAAAAATTTTATATCTATTACTAGACAGATGTTCATTCACCAAATATGTACTGAATGCCTACTAGGAAACATGTACTTCTTGGCGTTCAAGATACAATAGTGAATGAGACAGTAAATTGCCTGCCATCATGAAAGTGGCATTGTTGTGTAACATTTTGGATAACGATTAAGAGTGGGGTAAGAGGGCTTCCCTGGTGGCGCAGTGGTTGAGAGTCCGCCTGCCAATGCAGGGGACACGGGTTCGTGCCCCGGTCTAGAAAGATCCCATGTGCCACGGAGCGGCTGGGCCCGTGAGCCATGGCCACTGGAGCCTGCGCGTCCAGAGCCTGTGCTCCGCAATGGGAGAGGCCACAACAGTGAGAGGCCCGCGTACCGCAAAAAAAAAAAAAAAAAAAAGAGTGGGGTAAGAGTGGGGTAAGAGCAAGTCAATGACTGGGAGTGGGTGGGATCTATTAGGTAGGGTGGTCAGAAAAGTCCCCTTCGAGAAGGTGGTATTTCAGAAGAGATATCAATTAAGGCAAAAGAAATGCCAGGGATGTTAGTTTCAGCTTCAATAAAGATGTTAAAAAAAAAAAAAAAAAAGAAAAAAAAGAAATGCCAGGGAAAGAATCTCACTGGCAGAGAAAAGAGCAATTTTCTAGTTTCAAAGGCAGGAAGGAATTGCTCTATTGTAGGGCAGCAAGGAGAATGTTGTAGGTGGATGGGAGTGAATAAGGCAGGAAATGGTAAAGATGAGGTTGTGTAGTCAGTAGCCAGATTGCATCACACCTCATAGGAGTTTGGAATTTATTCTGTGAGATGGAGAGTCACTGGGGGTTTTGACAAGCATAGTAATTTGATCTAATTGTCCTTAAATATTATTCTGGTGGCTGTGCAGAGAATAGATCAAAGGGGAGCAAACAGGAAAGCTGAGTGGCCAGACATGATACCCAGTACTAGGGATGCAACGATGGGCAAGAAAGAGACTTAACAGAGAGCCACACAGGAGAGTGATAAGGAATATAGACTCCAGCAAGTCTATGTGAGTTTGAACCCTGGCTCCTCCATCTTATGCTCTGTGACCTTGGGCAATTTGTTTTTCAGCTTTTGCTGTATTTCCAGTCTTCATTATGCTGTACTTTAAAAAAATTTATTTTATTTATTTATTTATTTTTGACTGTGTTGGGTCTCCGTTGCTGTTCAGAGGCTTTCTCTAGTTGCGGCGAGTGGGGGCCACTCTTCATTGCAGTGCACAGGCTTCTCACTGATGTGGCTTCTCTTGTTGAGGAGCACGGGCTCCAGGCACCGGTCTCAGTATCTGTGGCGCAAGGGCTTAGTTGCTCCGTGGCATGTGGGATCTTCCCGGACCAGGGCTCAAACCTGTGTCCCCTGTCTTGGCAGGCGGATTCTTAACCACTGCACCACCAGGGAAGTCCCTATTATGTTGTACTTTTCAGAACAATACCTTCAGTCCCAAGTTGAATAAAGTATGTTGATAATGACCGTCCTTGTCTTGTTCCTCATCTTAATGGGAACGTTTTCAGCATTTCACTATCAAGAATTATATTTGTTGGTCTTCCCTTGTGGCGCAGTGGTTAAGAATCCATCTGCCAATGAAGGGGACACAGGTTTGAGCCCTGGTCCGGGAAGATCCCACATGCCGCGGAGCAACTAAGCCCGTGTGCCACAACTACTGAGCCTGCGCTCTAGAGCCCGCAAGCACAGCTACTGAGCCCGCGTGCCACAACTACTGAAGCCTGCGCACCTAGAGCCCGTGCTCCGCAACAAGAGAAGCCACCGCAATGAGAAGCCTGCACACCGCAACGAAGAGTAGCCCCCGCACCGCAACGAAGAGTAGCCCCCGCTCGCTGCAACTAGAGAAAGCCCGTGCACAGCAACGAAGACCCAACACAGCCATAAATAAATAAATAAATTTATTTTTTTAAAAAAGAGTTATATTTGTGGTATTTTTTTCTTTTTTTGAGGATGTCTATTATCAGGTTATGAAAGTTTCCTTTCACTCCTAGTTTGGGAAAAATTTCTTGGGCAATTTAATGCCTCTGTGCTTCAGTTTCTTTGTATATAAAAATAGGGATAATGATAATAATAAGTACTTATCTCCGAGCGTTGCTGTAAAGATTAAATAAGTTAAAACATGTTTAGTGCTTATACCCAGAACCTGGCACAAAATAAATTCAGTACAAATGTTAGCTATAAGCATTACAGCCTGTGAGGAGGTTAGATATACCAGACGGCACTGGAACTGATCATTTATAAAAGCAACAGTGAGTGTTAGTACAAGGTGCTGGGAAAGCTCGTAGGAAGAGTTCCTACCTAGTCCTGGGTAGTCAGCACAGTGGTTGGGCACATAGTAGGTGCACAAATAAATACTTATTGTGGTCAAATTTTATGGCCTTTCATTTTCAGATAGCTCTTTTGGGTATCAGTTTTAATTCCATAAAGTACTATTACTGGTATACAAGAGTCATTAATCTCTGTGTTTATTTGCTACAGTAGAATTCATCTCCACTTTTAAGTATTTTTAATTAGTGTTTCCTCTTAGGATTTTATTATTCATTTAAGCCTAGTTATTCTCCTATGAAAAAAGTTACTCCTTGATAACAAATAGATACTGAGGAAGATACAATAGCTCTACAGGTTACAAAGTTAGAATCTGCACCAATGGTTTCCTAAACGTTCCCCCACCTTTAGCCTGAAAGCACCCTTGCCTTCCCTAATTTATTAGCAATGAGTCCTTACAGCACAAAAGTAGCGTCCAGATTATGTATGGAAATAAAATGAATAAAGAAAATGGCCTTGTAAGAAAATGTAGTGAATGACTCTGTGTAATTACTAAAATACCACCATAGGAGGGCCCAGTGTCTTTCCTTGAGTGTGGTGTGTTCTTTGGAAGAAAGACCTCTAAGCCTCCTGACTCCCAAGGACAAGCACATAAAGGAGATGAATCACTTTCCAGTTTTCATCAGTGAATCACGGTTGAGATCACCACTACTTAATTTGAGCTTTTCAAATGTATGAGTCACCACACAAGTCTCTGCATTCTAAATTAGAATGAGAACAGATTTCGTGATGTTCGGTCAAGTAGCTCTTAAGGGGTCTTTCTTCCTGGAACCAGGGCAGTTTGCCTGGACTGGAGGAATGGGGATAGTACATCATATGTATTCCAAACAGCCAGTTCAGGCCTAAATACGCTATCCCAGCAGCTCTCTGGTAACTGGCTCAATAGAAGTCAGGGGATAAAGAAAACTCTGTCAATGGTATAAATAGTACATGTAAGAGCTCTGCTAAAACCACAGGATCCAGAGACAATTTCAGGCATGGGAATCCCACCAACCAAATTCAGGTATTTCCTTCTTTTATTAAAGTTGTTAGCACTTAACTCACACTTGCCTCCTCTAATCCAAGGCATGCTGTCATCCACCCCAGGAGTCCCATAATCACATGGATGACCCCCTGGATTCCTCAGTCTGTGACTTCTTTGACCTTCTGAGCGCTAATGACCTTCACCTCACATCTCCCTCCCCCATCTCTCATGTCACATCACTCACTCCCACGTCCATCCTGGATTGCTACCTATGCTCCTATTCCATCTCTTAAGGCTTAAATTCAAACTCTCCACTCACTGCAGACTTCCTTCCATCTCTCTCATTCAATTACTGCCACAGTATTATTTCTTCAACTTCATCATGACTTCCAGATACCCTCTGATTCCTCTCAAAGCATCCCCTCTTGTCTTCACCACTTCTTCAATAATATAGTTACTACAACAGTAGTAATTACAATAACAAGTAAGTAATAGCAATTAACAACAATGACTAGCATTTATTGAGTTCTTAGTTTATTCCAAGCACTGTATTAAGCATTTTCGTGCCTTACATCATTTAATTCTCAGGACTACTCTGTGGACTAGGTGTAAAGGGCCTTAGTCAAGCCTTCCATTCTGAGCCCTCTCTAGGTCTCGAACTGAACACATATACACTGCTCATCATTACAATGTAACTGCACACAAGAGATGCACAGCCGTCACTCTAAAACCTAGGACAATGTAGCAGGATGGCACTATGGCTTAGTAGAATTATACCTGGAACCTATGTTGTTTAGATACAGGTAACGGGACTTGCCAAAGGAAGTTTTTTCAGCCTTATAAAGAAATTATACTAGAGTTTGGGTGTGACATATTATGGAATATAAGAGGCTTGGTAAGCTCCCCCTCAGGGCTTCCTGCAACCTGGCAGGATCTCATCCTAGACAGGTGAAACATCATCACCACCAAAGTAGGCAGTTCTGTGAAGAACTAGGGAAACAAGATGTTACACTTACTTCACATATATTCGGTGAGATAATCTGGGCATCCTTTGCTTAAAATGTTTCCTTTGCTCTTATAACATCCATACATTTATGTATTAGAGTTTGCCAGACCTCCAGCCTGAATACCTTATACAGATGTTATCCCCATTTTACAGATAAATAGCCTAGATTTTATCATTGCAACCACTCTCTTGCCGACAGTTTCAATCCCTTTCCCAACAGTAATTTCATTGCACCTACTTGTCCAAACCTCTATCCAGACCAGATTTTTCTCCTGACTTGTAGAACAATATTAGCTACTTCCTACTTAACATTTCCCCTTGGTATCCCACACATATCTCACACTCAACATGTCCAAAACTGAGCTAAGCTCCTCCCCCAAACTGCTCTTCCTCTCGGTTCCCATCTTTTTGACTGATGCAACTAGTTACCCAGCCTCACAAGCCAAATACCTGGACATTAACCTTTGTTCTTCTCCTTCCTCACAGTCCAGGTGCAAACAAACACATGTTGCTCTCATCCCTATTACCTCTCAAGGCCATATCATCCTCTTCATTCCCACCATCACTCAGTTCAGGTATCTCTAACCTGGGAGAATTTGGTCTGATGTCCCTGCAATTTGATCTTTTCCCTACAATTCATCTCAAAGATGCAATTCAATCTTCTCCCTACAAAAATCCTTCAGATTTTTCTGAAGGGAAAGTTCGATAACATCCTTGCTATGCATAATACTTCTAATGGTTTTTCCCACTAGGGCTTCCCTTGTGGCACAGTGGTTAAGAATCCGCATGTCAATGCAGGGGACACGGGTTCAAGCCCTGGTCTGGGAAGATCCCACATGCCGTGGAGCAACTAAGCCCGTGTGCCACAACTACTGGGCCTATGTTTTAAAGCCCGTGAGCCACAAGTACTGAAGACCATCACCATCCCCCTCTCATGTTTGGATTAGGTCATCTTCATATGTGCTCCTGTATTACCCAATTATAGTAGTTAACACATTATATTGCGATTATATAGTTACTTGACTGTTACACCTATCCAACATAAGCCCCCTGGAGGGCAAGAAATATTTATCATTCAATCCCCAGTGCTGAGCCCAGTGTCTAGTGATGCATGCAAGATTCTCAATAATTTATTGGAATGATTTTGTTTGATTGAGATCTCAACTCTCTGAGAGTACTTACTACCCAGGTATATTCCTCACAGAATCTCCCAGAAGCATAAAGCAAGAAGAAGCTTAAACCTAGAGCTATCTCTTTTTATTAAGGGCTTTTAAAAAATTATTAGAATCATATGTGTACCATAAAATTCATTTCATCACTGACCTACCAAATTGTTCTATAAACCTCTGGCTAGACTGATTCTATGTTGTTTGGTAAAAATGTAATCTCTTTTGCTTAAGAGAATGCATGCACATGCATGTGCGTGCGCACACACACACACACACACACACACACATTGGTTTTCTATTGCTGCATAACAGATTACCACAAACTTACAACTGTAAATAACACAAATGTATTATCTCACAGTTTTCAGGAGTCAGATGTCCAATACACTTGAACTGGGCCCTTTGCTGAGGGTCTCAAAGGTTGACTAAAATCAAGAGGTCAGCTGAGCTGAGCTCTCCTCAGGAGATTCGGCGGGAAGAATATGCTCCCAAGACCATTCCTGTTGCTGGCAGAATCCAGGTCTTGTGATTGTGGGGCTAAAGTCTCCATCCTCTCACTGGGGGCTGTTGACCAAGTGTCACTCTTGCTCACATTCCTCAGCTTGTGGCTCCCTCCGTCTTCAAGCCAGCAATTACATGTTGAATTCTGACTTCTGCTTTTCCAACCAGAGAAAAACTCTATTGAGTTAAAGGGTTCATGTGATTAGAACAAGTCTACCTTGCTCTCGTAAATATTTATTTTATTTATTCATTTTGGTTGTGCCAGGTCTTCGTTGCAGCAGGCGGGATCTTCGTTGTGGCATGGGGGATCTTTTTTAGTTGTGGCATGTGGGCTCATAGTTTCAGCATGAGGACTTCTTAGTTGTTGCATGCAAGCTCTTAGTTGCGGCATGCATGTGGGATCTAGTTCCCTGACCAGGGGTCAAACCCGAGGCCCCTGCATTGGGAGTGTGGAGTCTTACCCACTGGACCACCAGGGAAGTCCTACCCTCGCTCTCTTAGGGACAACCAATTAGTAACTTTAATTTCATCTGTAAAATCCCTTTTCTTACGTAAAATCATATAATCAGAGAGTAACACGAGAGGACAGAGATCAAGGGGCCATCTTAAAATACTGCCAGAATACTTAGAATACTATCCAAATTTCCCTCTTCTTATAAGGACATCAGTCAACAGATTAGGGTCCCCTCTAATCCAGTATGACCTCATCTTAACTTGATTATATGTCCATACACCCTACTTCCAAATAATGTTACATTCATAGGTTCCAGGTAGACATGAATTTGGGGGGGAAACTGTTCAACCTATTCTATTGTCCTTGCATTAATTTCACAGGGTTTTGCTCCATTAGACAAGAGTCATACCCACATATCTTTTTGAGAAGGTCTCCTCTCTATCTTTGGCTTCTGCAGAGATGGCTAAGGGATACACCCCTAAGCTTCCGAGAGACCCTCTGGTTTGATTAATGGGATCTGTGCATCACACTCTTAATCTCTTAGAAGAGGCTTTTGTATGATTGAATACTTTGACCTGTTGGTCTTTCTGTTGTTTTAGTAAAGACCTGTATAGACACGGAGTCCTTCTTTCCTCTATGTCATGCTTTCAGAAGTCATTTCTGACATTTAGCATCTTTTACCACCTGAAAACCCTGAGAATTTTCAAGATTATCCAGTCCTCATCTCTTTATGTTTACCAGATTTTCCCTAAAATTATTTCTTTTTCACATTTTAGTATAAGCCGTAAGGAGAGACAAACCAGCACCTTTAACACTTTGCTTGGAAAACTCCTGAGATGTATATCTAAGTTTGTCATTTACACATTCTGCTTTTGACATAACTGCAGGTCACAATTTTTCTAAGGTTTCTGCCACCACACAAGAAGGATTCTCCTTCCTCCTGTTCCAATAACATGTTTCCCACCTCCTTCTGAGTCCTCACCAGCATTGTTCTTAAAGTCCAGATTTCTAAGAACAGTCTGTTCATGGTGATTTAGGCTTTCTCAGAGAAAATCTAAGTTTTCTCTATAATGCTTCTCACTTCTTTCTGAGTTTTCACCAGCTGAATCTTTAATGTCCATATTTCTGCAAACAGCCTGTTCAAGGCAGTTTGGGTTTCTTTTATCATGTTCCTCAAACTTCTTCTAGCCTCCAGCCACTGCCTAATTCCAAAGCTACTTCCACACTAGGTATCTGTTACTGTGGGGCAGGACCCCGCTTCTAAATACCAAAATCTGTATTAGTCTTCTATTGCTACACAACAACTTACCACAAACTTAGCAACTGTAAACAACCCATACTTATTACAGACATATCTGTTTTATTGTGCTTCACTTTACTGCACTTCACAGATACTGTGTTTTATACAAAATGAAGATTTGTGCTAACCAGGTATCAAGCGACTCTATCGGCGCCATTTTCCCAACAGCATTATATTTTAGTTAAGATATGTACATTGTTTTTTAGACATGTCACTGCATTCTTAATGGGCCACAGTATAGTATAAACATAACTTTTATATGCAATGAGAAACAAAAAAATCTGTGTGACTTGCTTTATTGCGATATTCTCTTTATTGCAGTGGTCTGGAACCAAACCTATAATATGTCCGGGGAAAGCCTGTACCTGACAGTTTCTGTGAGTCAGAAGTTTGACGTATCTTACCTAGGTCCTCTGCTTGGGATCTCAAAGGCTGAATCAAGGCACTGGCCAAACTGGAGGCTCTGAATAAGAATTTTCTTCCAAGTTCATTAAGGTTGCTGGCAGAATCCAGTTCTTTCTGATTGTAGGGCTGAGGTCTCCATGCACTTGCTGGCTGTTGGCTGGGACTCACTCTAACTCCTAGAGGTCACTCACATTCTTCAGCTTGTGGCTCCCTCCATCTTCCAGCCAGCGATGCTATGTTGAATTCTTCTCATGCTTTGAATCTCTGACCTCTGCTTTTCCAACTAGCCAGAGAAAAAATTGCTTTCAAAGGGTTCAAATGATTAGGTTAGGCCCACCTGAATAATCTCCTTATCTTAAGGTCAACTGATTAGTAACTTAAGTAAAATCTCTTTTGCCATGTAACCTAATCGTAGGCATAACCTCAGAGGGTGGAAATCATGGGGGCCATCTTAGAATTCTGTCTTTTATGCATCCTCACACTGAAAATACTCTAGAAATGTATTCATAGTGACAACTCTGAGTTTTCATTTCTTTCTCCTTTTTCATTTTGTGCAATAAAAAAACATATGACTTGGCAATCAGGAAAAATACAGAATGACACCATTATTAATTTAGTTCAAATCACTGTGACCTTACAGAATCTTGGAGCTGTTTGCCCATTTGCAATAACTACGACTGCATGAATTACTGATTACAAAAGATAGTCAATTTTTAGAAAACTGCTTTTGTTACATTGGAAGGTTTTTCTGCAAACACATACACACACACACACACACACAGGCACACACATGCACATATAAGTATTTCTAATAAAACAGATGTATTGTTAATGACAAGCCTTGAGACTAGGTGGTTTAAAATAAGTGTGCCTAACACTTTTATTAGGTCTCACTTTACCTACTTTTATAGCAAAAGAAATACAGATGCTGATGTCCTATTAGCTATAACAAACCAGCAGAGCAGGATTGCATAATACAATTGGCTTTCAGTTTCTGTTTATGCACCAAATGTTTATGAACTCCCACTATATGCCAAGCACTTGGGTACAGAGATACAGATGGTATCACCATGAACCCAAATGAAGAGCTCAAAATCTCTCATTTTTCCCAGCAGGCAAGTTTCTAATTTCACTATTTCACCTAAACATGTATACTTTAAATATTAGTTGCCAGATTCTGGAGGGCATTTGAGAGATCCTAAAAATGTTTTCATAATTAAACAAAAATACACCTGCATTACAATCAGTGTTTATTCCTTGTTTCTTAAGAAACTGATGTTTTAAAAACAGAATTTGGCAAATTGTAATTTTTCTTTAAACATGACCCTTGATCAGACATTTTCTTGACTATTTTTTTCAGAATCAGGCAAAAGACCAAGGTCACCTGTCTTTGGGGTCACGTACCTTTAAGGTCACATCTCTTTGTCAACATCGTCTGTTCTTTGGAAACATATAGTAGTTGGCCCCAAATGCCACTTACTTTGAAAAGATCTTGTTGGCTTAACTTCAGCCTAACCCAGCCAACCCACTGAATCAACCCAGCAGCAAGCCGGGCAGACGCTGGAAAAACGGAACACCAGGCTGCTCATGGGCTGTTTCCACTAGAGCATACTGCATTTTATGGGCGAAAGGTGATTAGTCATTTAGAAGGTCTACCCGCTGTGGACATTTTAATGCAGCCTGGCATTTCTGACACAACTTTAAATTGCTTGGCTGTTTAGTTGCTGTTCTTCACCTGCTTACAATTCCCCATCCTGAACTGCAATTCTTCTGACCAGAAATGGAGCAAGTGGGGAAGGACTACAAAGAGAAACTCCAAAACGTTCAGTGACCTGGAGCTGAGAGGAGGGAAAAAGGAAGAACCGAGTCTGACAGATGGGGATTCTTCCGCTATTCCTCTTTTCTATTCTGCTGCCCCATTTAACTGTCTTCTAATTTCTTCCATCCCTTTCCTCATCTGAGAGATCTTCCTTACCACCATTAATTCTCAAACACTACCCAAACATCCCCACCTTCTTATCCTTCTACTAACACTGGTGCTACAGGTGCTAACATAGCCATGCTGGGCTTCCAATGGTAAAAGTTAAAAATCACAGCCTTCCATTGACTTACTGTTCACCTCTTCTTTCATTCATTCAAAGGACATTTACCAAGTGCCTTCAAGGTGTCAGGCCCAGGGCTAGGTGCTAGGGATAAGCAGGGGAACGATACCTGGTCTCTACCTTCAAGGAGATGGAAGGAACAGTCATATACACAAGGGTCTGTAACACATTGCATTAAGTGTTTGTGCAAGAGCACGGAGAAAGAGTTGGACTCATCCTAAATAGGTGCACTAAGGGAGGCCAAATTTTAACAGTCCTCCGCCCAATAAAACCCTATATGCTAAAACAAACAAACAAACCAGTCCAACTCAATCAGGTACAAATTAATAAGAATTTTCCAAGGATATCTGGGAACTGGGTTGAACTGGGGACAGAACTGCTTTCCAGGGAACAGTCACAGGTAAAATAAGCATATTTCTAGAAAGAGGTTTGTATGCCAGGAGAAATGGAGGTCAAATTTGTGAAAGACGTGCGTTGCAGGAGGATTCAGGATATACCACATATCTGTTTATCTTGGTAAATTTTTTGCTCAGAGAGAAGAAAGAAGTATGAAATGAACTTAAGTTCACAAATATGGGAGGCAGGATATGCATCAATGCACTTTTTAGAGTGCTTACCTTGGCTAAGAACAATGCAGTGTGGTCTCTTTGCAAATCAATAAGTAGAACCATAGAGACAGAATTGGTGAGACTTAAAGGTCACCCTCTTCCCCAGCCTCCTTGTAAAACATTTGAAAAACCTTGATATTCCCTTGCAATGTTATAAAGACTACTCTTTGTAACAATATCAAATGTCCTTTCCATGGAAAGATCTCCCCATTCAACCTTTTTTTCATTGCTAACAACCAGAGACACATATTTGCAACTTAATTCTAGGCTTGAAGGCCATGATCTTGAAAAATCACTCTCAACATTGCAAGTGTCAACCTATAATAAAAACATTTTTTAAAAGTGGGCTGGAAACAGCACCTATTCCCACAAAGGGTTTGGCAACCCAGACCAACTAGGGGATGCAGGGATGAGGTAAGAGGAAACTTCAAAGTTTCCTTTGGAGCCTGGCCTCTTTCATTCTTTTTTCAGACATTCCTTATTCATTAATGAAATATTTATTAAAAGCTTTGCCCATGCCAGTCACTGTACATGATACTAGGAGCACAGAGAGGAACCAACAGTTCAGTTCAGCCTCTCAAGATAGTCCTAATCTAAGGCTGATGACAGAGAGGTATATGATCATAATACAATGTGAGGAAGACAAAAACCCGAGATGGGTGCCAAGCCCCAAGGAGTATAAAGGAGAGTGTGCTGCATTAAGGCTAAAGGGGTCAAGGAAGGCTTCTCAGAAGAGGGGATATCTGAGTTGAATCTCAAAGGTGGTAAAGGATTTCCCCGAGTGAAAGAGGATGGAAAAGGGGAGTGTGTGCAAAGGTCTGAAGACAGGACCCCTCACAAAGTGCTGGGAAAAAAAGAGTAACTTGCAATGGCTCCCTTCTTTCCCACCATCCTCACATCACTAATGATGATAGTGATGACTTTAACTTTCTCACGACTCAGTTCAGGCTCACAGATCCCATTGGGGAACTTACCAGCCACCACAGAGTCACCCCTGTGTGTGAAATTACCTCTTTATACAGGCTTCACTGTTCTTGAGGTTTGCTTCTCTGACGGATCTGTGGGCTGGTTGATGGATCCAGCGCTGGGAAGGATGCACTGACCCTGGGCTTGCCTTTAGGGAAGCCAAAAGATACAGAATTCCAGGTATCCCGGAGGTTGTCTAGCTGCTATGTACCACACCCAGGTTCTCAGCAAAGGCCAGGGCCCCCTGTGGCTGGTAAGGAAGAACCTAGAACGTGGGCCTTCCCTGGAGAAGTTCTCATGGCAATAGCAGAAGCACAAGATGGCAAGTTCAACCTTGTAATCACACTTTAAGCCTCCTCTTACATCACATCTGTTAACTCCCATTGGCCACAGCACATCACATAGCCAAGCCCAAGGTCAGGAGTTTAGAAGTACATTCTGCTCAGCTGAGGCCAAAGCAAGTCATAGAGTATCAAGCCCAACATCAATTGAGTTAGGGAAGAGAATTCTTCCCATGAGGTCACGGGCAGGGAATAAATATTTTGAACAATAATATAGTTCGCAACACTTCCTTTTAGAGGGCAGTTGAAACTTCACCTCATCTTGGGCTACACTGATTTAGCCCAATAAATTATAGCATTTGGTCTTTAATCAAGTGTTGGATAAATCTTTGAAGTCAAAAAAAAATAATTAATAATTAATTAAATTAATAATTAATTAACAATTAACTGAAGCCCAATAAATTATAACACTTGGTCTTTAATCAAGTGTTGGATAAATCTTTGAAGTCAAAAAACAATAATTAATTGAAAAAACAATAATTAATAATTATATTAATTGTATATCTAAGTTTATTCTCTGAGAGCAATAGTCCTGTCCTTGAAGAACAAACAATCTGAATGGAAAGTCACGAAATAAACTTATTTATATAAATTGAGCACCCCCTTCAATTTTTTCAGGAAGCAGTTGCCTTTTCTGTGAAATGTTCATATTAAGCTATTTGATCACTAGAGATATGTATTTTTAATGATTTTAAAAATCATTAGGATATTTGTTTGCTGGATATGCTATTAATCATTAACTCTTCTAGGGAGTAAAAAAAAATTGTTTAATGCTTTAAACAGCTTTATTGACACATAATTCACAATCAGAAAATACACTTCCCCCCAAATTTGCCCATATTAAATGTAAAATTCAATGGTTTTCCATAAATTTAAGTTTACAGAGCCATCACGACACTCCTATTTTAGAACATTTCCATCACCATCACTCCCAAAAGCTTTCTCAGGCCTATTTGCAGCCAAACCACTTTCTCACTTCCAGCCCTAGGCAACCGCTAATCTACTTAGTCTCTATAGATTTGCCTTTTCTGGGGATGTTTCATATAAATAGTATCATAGAACAAGAGGTCTTTTGCATCTGGCTCTTTTCAGAGCATAATGTTTTTAAGGTTCATCCACGTTGTAGCAGGTATCAGTAGTTCATACCTTTTTATTGTTGAATACTATTCCATTATGTAGACATAACACATTTTGTTTATCTATTATAAATATTCTTATCTTAAATTCTATTTTCCCTTATATTATTATAGCTGCTATATCTTTTTTAAGTTTACTGCTTGCATACACTCACACAGGTACATATATATTTTTTAAATCAACTATTTTTAATGTTTTAGATTTATAGAAAAATTACCAAGATAGTACAGAGTTACTGTGTAACTCACATCCATTTCCCCCTATTATTAACATGTAGGATGTTAATAATATCCTACATTATTAAGGTACATTTATTAAAATTAATGAACCAACATTAATACATTATTATTAATTAAAGTCCATTCTTTAATCAGATTTCCTCAGTTTTTCTCCAGTGTCCTTCTTATGATACAGGATCCCATCCAGGATGACACATTATGTTTACTCATCGTGTTTACTTAAGCTCCTCTTGACTGTGACAGTTTCTTTGATTTGCCTTGTTTGTGATAACCTTGACATTATTTGAGGAGTACTGGTCAGGTATTTTGCTTAATGTCCCTCTATTGGGGTCTGACTTATGTTTTTCTTATGATTAGACCGGGGTTATGGGTTTTGCAGAGGAAAACCACAAAGGTAAAGTGCCACTTTCACCACATTTTATCAAGGATACATATTATCAACATGACATCACTGTTGGTGTTGACATTGATCCACTGATCAAGGTAGTGTTTGTCAGCTTTCTCCAGTATATATGTACTCTTTTTTTTCTCCTTTCCACACTACACTCTTTGGAAGGAAGTCACTATACACAGCCCAAACCTAAGGAGTGGGGAATTACGTTCCACATTTTTGAGGCAACAGTATCCACATAAATTATTTGTAATTCTTCTGCATGGGAGATTTGTCTCTTCTCCCCCATTTATTATTGATTCAATCATTTATTTATATCATTATGGACTCGTGGATACTTATTTTACAGTTAGGGTTATGATCCAATAGTATTTTATTCATTTTGTTCCTCAAACTCTTCCAGCTTTGGCTACTGGGAGCTCTTTCATTTGCTTCCTGTGCCCCAGACATATCCCCAACATTGTACATGTAGATTGGTTGGTTGGTTAGTTTTCTTGAGCACTTTCTTACTTTCTGGCACCATAAGATGCTCCAGGCTCATTTTGTATATTTCCTGTCCCAGTTCTAGAATCAGCCAGTTCTCCAAGGAACCCTGGTTCCTTTGATTGGAGAATAGTTTTAGAAACCAAGATCTGGGGACTAGGTGTGCTCATTTCTACTGGAGTGTTATTGCTTCTGGGCCTGCTCAGCTGACAGAACAAGGAAATATATGTGTATATACTAACCTGTGTATATATACATTTCTATGTGTAAACGTCTCTACTGATATTAAGCTAAACCTGAGTTCATACTGACATCTCAAACGCTAACCCATTTCCACTTGAATAATTCTAGCCTCCTCCCTTTGCATATCTCTAACTTTTCAGTGCAACAGTGAGACATCTTCTGACATCATGTAACATCTGATTCCCATCATCTGACATCAATTTACTTAACTGTTCAATTCCAGAATAGCAGTATCAGAACTGTTAAGCTATATGGCCGTAGGTAATAACGTTATCAACTAGTGACAGTGTTTATGCACAGTTTCTTTTGTCATTAGTTTTACAGACTCCACTCATTTCCAAAGTTACTTAGGTTGGTACCTCTTACCCCTACCCCCTTCAGTGCGGTTGCTTCATACATTTGTAACACATACAGTTTGATTGTTCCTTCACATACATCATTCAATCCTGAGACTCCTCCAATCTCCTAATTGACTTTTTTACATTTTTGTTCTTTTTGCTCCTGAAGTTTTGACAAACATATAATGTCACATAACCACAATTATATTATCACACAGAATCCTTTCCACATCCTTAAAAAATGCCTGTGCTTCACCTACTGAATCTCCCCCCAACCCCACCACAGCCTCATGCCAAACCCTGAAAATTACTGACCTCTTACTGTCTCAGTAGTTTTGCCTTTTCCAGATTGTCATATAATTAGAATCATAGAGTATGTAGCCTTTCTAACTGGCTTATTTCACTTACCAATATGCATTTAAAATTCATCATGTCTTTTTTATGACTTCATATCTTTTTATCACTGAATATAACATTCTATTCTATGGATGTACCGCAGTTTATCTCTTCACCTACTGAAGGACATTTTGGTTGCTTCCAGAGTTTGGTTACTATAAATAAAGCTACTATAAACATCCATGTGCAGGTTTTATGTGGACATAGTCTTCCAATAAGTTGGGTAAACACCTAGGAGCACAATAGCTGGATCATATGATAAGATTATGTTTGGTTTTGTAAGAAATTGCCAAACTGTCATCCATCCAAACTGTCATGATGCAAAGTATCTGCATCATTTTACATTCCCACCAGCAACGTATGAGAGTTCCTGCTACATCCTTACCAGCAACTGGTGTTCTCAGTTTTTGGATTTTGGCTATTCTAATAATATGTTTTTTCCATGCTTTTGCTTTCAACTTATTTGTTGAAATTTTATTTGGAGTTATTTATCTACATATTTCATTTTTTTCTGTTCTTTATTGCCTGTATTGTATTAATTTTTTTTTTTTTTTAGATTTTCATTTTTATTTATTTATTTATTTAGGCTGTGCCAGGTCTTAGTTGAGGTACGTGGGATCTTCATTGCGGTATGTGGGATCTTTTTGTTGTGGCATGCAGACTCTTAGCTGCACATGTGTGCAGGATCTAGTTCCCCAACCAGGGATGGATCCTGGGCCCCCTGCATTGGGAGCGCAGAGTCTTACCCACTGGACCATCAGGGAAGTCCCCTGTATTAAATATTTTCTAGTGCACCATTTAAATTCATCTGTAGGATACTGTGATGGACTGAATGTTTGTCTCCCTGCAAAGTTCATATGTTGAAACTCTAACCCTCAATATGATTGCATTTGGAGGTTGGGGCCTTAGTGAGTTAATTAGGTTTAGATGAGGTCATGGGGATGGGGTCTTCTTGATGGAATTTTTGTCCTTAGAGGAAGAGGAAGAAAGATCAGAGCTCTCTTTCTCTCTGCCACATGAAGACACAGGAAGAAGGCCACCATCTCTAAGCCAGAAAAAAGGCTTTCACCAGGAACTGAATCTGCCAGCACCTTGATCTTGGGCTTCTCATTCTCGAAAATTGTGAGAAATAAATGTCTGTTGTTTAAGCCATGCAGTCTATGATATTTTGTTATGGCAGCTTGAACAGAGTAATACAGATGCCTTTGACTATATATATTTTAGTTATTATCAGGCACAATTTGTTGAATATTTTTTCTTCCCTTTTTTATCTCTCCTGAACTTCTGGAACACCTGTGTTGGATCACCTGATGATGTTCCTCAGGTCTCTGAGACTGTTCATTTTTCTTTCTGTAATTTATAATTTTTGATCCAGCTTCAATTTCATTGATTCATTTGATTCTGCCATCTGAAATCTATTGAGCCCCTCTAGTAATTTTTTTCATTTTAATTATTATACTTTCAACTCTGGAACTTCTATTTGATTTTTAAAATAATCTTTATCTCTTTACTGATAGTCTCTACTTAATGAGTCCTTGTTATACCTCCTTTACTTCTTTAACTGTTGTTTCCTTTATTTAACATGTTTACAGTAATTGCTTTGAAGCCTCCCTCTGCTAAGTCCAATATCCGACCCCCTCAGAGATCATTTCTATTTATTGCTTTTGTAGGGGAGGCAAAAACCTTACCTCTACTCTCTTAAAGTGTCTGGCTACTCCTGAGAATTAAATTGACAAAAGACATATTAACAGGAGAAAAGCATACACATTTATTTAAGGTTAGTTTTATATGACATGGAAGCCTTCATAAGGAAATGAAGGACCCAAAGAAGTGGCAAAACCTGAATGCTTATATACTGGATTGAATAAAGAGTGGCAAGTGTGGAAACATAACTAAAATAAATGAAGAAACTAAAGGAAGATAAGAGGTATTTTAACAATGTCTGTTAGTACAGAATTCTCCTGGCCTTGACTCCCATTTCTGGTGATGAGAATGTTTCTTTCCTCCTGGCACAGGGAGGGCAGATCTCACATTGGAGTTTTAGCTTCTGCTTTCAGGAAGAAAAAGGAGAATCAGAGTGCCTTTCTTGCACCCACTGTTTAAGTGCCTTTAACTCAAAATTATCAATATATCAAGGCAGCTTATTTTGGGTAGCACATCCTTAACCCCTTCATCTCCCCAATTTGGAAATTCCCCAGAAGTTTCACATATGAAAAGCTGAGTTGGAGGCCGAGGAGAGAAGGAACAGGTTACTAGCTGATTGGCAAAAGATCTTCAAAGGAAGAGAATAACATAGATAAAGCACTAATAAATAAGCAGAAAAGAAAAAAAAAAATCTAAGTATGTTTCACCATATCCCTTTAAACCAGTCTCCCATCCCTGGGAATAGGTCAGTACAATTAAAAAAAAAAAAGGTTAAGACTCATTTATCTGATGATTTATCTGATGGAGAGTGTTTATCTTGTCCTTTAAAAGGACAATAATGTAGATTAGACATTATTTGTTCCAAGTGATTTACATAGAAACCACATTCTCCACAGATGATCACAAAAGCTCCTCCTTGTTGGGCTATCAGTGTATCCAGAGCACAAAGATTTTGGAGTTAAACAGAAGCTAAAGTATTAACTCTAACTGAAGTGCTTCCAGTATTTGCACATTAATGCTGAACTCTTGTTCTATCACTATGAAAAGATTTCAAACTGCCTTTTCCAGCTCATAAGTTCCAAAGCCTGGGGAAAGGGATCTCAATACTGAAAAGAATTTAGAATTGTGATACACAAGTGGGTTTTCTATGACTTCCTGCCTAGTACATTTAGTATGAATATGTGGCACTCTTTTAAGAACAAAGGTGCCTAAGTTTGTAATTTTATTTAAAGTAAAGTACCTGGTGACAGAAGGCATCAGGCGTCCAAATCCACATTGTCCCGACTATCTAGATGGGAATCCTTCAAATACCTTGTCATTGCATAAGCCAAAAAGACCAGCAATGCTCATGGTTAAGGTCAGAGTGGAACTTTTGACCCACTAGGGTGGAGTTTGTTGTGTTTTGTCTTCTGTCATATTGGCATCTGCACAACTCCATCTTCCACATATCCCCATCAGTCTGTAGGAATGGAACAGGTTGCAAAATATCTAATATAGGAGAGCTGCAGTTCAGCTTTGGTAGTTATGAGGCTTGGTTTTGTCACGTGGCCAACCTAGTCCAGAATTTTGGTCTACTTTGGTCTACAAAGACTACCCCATATGTAATCTTTGGCAGTGAGCATCCTAATTAGGGGAGCAGCTGAGCTGCTGAGCTACCCAAGATTGCACAAAGGTGTCTTGTGACCTAGCCACAATATTTGATGATTTGGCAAGTGTTTGTACCATAAGTGCTAGGACCATCTATAACCTTTGTGTGAGGCTTGAGCATGTCACCTGTGGAATCAAACCACAGAGTCTGATCGAAGCATTGCCTTTGTATGTCACCTAGGAAGGGTCAAGCACCGTGACTGTTTTCAGTGCAAAGGGAAAAATTCCCTTCTAATGACTTCATCTGAGCAAAGGATGGTCCTTGAGATTCTATAGAGATTTTTTTTCATGTCCAATGAACTCAGCAGAAGGAGAAGTAGGTGATGTTGTTTACTTGGCTGTGGATACCATACACCCATTTTCTAGATCTGTTCTACCAGATGTTCACACTGGTAAGAACAAAAATTAGGTCAGGTTCTTTTGCATGATCTAGATGTTGACATAACGAGTAATTAGACTGGTTAGCTAATGTGGGTAAGGTCTGGGAAAACAATGTAAAGGAGTGTCAGGTCTGTCCCTGACCTATTGAGAAAATAGTAAGTGTTAATAAGAATGAGATACAGTTTGAAAGAAAGGCCCTAGTGGAGGATCAGAGGGAGAATAGGACAGATTGGGACAAGTAATCTCAGTCAACCCTTAATATAATGGCCAAAGAAAGGGGAGGCTTCATTAAAAGGAAGAGGGTTGTTTTTATGTGTTTGTTTTTCTGTGGAGTTGGAAACTTAGTAGGGGAAGAAAATAGGTGGAAATGGAGTTTTTTAATCCATGTTCTTGGGAAAAGCTGTCTAATTCATGATGTCATCTGCTTCCAGGGCTTGAGAATTGATGCTAGAAATCATTACTTTAAGGTCATTTGTAAGAATGGTCCTGGGACTGCTGATCTGGGTCTAGTTTGGTGTCACTCATGTGAATTCATCAAAATTCTTCTATTTTGATGGCAGTGTAGGTGGTTAGGAATACTTCATAAAGTCCTTCCCAATGAGGTGACAGTGTGTGCTTTCTTTTAGAAGCCTTGATATACCCCCGATCTCCTGGTGGAAAGGATGGCGAGGCTAGTTAGTTGGTGGAGGCCATGCTTTCCTACCTGTTGATGATGTGCTCCAGGTGTACCAGGCAATTCTTGTATGTAGCTAGTCTTAACATCAAATTGTTCTCTTAAGTCTCCATAACATTCACTCAATCTGGGAATGGAAGGTTAGAGACGCCAGAAGGCGAAGGGCAGCCAAACATTATTTCAAAATGGGTTAATCCAGGTCTACTATTTAGAGTATTCCAGATTTTTATAAGGACAGTAGGTAATGTTTAAGTCCAGTTTCTTGACAGACTTTTCCTAAAGTCCTTTTTATGTCTTGATTTTTACATTCCACTTGCCATGATGATTGAGCATCCTCAGTCATCAGGTAGGAAATTCTGATGAGTATGCCAGAGTTTTTGCAAGTGAGTGGTTTATTTCTGCTGTAAAACTAATTGCTTGATCTGATTCAATTTGTAAAGGAATGCCAAAACAAAAAATAATCTGTTATTAACTTCTTTACCACTATTGTAAAGTAAAGTGGCATCAGCACATCTAATGGATAGCATTCACTCTATCCCACTGAACATACAGACAATTACCACCAGTGGGAATAGCCTAAACCTTTAAATCCATCTGGAGTAATACAAGGGGCGTGTGGACCTTGGAAGACTCCCTAAGGTATGTTGGCTTCTAAAATTTGGTGAGATTACAAGTAGTGCACTGGGAAATAACTGAGTCAGAAATTTTATGAATGCCAGAGCAGAAACAAGTATCTTTTAGTTCCTTGACTATCCCCCATCTGCACATATGTCCCATCTTATGGGAGATCCGTGCAAGCCAAAAGGTCAGAAGAAAGGGGGCCACATGAAGTCTGTTTGGCCCGATGTAAAATGTGTCTGACAATTGTTTGGCACCTTGTTGTATTCATTTGTCTTTTTTCAGACTGAGGAGTACTTGTCTGATAATCAATAATATCAGCCACAGATAAAGGCAGGTTTATAAATTGGGTGGGGAAAGGGTGGGGATCCGTTTTAGGCTGTGTATGTAGCAGCTTTGTCAGCCCTATCATTCCCTAGAGATGTACAATAGTATCAGTCTCCTTAATACAGACTGGACAATGGAGGTGAATAGCCTCTCACAGGGCAGCCATTGGCAATAGGAGTACCAGCAGGGTTTAAGAATCTGTGGGAGGGCTTCCCTGGTGGCGCAGTGGTTGAGAGTCCGCCTGCCGATGCAGGGGACACGGATTTGTGCCCCGGTCCGGGAAGATCCCACATGCCGCGGAGTGGCTGGGCCCCATGAGCCATGGCCGCTGAGCCTGCGCGTCCGGAGCCTGTGCTCCGCAATGGGAGAGGCCACAACAGTGAGCGGCCCATGTACCGCAAAAAAAAAAAAAAAAAAAAAAAAAGAATCTGTGGGATTTCTAGATTGTGCCAACAGCACGGCAGACTCGAAAAGCATATCTCCAGTCAGTAAATAGGAGCATTTTTTTCCCCTTGTCAGCGTGCAAGCTCTAGTGAGATCTGTAAGCAGCCCAGGCTGATTTTACAGTGGCAAAGGGTACACCCCAAGCATTTCATGTGGGAAAACAGTTATTATGTCTTCCCAGTAATTGTATCTACAAGAGCCATCACAAAATAGAAGTAAGTCTGGGCTGTCTAAAGGGGGCATCTAAGAGGTCTTCTCCTTGCTTTGAGGCCATTTATATATGTAGTTGCAAGGCAATCACGTGGAATGGACTGAGGCTCTCTGTCAGCCGGGGGGTGGTAGAGTAGCCAGATTTAAAGTGTTACAACAATGTAGGATGACGGAGGGATTGCAATTAGGGCTTATTCGTAGGTGGTCTGCCACCATGTAGAGAGATGCTATGTCTTACGAACTTGTAAGAGAGTATGGGGAATATGCTTATTCTTACATTAGGCATGTACTGTAAGAGTACTGGCTTTGTCGTTTAGGGCAGCATCTGAGGCCACAACATGCAGGCATGGGGCATCCTCCCTGCCACAAGGTCCAAGTGACATGAGAAATATTCTTTTTTTTTTTTTTGCGGTACGTGGGCCTCTCACTGTTGTGGCCTCTCCCGTTGCAGAGCACAGGCTCCGGACGTGCAGGCTCAGTGACCATGGCTCACGGGCCTAGCCCCTCCGCGGCATGTGGGATCTTCCCAGACTGGGGCATGAACCTGTGTCCCCTGCATCGGCAGGTGGACTCTCAAGCACTGCGCCACCAGGGAAGCCCCATGAGAAATATTCTTTAGGACGTATGAGAGGTTAAAGGTTGTCCTGCAGCAATCCCATTATTTTTTCATGGCAATATCTGTGAAAAGGTTTGTGAAAATTAAATAAGCGAAGAGCCAGGGGTGTGGACAATGTTAATTTTAAGGCGTCAGAGGAAGTTAATGCCTCTAGGGGCCAGGAAATATACTCTGAGGTAGTATCTGGAGGAGAGCATATAGGGGTTTAACAAGGGCAGAAAAGTGATGAGTCCATTGGCGGCAATAGCCAGCTGCCCCTGGAAATTTATGCAGCTGCTTTTCTTGTTTTGGGAGAGGGGATGAACGAAATTGATTCAAGGCATTTTAGAGAGAGCTTTTGAGTGCCCTGAGATATTTCCTGTCCTAAGTAAGTAACGGTTATTTGCACCCATTGAAGTTTAGACTGGGAGGCTTTATGGCCTCCTTCAGCCAGTGCCTTTAGGAGAATGACGGAGTCTATAAGAGCACCCTGTTCAGTCTGGTTAGAGAGTGAAAGGTCATCAACATATTGAATAAGAGTGGAACCTTGGGTCAAGGCTACAGAATCTAAATCAGCTTTAAGGACTGGGAAAAGTATTAAGGGAGACCCACACTATCCCTGAGGTATGGAAGTCCATGTCAATCATCTTCCTCTAAATGTAAATGCAAAAAGAAATCGTGGGTCAGAATGCAATGGAACCAAAAAGAAACCTGAGCAGACATCAACTACTGTAAACCAGGCTTCATCAGCAGGAACTGAGGTGAGAATGGTACCCGGATGAGGACTATGGGGTGGAGGAATTACAAAGGAGTTTGAGGCTCTTAGATCTTATGCAAATCGATACATTTAATTTCCATCTGAATCAAATTTCCCTTCTTTCTTTACTGGCAAGATTGGGACGTTATAGGGTGAGGAAGTAAAGATAAGGACACCCTGATATAAAAAAGAGTCTATTATAGGTTTAATTCCTCACTCTGCATCTCCTGAGAGGGGCTACCAGGCCACCGATGGGAAAGGTTTGTTCCTTTTCCTGGTTCTGCACAAGCTCTGTGCTCCACAGCAATCCAATCTCATTTGCATGTGAAGCCCAGAGACTAGTTGGGACAACTTTAAGGTTGCCTCCTCTTCAGAGGATTTAAATTGAGATGAGATTTCCTTAGGGAAAGTAGGAAGCTTGAGGTTTAGTCTGAGGGCGGCGGGGGGGGGGGGGGGGGAAAGAAAACTGCCTTTTTATTACATTGTATGGTGGCATTAAAGTTACATAACAAATCTCTGCCTAAAAGATTTGCTGGTGAGGAGTCAGAAATTAGAAAAGTATAATGGGAGTTGACAGCCTAAGGATATTGGGGTGGCCTGAGATGTGGACAATGGAACAGGTTGTCCAGGGACTCTGACACCTAGAATAGAATCAGAGGTGACAGGTAGTATTAAATCCTCTGAGCAGATGCTAGAGAGACTCACACCAGTGTCAATTAAGAAGTCCAGCTTCGAATCCTCTATTTTAAGTTTAATAGTGGGTTCTGCGGTGTGACTGAGGATTGGCTGACCCTGTCAGTTGATGGAGTATTTATGGTCCCAGAGGAAGGAAGAAATGAACCTTCTGATGGTGCTGGGGCTTAGGGAAAAGGTTATTTGAGCTTTTTTTCTTTTAAGTTAAGGATAATTGTCCTTCCAACGTCCTGGCTTCTCACAATATCTGCAAATACAGGGAAGGCTATGTGATTGGTGAGAAAAATGAGTGGACTTTGAGTTACCTTTAGAGTCATCATTTTTGTTTTTGTAAAGACTCAATGTGCCCATCGAGGTCTGTTCATTTTAGTTTCTTTTTTGTCTTGTTTTCCTGCGTGCTATTTACAAAGAACTATGTAGTTGCTTCTATAATAATGTTAAGAGACCGAACTGCCCAGCCAATGACACTATTTTGGATTTATCTCTCTATATCAGAGAGAAGATTTCCAACCAAGGCAGAAATTAAAAGATGTTCTAGACTCCACAGTTTACTGCAGCGTGCCTTTGCAAAGTCTATATAAAGCATTCCACCAACGTTTTAAGATGTTCCTCTTTCTCTGAGCACATAATTCAACCTGAGACCAATTTACCTTAGAGGGAGGCCTCCATTATCCCCACATCAGGCCTTGAATGTTGGTCTGGCTGAGCCTTTTCCTGTTATTTGCAGGAGGGCCTGGGAGATTCTGGTCACCTGTTTCCTCTGGGGAAGTGTTGGTGGAGGATTTCCCACCTGAGGCCATCTAGCCTGATAATTACAGTATAATCAAGGGTGGAAGAATGTCCTTTAATAGCTAGTCCAAGTCCCTAGAGTGGGGCTGTGAAAGGCCACTAATCTTTCTAACTCTTCTCTAAATTTGGTAGAATCTTCTGAAAGTGGTGGCAAAAAGGCTTTGGAATTTAAAAGATCTGGTGCTGTCCAGGGATGCCAAATTCTTTGCTGTGGAGGTCCAGGATGCATCTTCATGGGACATTGCACAGGAAGGCCTAGAGATGACTGAGTTTAATTACAGAGCCCAGGGAAGTAAGAGGGGTTGTAAAGTACCGCAAAGTGATCCCGGCCGTGAGCTCCTGGAGCCTGGGCCAGATTTATTTCCTGGCTATCAGTGTTTATACAAATAACCTGTATATTCCAGGCCTGAAATCAGGCTACAGCGCTTCCTGTAAATCTTGCAGGGAAGGGCAACTTAAAGCAGGTATCTGGGTATTTAAGGGATTTGGGGGGGTAGTTGGAGCAGTTTTGGGGGAAAGTTGAAGGAATTTGCTGAGGAGATGGGGCCAGATTTTGAGGACAGGGGTTTGAGGCAGGGGGTCCACAGATCCAATATATCTGTGGTCAGGGACAGGTAGATGGAGATAAAGGGAGTATAGGTGGGTAGAGAAGGAAGATTTATAGTGGGTGTGGATTTTAACTTTTGTTTTTAAACCTGTTTTCTGTTCTTTAATCTTTTTAAGGGAGTCTCTAAGGCTAGCCGATAAAATCCGTTGTGTCCTCTTTTTAATTTGATCTTCCCATAGAAACCAATGGGATATTTGTTTAGGATGAGAGCTCTGTAAAATTTTTTTGAATAAAGAAGTTTTTCCAGTTCAAAGGATCCATCATCTGGTTATTGACAAATATGATCTTCAAGGGTATGTTTATTTCAATAGCAACTCAATCCAATAAGCCTTTTTATGGAAAGACCAGAGGTAATTTTCTAGGCACAGACACAAGACACATCCCCAAAGCAGGTCTAGAAGATGCAGCCCGCAAAATCCAAGAAGTTTCACTCTAAGAAAGCAGAAATCCTCATTGTCACGGGAGGTAAGAATAGCGTTTGTGAAAATTGTGACTCCAGTCTCCCACAAGAATTTGAGATTCCTCTAGTCGCAGACCTACTAGTTTGTGACACTGGGTAGGCAATACTAGGAAGGGGCTTTCCCAGCACTAGGGAGATAAAGGTCCCTTATGGACTGGGATCCTTTATTAAGACAAAATCCCTGAAAGCTGTCACGGTTGGACAAAGAAACTGCTGCATGTCACTTCTTGTCTTGGGTTCCCAGCCTGTGGGCAGGTCACTTGAGGCAAACCCAACTGGCAGAGACCAGAGAGAATATTCTCACTGGTCACAATGCCAAGCTCTCAGGACATAAAACAACATGAAGAGAGAATCTGATCCAGCTGTTGTTGTTGTTTTTATCTGTGACCCACAGCAAAGTTTGTCTAAACAGATGCTGATCTGGTGAGAACTATAAACTAGTCAGACTGTGAGGCCAGCTCGAACAACAGCCTTGTGAGACCTATACCTCTGTTTTACCCTATGAATCTCCTCTTTATGACAAATGACATAGAAACAGAGACAAAGGAAAACTATCTCTGGGAGGCAGGAGATCAACAGAAAACAAGAGTACTCCAAACAGAAAACATTAGAGGTGCTATGCACAAAAAACTAGTTCACACCGATGGTTTTCCCTGCCAATCTGAACTTGAAAAGGGAAAAAGACAAAGGGAGACTCATCACTCTCGCCCTCCCACCCAGACCCTACAGGTGGAGATTTGGGAGAGAGTGACATAGTAAGAACTCTTACCAACTTCCAGCGTTTGTCAAATGTCCCAGGATCTCTCAGCTTCAGCCCCGAGAGTGATAAGCAGTGACCCAGTCAGTACTATCCCATCTTCACTGCCAGAAACGGTAGGGGAGGCAAACGCTGTAGGGGAAACATAACTAAAATGAAGAGACCAAAGGAAGATAAGAGTTATTTTAACAAGGTCTGTTAGTACAGAAGTTTCCTGGCCTTGACTCTCATGTCTGGTGATAAGAATATTCCTTTCCTCCTGGCACAGGGAGGGCAGCTCTCACATGGGAGTTTTAACTTCTGTTTTCAGGAATAAAAAGGGAAATCAAGTACCTTAATTTCACCTGCTCTTTTTCAAGTGATTTCAACTCAAAATAATATGTCAAGGTGGCATATTTTGGGGTGACATGTCCGGAAATCCCTTCACTTTTCTTCCTGTGTATGTATGGTCATACCTTCCTAAGCTTTTTTTTTGCATGCAATTTTTTAAATTGGAAATTTGTAGATAATGTATTGCAGCAACTCTGAATTCTTATCCCCTCCGGGGTAGTTGTTGTTGCTGATTTTTTTTGTTTCTGTAATGGCTTGCCTGGATTAACTCTGTAGAGTCTGTCTTCCCGGCAGTGTGTAGCCACTGACGCCTTTGTTCAGGGTATTTTTTTGTTTTTTATTTAATATACTTTTGCTTTATTTTTAAGTCTGACTCCCTAGGGGTCAGCCTAACTTAATGGTCAGTCAATGATTGATTAGAGGTTGTACATAAACATCTTGAACCAGTAAGGTTTCCACCCTTGGCTGTGAAGTTGCGTGTATTTAAGGAATGTCATCAAAGTTCAGGCAGTTTACAGTCTGCTCTAGCTTATTCTTTCTGCATACTCAAGACTTCACATTCATCAGGGACAAGTAGATAGCCAGGGCCCTATCTGGTCTTTCCTCTGTGAGTGCATGTCATTGAGCATGCGTACATCTGCTTCCAAATCACCAGGGCTAAGTGGACACTTCTGAACCCCTCTATCACTCTCTTGATCTCTGGATTTCCCTTTTAATTTTCTAGCTGGTCTGTCAATCTCTCACTTGCCCAAGCAGTATTGACACCTCAGGCAGCCTTCTTAAATTGTTTGCTATTATCCCTGGATTCTCCTGTTATCATTTTTGACAATGCCCTTGTGTATTTGTGCTTCTCTCCAGAGCAAATCAGCCCCCTCTAGTAAGAAGGCTGCGATTCCTCCAGCTTGCCTGGCCCTTATAAAAGTACTGAGTAGCAGAGCTGGGTGGGGAATGGCAGAAACCCCAGGATAAAATGCACAGACTCCCAGTATTCTTAATGATGCTTAGTTTTTCTTAAATAAATGCTTCTCAATTAGATAGATGCCTTTGGTCAATTTCCAAAATCCTGGAATGGCTGTTTTTAACAGCTTTGTCTGATTTTGTATTTGCTTTTTAGGGAGAGGGTTTGCCTACTGCCTCACTCAACCTTTCCAGAAGTCCCACCTCACATTCAAAATTTTTGCTTTGGGCCAGAGGTCATTGTAACGTTTCATTATGACATGTGAAAAAGGGAAAGATATGCAAGACTTATGAACAAGCTTATGAATGAGGAGATACATCATATTTTTTTAATAAAAAGATTCAATATCAAAAACATTGAACTATAGATAAAATGAAATTCCAATTAAAATATTGAAACAGGAGGGAAGGGGGCAGGGCCCAACCTTTGAGAGAATGACATAGCCAGAGGACATGACATAAACTGATTAGAGCCAAATGGGTCCAAGATGGCAGACAAGTCGACTTCCACTAGCCCTTGAGCCTCAGTATACGCTCACTGTAACACATCAGTAAGCTAAATGACACATCCACAGGCACCATGGCAGTTCCAAGACCAACCATAAGGATCAAAAAGTGGGCGGTGGCCCAATTCCTGGAAATCCCTGCCCCTTCCTGAAATAGCTGGAATACTCCTTCCACTCATTAGCCTATGAAATTAGGCGCCCCTATAAAAACTGACAACCCCATACTCTGGTGCTTTTCTCACCTTCTGAGATGGCCCACACTCTGTCTGTAGAGTGTGTTTCTCTCTAAATAAATCCACTTCTTACCTATCACTTTGTCTCTCACTGAATTCTTTCTGCGATGAGACATCAAGAACCTGAGCTTCATTAAGTCCTGAAACCAGGTGTGTGACCTCAGTTGGAAGACCTCAATTGGAAGACAGTTTTGACTGGGTTTGAATCCTAGCTGTGTGGATTCAAGTCCCAATCAGGAGTTTGGCTGGGTTCAAGTCTCAATCTGAAGTGCACAGTTTCAATATCAGCGGGGCTCTTGATGGAACATGATTAGACAGTGTAGATACTGACACAGGAATAAGCCAATGGCAGAGGTTAGAAAGGCTACAAACAGATTGTGTAGGCAGAATTCTACGAATGACTCCCCCTGGACCGAGGTAGAATATGAAATGTCCTTTCCATGATTACATTACATTATATGAAAAAATAAAGATTATCTAGGTAGGCCTGGTCTAATCAAATGAGCCCTTTAAAAGTAAAGAATTTTCTCTGGTTGGTGGAAGAAGAGAAACTCAGGGATTGGAAGGCCGAGAAGAATTTGACATGGAATTGCTGACTTTGAAGATGAAGGGGGCACAGGACAAGGAATGTGGGTGGCCCTGAGCTGCTGAGAGTGGCTCCAGGCTAACAGCCAAGGAAATGGGGACCTTACTCTTATAGCCTCAAGGAACTGAATTCTGCCAACAACCTGAATGAGTCTGAAAGCAGATTATTCTCCAAAACCTCCAGATAAGAGCCCAGCCCAGCCAACTCTTTGATTTCGGCTTTGAACCCAGCCAAGGCTGCCTAGACTTCAGATCTACAGACCTGTGAGATAATAAGTGGGTGTTGTTTTAACCTGAAAATTTTGTGGTAATTTGTTATGCAGCAATAGGCAACTAATACATAGCCCTATATTTATACAAGTATTTGACAGATGACAGAGAGCTGGCTTTGCAGATTCTTGGTGAAAGGAGATCTCTTCAATGAGTAATTCTGGGACAAATGGTCATACATATAGAATACAAAAAGGTTGGATCTCTACCTCAAAATGTGACAAGCAAATAGAAATTTTCGATGTAAGGAATTCCTTAATGAAAGATGTAAAACACATAAAACGATTGAAAATTCAAGTATGCAAAAAATTTTAAATTCTATTTATCAAAGGTCAACATTGAACAAAGAAAAAAGAAGGAAAGGACAAGAAGTCTGAAAAGCAGGAGTGTACAGTGTCTCAAGAGTTCCGAGAGAAGCATGTTTGTAGAAAGGAAGTTGCCATCTTTGCTGAATTCTACTGAGGGGGGAATTTGAGGAAGACAGAAGAATGTGCACTGGATTTGAAGACACAAGGAACACTGATGACCAGAACAAGAGCATTTCAATGGAGTAGGAGGAAACCCAGGGTAGTGCGCGGACAGCTGTGTCTCTTGTTCATCACCCTTCCAGAAAACGCCACACCTTCCTAGATGCCTAAAACGCCCTATCACTTGCATATTCACAGCTCTCCTAAAATATCTGAACATGGTAATGACAGGTTCTAGTTGGCTTTTATTCTGTAACAGAACAAGTAGAATTATGATCTGTATCATGATTTACTTAGCTGATATCACATGCTTTTGAGAATTCTATCATTTTTCTGACATTTCTTCATCTCTAGCAAGATGAGAAAGAGAGAAACCATAACAAAATTGTGGCCATCTCTACAGTCAAAATAGGTCTTAGTTGTTTCTAGTCAAGCCGAACTTTCTGGAGGGTCAAGGGATGGAAATTTGAGGTGCATTTTGCCGTGCTGAAATCTTACACTATATGTATGTATGTATATATATATACACATACATATAGTATATATATATGGTGTAAAAACCCTGAAATTAATCCCCCCCCTTCTTCCTCTCATTGTACCTTGCAATGTTGACTCAACTGGTCATTTTGACCCCACTAATTCAATAAAAAAAACAACTCAGGATAAGGGGGCGCAGGGGATGGGAGAGAGGCCCAGTCGTGTGCTCCCTAGG
Source organism: Aethalodelphis obliquidens (assembly GCF_003676395.1). Taxonomy (NCBI): domain Eukaryota; kingdom Metazoa; phylum Chordata; class Mammalia; order Artiodactyla; family Delphinidae; genus Aethalodelphis; species Aethalodelphis obliquidens. The sequence continues at coordinate 5,786,857 of NW_020837957.1, read as the reverse complement.
GACTGGTTGTATCTCAAACCATGGAATCTTGAAAATATTCCCCTTCCTCAAAATTATTCTCCTCCAACCAAAATAGCTCCTAAACTATAGAAGCTGTGGATGTGCAAAAGGATTTCAAGATTTCACTAATGAAGATTATAATTAAAATATTTAAATGGGTTTTTAATTTTCTTTCTGGGCTATGCTATTTCCTAGTCCTCTCGAGGAGCTGCTATTGTTCAATCCTGACAGAATTCTCTGTTAGAAATTATAGCCTGCTGCCTTTCAGCATCTTCATTAAAATGCAATGCTGCCAGATATATCTGCATGCATATGAATGAAGCATCTATAGAATAATTAAGTCATGAATAACACATTGCTGAGCATGGCTTTTCCTGAATAGGGAAAGACTATTATTTATGAACCAGAGATTTTATATTATATGAAAAAATAATTGGCAATAACAAGTATTATTTGAAGACACATTAATTTAAATTATGATTGCCCTTCTATAGACTCCATTTTTAATAAAACAGCATTTACATTAGAAAATGGATGTGAATTTATGTGCCATTTTTCTTTATTTTGCTCAAAAGGCCACCTGAAAGCTTTTTGGCAATGGGGATTGCATAATTTGAGAATCTTGAGGTCTTTTACAAACAAAAGGTCATTAGCATCACAGCGACTTCATAGGCCTGGGTTCAAACTAATAGCTACATATCAATGGAAAAACATAGATACTGTTCACAAGCAGTACTTAGGCTTTTTCAAGGAACACTGTGGAAGCAAAAGCTGAGCTCCCCTGAATCCACCCCTCCCCCATGCCGTGTGTTTGAATCAAGAAACAGTTCTTTTCCAAAAGCCCCAGTTTAGCAATGACCACATTCTAAAGTTAAACTGTGCTGTAGTTTCAGCACTGCTTAATGTTTAGCTCTGGGCTCTCCTGAGACCTTTAGCCACAGTGCACTGCGTGCTAAAGTACAGAGGCAGAGGAAGAGTAAGTGAGAAGACATGAGAAAGACCAGAGAGGGAAAAAAAGGACGCAAGGCTCAAGGTGAAAAGAGAAAGGAAACATCTCTTCCTTCTTGACCTCCCTCAGGTCCCTTGGTTGAGTCTCTTTCTTGGTCATATCTCTTTGTGATTCATTTCACATTTGGTCCTTCTTCTGCTTCTTTTTAAAAGACAACACACCCAGTAAAGTCTCAGTAAAGTCTCCCTGAGGAAGGGTCAGAGTCAAATGTCAACAGAGCAAATAAGCCTACCATCTAGTTAGTCCCCATGGCAGTCAAAGGACCTGTTTCAAATCTGGGGAACCCGTTTCCTCTTTTCCTTTTTCCCTCACAGGTGCCTCAGTCCACCCTGCTCCCTTTGTACCTGGGTCACAGCATCTTCCCCTCTAATGCCCTGTCCATAATCTCCCATCCCCCCACCCAATGCCCCACCCTGCCTTTCTACCCTCCCCAGCCCTACCCAAGTACAAGTACACTCCCTAAACCATCTCTGATTAAGTCATTTCTCTGATAAAAATTCCACAGCGGTTTCTCATGGTGCTCAGGATCAATTCCAAACCACTCAACATGATTCAAACGCCCTGCAGGTCCTGGCCACAGACCACATCTCCAGATCCTTCTGCAGAGCCTTGAACGGTCTGCTCTCTCCAGTCTAAATGAATTACTCACCACTTTTTGAGTTCATCTGTTCCATGTCTTCAGACATACTGTTTCCCTAACTGACATCTATTCCTCCTTAAACATTCACCTCAAAGGCCCGCTAGACCTGCAAGCGTTCCCTGACCATCCCCACTCCCACTCGTTTTGATGTCCCCCATGGCACTCTGAGTATCACATTTATATCTCAAGGAAAACCCTTTCTTACTCTTTACTATAATTGTTGATTTGCTTGTCTATTTTCCCCACTATAGTCTCCTTAAAAGCAGAAAATATTTTCTTGGACTTTGTGTTCCTACCACCTGTCCCAGTGTATAGTATTAAAAGCCCCTTGAATGAAAGAACTACATATAACATAAGGCAGAATGAGGTAGATGCTGTCACCTTCTGCCTTATATGGCAGTGAGTAAAAGCATAGCTTCTTGGAGACCAGAAGGCTTGGGTTTACACTGTGACTCCACTATTTACTAAGTGATGATAAGTTATCTTATTCCTCTGATCGTCTGTTTCCTAATTTGTAAGGTAGATATATACACTTGTTTTTTTACAGAGTTATTTTGAAGATTAAATTAAATAAGAGAAATTAAATGTTTAGTGGGAGGACTGGCACATATTTTGCAATGTGTAGTGGTAGCTATTAGTGTTGTCGTTACTATTTTTATTACTATCAAAGCACAGCCAATAAAAACTTAAAAGGCCATTTGGGGTGGGGTGGGATATATTTACCTTCATTTTAAAGATTCATTGTATCATTAAAATAGAATACAAGACTCCCAGGTAATCCACAATGAAACATCATAACTAAAACAGCATAAGCAGACTGGCAAGCCAATCTTATTTTGCCAACAAAAGTTTTGCCAACAAAACTTATTTTATTCAGTTCCTCTTCACGGTGTGGTGGGGAAAAGGATACTCTACTTTAACTGTAATCATTAAATCACATTTTTTGTTGTTGTTGTTCCCACGTTCACCCAATACAGATCTTTCAAGAGGCATTGCACTTAGCACTGAGTGACGAGTTTAAACAACATTGAATACTAGGACATATCCTGATCTCTGAGTAGAAGGTCTGCCTTAACTATGGCATTGGCCAGCCGTGTAATCAAGGGTAAGTCACACCTATTCGGGTAGCTGTTGTTTCTTCATCTATGTAGTTAGAAAAGTGGACTATCAGATCTCTAAGGTTCCTCACTTCACCAAAATCATGATTACAAGTGGAAGCGTGGCCCCTACCCTACAAAAAAATTGTAATTAAACTATTAAAGTATAAGTGACATGGTATTGCCCATTTTGTCCCCTCTCCCTGCTGTTCTCAGGATACTGCCAGACTAATACTCAGTTTTTATGTAATGGAATCCCCAGAATGTGGAAGGTGGAGAAAAAACAAAAGCTAAATGGGTGGTTATCTGGAGGAGAGCAGAGAGAGCTGCAAACTGATAGAGCAGGTGGGTGGAGAGGAAGGGTGTGGGAGCAAGAAGAGTTGGGGGAGGAGACTGAGAGAGTATAGGGATGGGATGGCATAAATGAGGGGAAAGTTACAGGGCACTGCAGGAGGTAGCTGGGGATCTTCATGAGTTGCCATAAAATATAATCTCCATCCCTACTTATGTTCTTCAAGACAGACAAGTGAAACAGAGTCAGGGCTTCCCTGGTGGCGCAGTGGTTGAGAGTCTGCCTGCCGATGCAGGGGACACGGGTTCGTGCCCCGGTCCGGGAAGATCCCACATGCCTAAGAGCGGCTGGGCCCATGAGCCATGGCCACCGAGCCTGTGTGTCCGGAGCCTGTGCTCCGCAACAGGAGACGCCACAACAGTGAGAGGCCCGCGTACCGCAAAAAAAAAAAAAAAAAAAAAAGATTCAGAAGGTCTGTACTTCCTTGAATGTAGCACCTCCTGAGGGATTGGACCAAATGGGTCAGAGCGTCAGTGGACTTACACCAATTAATGAGAAAACAGAGAGAGGTACCAATTGATATGCCCACAAATATGCGTACTCTGAGTATGTGTTTAATTCTCACAGTAAAGGAGGTGAATGAAGTATGATTTGAGGTGCCTTAAGAATACTGTAAAAAAATTAAAAGGTTGACATTTTAGAGATAAGGGAAAGAGAAAAGTGGTGAACTTCATTATCATCCAATGATAAGCCGTCAGGCCTAATGAAATCCATGTAAATGATATAATTGACAAAAGTAAAGAAAGTATTCCAATACTGTGGATGGAAAATTATTTCACAAACATGTGAGGATTACTCAAAAAGTTTAACTTTTTTTTTCCTCTCTTTTTTAACATATGTTAATAAGGCATGTAACTTAAGTCTATGTTTTTTAAAAGGTATGGCTACCTTTCTACTCAATGAGGCTGAATTTTTAAGGAGAATAAATATCAGTTAGGGAAACAACATAGTGAGGACATGGAACCTGATATACTCAAGGAATCATAAATCATTTAGTTAGACTAATTAGGGGAATAATAAGTATAATATAACAAAGATTATCCTGGTTGCAGAGTGTAGGATGGCATAAAAGGAAGCCTAGTTAGGAAACTGGGGCAATAATCCAGCTGGGAAACAATGGGAACGTGAACCAAACAATGTAATTGAGGATGAAGGGGGAACAAAAGACTTGGGTTCAAGTCCCAACATTCTCACCCTCTATACATATGATCTTGGACAAATTACTTCTCTAAATCTTAATTTCATAAACTAGAAAATGTGAATAAGAGTACATAGGGCTGCTGAAAGATTTTTAAAAAATAAGACATGCAAACCATTCAGCACAGTACCTGGACTGAAAAATATAGACATGGAAGTACTCAGCAAATATGTGGGAGTTAAACTATGAGGTTGTCCAAGTAGTAAGTATGGAGTAGACAAGGAGAGGGCCAAGGTTGCCTAGGTTAAGAGGGTGGATTTCTGACTCCTTAAATTCTAACCCTCCTGCTCTTCCAGAATTCCACTGCTTCTTCATGGAAGATAAGACACATACCATGTAAGTGATGACACTACCACTACCAACCAGCTATTTGCTTCCTGGTAGCTCTGTCTATGGCTCATGTTTAGAACTAGCAGCAAGAAACAATAGGAAGAAAGCATAAGTGAAGGTGTGTGGTCTGCCCTCTTGATAAATCCCATTCCCCACCCGGCCTCATGAAGCTGTATGATTTTTCTCAGTGTTTCAGATAGGATGGAAAAATGAGGCCTGCTTTTCTGTGCTGTTTTGATTCTGAGGTTTAATTACTGTTGTTTCTGGGGAATTCATTGCTTTAATTAATAATGTGCCCTGAATCTCTTAAGTGAAGAATGCCATTGAAAACATGAATATGTAATGAGTACAGCCTTCTTTATCCCAGATGAGGAGGGTGGCTGTTACTTGGCTATCACCTCTCAGTGCAAGTACAAGGACCTCAGGTACTAAAAGGAGCTGGGCTTCAAGGTTTTATTTGCATGTCTGGTTTCTTTTTAGTTCAAGAGTTCTTTTGTTTTATTTAAAAGCTGGGTCTATTAACAAGGAAACCAGAGGGAAAAAACAATCAACTTGCTTTGGTGCCCTTTCAGACCTCCTCTTAACTGCTTATAAATCAATAAGCTAATTTCTAAATCAGGGTTTCTCAATCTCAGCACATTTTGGACCAGATAATTCTTGCTTGTAAGAGGTTGTTTTGTGTATTGTAGGATGCTTAGCATATCCCTGGCCTCTAGTAGCATGTCCCATTCGCGACAATCAAAAAAGTCTCCAGAAGGAGGCAAGAATATACAATGGAGGAAAGACAGTCTCTTTAGCCAGTGGAGTGGGGAAAGCTGGACAGCTGCATGTACATCAGTGAAGTTAGAACACTCTCTCACACTATACACAAAAATAAACTCAAAATGGCTAAAGACTCATGTCACCATAAAATTCCTAGAAGAGAACATAGGCAAAACACTCTCTGACATAAATCATAGCAATGTTTCTTAGGTCAGTCTCTCAAGGAAATAGAAATAAACAAATAAGACCTAATCAAATTTATAAGCTTTTCCACAGCAAAAGAAACCAGAAACAAAATGAAAAAACAACCAAAGGAATGGGAGAAAAATATTTGCAAATGATGCAACCAAAAAGGGCTTAATTTCCAAAACGTACAAACAACTCATACAACTCAATAACAAGAAAATCAAACAAGCCAATCAAAAAACGGGCAGAAGACCTAAATAGACATTTCTCCAAAGAAATGTCTTGTGCCTATCTTGGCCAATAGGCACAAGAAAAGATGCTCAACATCACTAATTATCAGAGAAATGCAAATCAAAACTACAATGAGGTACAACCTCATACCAGTCAGAATGGCCATCATTAAGAAGTCTACAAATAACAAATGCTGGAGAGGGTGTGGAGAAAAGGGAACCCTCTTGCACTGTTGGTGGGAATGTAAATTGATACAGCCACTATGGAGAACAGTATGGAGGTTCCTTAAAAAACTAAAAATAGAGCTACCATATGACCCAGCAATCCCACTCCAGGGCATATATCTGGAAAAAACTCAAATTTGAAAAGATACATGCACCCCAATGTTCATAGCAGCACTATTTATAATAGCCAAGACATGGAAGCAACCTAAATGTCCATCAAGAGATGAATAAAGATGTGGTGTGTGTGTGTGTGTGTGCGTGTGTGTGTGTGTGTGTGTGTGTGTGTGTGTGTGTGTATAAAATGGAATACTCCTTTAGCCATAAAAAAAAAAGAAGGAGATAATGCCATTTGAAGCAACATGGATGGACCTCGAGATTATCATACTAACTGAAGTAAGTCAGACAAAGACAAATAACATATGATATCACTTATATGTGGAATCTAAAGTATGACACAATTGAACTTATTTACAAAACAGAAATAGACTCACAGACATAGAAAACAAACTTATGGTTACCAAAGGGGAAAGAGGGTGGGGGAGGGATAAAATAATACTTTAGCATATACAAACTAATATACATATATATATATATATATATATATATATATCACTTTGCTGTACACCAGAAACTAACACAACATTATAAATCAACTATATTTTAATTTAAAAAAAAAAGTCTCCAGGCCTTTGCAAATGTCCCCTGAAGGCAAAATTGTCATGGGTTGAGAACCACAGGTCTAAATGAAGGACTTAGTTTGCAGGACAGTGAAAGCAAGGCATATTAACAAGCAATAAACATATGTTCATTGAGGACTTGAAAAACACTGTGCTTGGTGTTGTAGGAAATACAAAAATGCTAAAGTATTATGTAATATTGGGAAAGTCCTTGGATCAGCAGTCTAGATCCACGTCTGCTGCTTACTAGTCATGGGTCCTTGAGCAATTCATTTATCCTTTCTGAGTTTCCTCATCTTACTAAGGAACAAGTGTGAGAAACGTAGGGTGCAGGAATATATGTATTTGCAATTGGATGAACAGTCTTTATAGTCTTATCTAAAGGTCTCTAGTAGTGAATCCAAAGTCTTTGTTTGCTAATCTGATCTAACATTTTATTAATGACTTAAATGAATGAGGACATAATCGACATGTTGATCAAATGTAAACACAACATGCACTTGGAATGGCCAGTAGCTGGATAAAAGCACCAGAACTGAAGACGATACTGAAAAGCCACATCTAAGCAAAAGGTATTTGCATACAGATAATGTAAAGTCATGCATTTGGACCCAGAAATTCACACCAGAGCACAAATACCAGATTGGGGAATTCAGTGTGTATGTAGGTGAGCAAGAAAGAGAGTAGTAGATGAGATAAGAGATAAAGGAGTTCAAATTATATAGGGCCTCACATCTCATATTAAGAGAACTTTGTCATTTACCTGGAGTGAGGAGGAAAGTCATTTGAGGGTTTGAACAAAGGACTAACAGACTGGACCAAATTTTTATTTTATCAGATTACTTTGGCTGCTGCATTGAGTATAAATTAAATGGGGATAAGAACAGAAATAGGGAGACCAATTAGGAGGCTACTGCAGTAAACCAGGAGAGACACTGCAGTGACTTAGATGAGGTGTAGCAGAAAGATGTTACAGGTTAGATTTGGGTTGTCAGAAAAAGAAGGGAGTCGATACTGACTCTAATCAAACAGAAAGWTGGAGGRCCATGAACTAAGATGGGAAAGACCGAGGGAGCAGATTTTGGATAGGCAAGTGGAATGGTATAAATGTAACACGAAAAGAGAATAGCTGTGAAGGAGAAATTTGGCTCATTCTACAAAATTTTTGAAAAAAATAAACAAAACAAGATGTAGAGTTTACAGGTATGACCATCTGATTCTGGATAAGAAAGAATTGGCAAAAATGAAATGGGTAACCATGTGAAATAGTGACTTAATAATACCAACCTTAGCTCATACTTCCCATGAGCCAGCCACTGTCAAGGACTTTGCAATTATTGTCTCATAATCCTCAAATCAGTCCTATTTTACAGATGAGCGAATCATAGCTCGTAAGTGATTAAGCTATCCAAAGGTTGGTCTAGGTTCAGATCGGCAAAACTGATAACTCTAGGTGAGCTAAGATTAAATTTTCTGCGGTTTTACTATTGCTTCAACTAGTAAGCAACGCAAAAGATACACAGAAGAGCAAGATGGGAAAGAGATAAATCTCTCTCGTGACAACTTTATTTTTCAAGCATACCTAAAGTGGAGTAGTTTCAGCAGCTCATGTGCTGTGGAGATCCTCCAGGTTGGAAGAATCTGCAACACTGTACTTACCCTTCATTTCTTTTTAGTCTGGGAGAGAACCACGTCATTTAGACCCTAGTGTTGTGGTTCCAGAGTCAGAATTTCTGGTTGAGCCACTGTTACCTAATCCAATTATCTCCCTGTTTTGGCTCTTGCATGGCCAGTGTGCCCACCTGATTCTTCAGTGCAGCTGGTCTGGCCATGGCCTGCCATAGCAGTGAGCTAGGATTTGAGCCCAGGCAATCTGATTCCTGAGTCTGGTCTTAACAACTACCCCACACTATCTGCACGTAAAAGCTTTCAAAAGGGACTCAAAACTCATTTGGAAAAACGTAGTGGAAGAAATTTAAACCTCAGATATGGCATGAACTAGGTAGCTAATAAAGCAACTTCGAATGTCTAAAACATAATACTACCTCTCTGCTAACCTGTTGGGTTGGTGAACTATAATAAAATGTAGGAAAGAACTGGAGAGGTGTTCTTGTTATATATTTCTGCAGAACGGAAATCTAAATTGCGACTACATCTCTACCATTGGGATGTCCTCCGTTCTATACCTTACTCAAATTTCTTGTCTCCAAGTAAACCATATGTGGTGTCTTCACACATATTGTTTCTGCTTCCAGAATACCTCCTCTTACCCTCTTTTCACCTGGATAACAACTACTTCACGACTGGAGTAAGACACCATCTTTTCTGTAAAGCCCTTTAGCATCCCATCCTCTATCCAGTCAGCTTTGACCTCTCCTTCCTCTCTGCTCCCAGAGACAGCCTCTTGGACCTGCCTCTTGCACCTTGCAAAGTGCTTATCTGATTGTCATATGTATATTTATTTACTTACAGGTTTCCTCCAACAATATAGCCTCCTTTCCTTGGATTGCTGATAATATTTTTTCTGAGCTCTTTTCCAAGATGCTGTTACAAAATGCTGTTGCTGACCATTTTGCATTTCATCTGTGTAAGTATATTTCTGGCTAGCACATGCAGGATGAATTGGAAAATGAGATGGGTAGTGCAGGAATCCATATTTGAGGTCCTTGCAATAGTCTAAGGTGTAGAGGGTGAGAATGGAAAAGAAGAGGATTAAAGGAAAAATGCAAGAGATGTTGTGGAGGAAGGGTGAGAGACGTAAACATATGAGAATAAATAAAAAGTCTTTTTTAAATGAATGGATGTTTCTGAAAATATGGCTATAGAAACATTAAGTGAAACCCCTTCTAGAACAGCACACCAGAAAATGCTAGGAAAGATTTTTCTTAAAACAACAAAATTTTGAATGTATAACTCAGCTAGTGGGAAGGAATAGAATTATTTGAAGTTCAACAATGCACAAAAAATCACGTAAGTACCAGAGCCAAACTTTTCCTTGGAGACATTTACTGAGTTCTGATGGTCTAAAGTCTGAATTTTAATGGGCCACTAGCAGTGAACAGGAGACAGAGCCAGAAGCTGAGCGAAATGGGAGGTTGTATCAAAGACCCCTTTCACAAGAGTCAGGACCACCAAGGGCAATACTCTCAACAAGTGAACTAGAAACAACCTCTCCCTAAAAGAGAGTCATGGAGATACCACCTTTCTCAGCCTTAGCTTTGTCTGATAAGGAAAAAATATAAAGAAAAAATGTCTCCAAAGAAATTCCTCACCCAGATCTGCATTCTCATGGTTTGAGGGCCAAAAGCCACAGTGCCCATGTATTTAAAACCCTAAACCAAAGATAATTTGAGTGACCCTTGGTCAACAGTGTTCCCAGAAACCTGGCAGAAAAATCAACTCTGCTCCAGAGAAATTAATTTTGGGCATAGACTCAAAGAAAATTCTCAGAGATAGAGTTCTAAGATATGTAAGTTCACAGTCAAAATTATCATACTGAAAAGGAAGCAAATCATGATGAGTGAAAGCTAGCATAAGAACAAACAGCAGATTAAGACAATAAAGAATAGATATTGGAATAATCAGACCCAAAATATTAAATAAGTATGTTTAATATGTTTCAAAAAATAAAAAAGTAACTTGAAAATATTGAAAAGGCACAAGAGACTATTAGAATTGGCCAACTGGATATAAAACAGAACCAAATAAAAATTCTAGAAATGGAAAAAATTAAAATAAAAAAGCAACAGATTAGATTCAGCAGTGGAGAGATTTAGTGAACTGGAAAGTAGAGATTAAAAGCACATTACAAAACAATGCCCAAGAGAGACAAAAGGAAGATGTGAAGTAGAGAACGAGACACATGAAGGAGACAGTGAGAATGCCTGCTACACTCAATCAATTGGTAAAGAAACTCTGAAGGAAACATGAGCAGTAGCAGCTGTAAAATTTAGGTAGACTTCAAAGGCTGCCTCCTGCCATGTAGATTTTAATACTAAAGGAGCATGGATAATTGCTGAGTACAAAGCTGCGAAGAAAGCCTGCCAACTTGAGGGAAAATACAGATGAAAGGGGAAATCTGACCACCCTTCTCTTCCTTCCTATTCAAAGTGATAGTGACACATTAATATAATCCCAAAAGAAAGAGGGAGCTGTGTCTTAAAGGCCACATGCCTAAGAATGAACTTGTAATGGGACCAGCAGCAGCATTGATTGTTGCTCATTCTCTCTGTTTATATAACACAATTGGAGTAATCTAGAAAATAATTATATGTCCCCTCCCTCCTCTTCATAAGTCATCAAAGATCTGTCTCTAAGAGAAGGTCTGAGAAGCCACCTGTGTATCCTGGGCATAGACATAAACATCCAGTGTACAGGCTGAGGAGACATTCCAAGGGGAAGCATAGCATTAGAAAGCAGATGAAGGGATGTCCCTGGTGGCACAGTGGTTGGGAATCCACCTGCCAACTCAGGGGACATGGGTTCGATCCCTGGTCCAGGAAGATCCTACATGCCACAGAGCAACTAAGCCCGTGCACCACAACTACTTAGCCTGTGTGCCACAACTACTGAAGCCGCGTGCCTAGAGCCCAAGAGAAGCCACCTCAATGAGAAGCACGTGCACAGCAACAAAGAGTGGCCCCCGCTCGCCACAACTAGAGAAAGCCCGCAAGCAGTGACAAAGACCCAACGCAGCCAAGTAAATAAATAAATAAATAAATAAATAAATAAATAAATAAACAGATGACATTGAAGGAAGTTTACCCCATGCCCTCTTCTCTGGATCTTGTCCCTGCTATTATAAAACGTCATGCACTTCATTTTATCACACCTCTAGCTACACATAAACAAGGATTTCCCAGTAAATAAGAATTTTATGATTTTTTAATTATAAAAACAACATAATGCTTTCTTTTGCCATTTTGAACAAAATAAGTATGCGTACAAATTCTCAAGTTTTTGTTGGGCAAATCAAGAAATATGCATTGTAAGATTTTTACATAATAAAATTGTTTTCTCTTTTCACCTCAATTTTTAATCAATGCAAAATAATAGCTAATATTATTGATTGTTTAACATGTCCAGGCACCATTCTAAATACCCTACATGAATTATCTTATTTAATTCTCATAACTCAATAAGGTTGGCACTATAACTGATTTGCAAGATATACGTTTAACCTGTGATAGCCACTTAAGATACCCACCCATTTTACTTTCCTTTCCTGCTCTCCTCATACCCACTTCAAAACGCCTCAGATTAAGCTCAATGAAGAACTTACCATATGAGACCAAAAAAAAAAAAAAAAAAAGAAATCTGAGCAAACTAGAATGGCTCATCTTCCCAGACCTTATGCCCTTGCTAGAGGAAGAAATATAAAAACAAAAATGAGATGAAGAATAGGAAGAGTTTTTGGGGGGTCAGATTCAAGTTCCTGGGTGCTTGAGTTTGTTGCATGAACACTTGCTCCCTCACTCCTGATTTGGGGGAGCTCCATAAGCCAGACAGCTGTGTTACGGTGAGACTACAGGAAGAGGAGACTGGCACCTTACTTGCCAATTGCTTATCTGCTGAGCCTCAGGGCTTGCAACCAGAACTTGATGAAAGGAATTTTAGGAAGAAGGGATAGGTATTGGCAAAGTAAGGCAGAAGAGAGCAGAGCTACTCTCTGAGGTCAAGAGGTCAAGATCAGGAAGACTGGGACATCAAAAGATGAATAGGAAGGGAAGGAAAGGCATTTGCCAAATGGACCACATTCGTCACAGCTGTAGGTTAGATGACTGTCAGGTGAAAGGTGCAGCCAAATACTTCACAGAAACCACACAGATGCCTAGACAGCTGCTCAGAGACAAGTCCATCACCATCCAGATCTGTGGGTCTCCCTCATCAGGAGATTTGGAATGAACTAAATCAAAGGTGATGATCGACTCAGGAGTGTGCAGCCAATTAGTCATCACCAGATCCTAGTGGTCAAGAAAGTATCTTCTCCCTCAACATTTCTTCTACTTCCTTTCCTCCAGATACGGCAAAAGGAGAAAGGAAAACACTGCAGACCCTTTCTCAATGGAATTCTTCCAACTGAATGTATGTGTTATTTCAGATCCTTCAGGAAGCAAATGCCAAGATAGAATTAGATATACAAATAATTAATTGGAGGAAACAACTATGAAGAATAAGGGAGAAGGAGCAGGAGTGGATGGGGAAAAACTTCAGACCACGATGCTCACCTGACACTTGTGCAAGGACAGAAGAAGGAAGGAGGACTGGGTAGGCAGAGGCCCCAGACTGCAGTGGAGATCTCAGAAAGGCTTGACCAGGCCAGTGGGGTATTGTAGAGCAAAGTTTGTCCATTAGAGGAGCCCCATGTTGGGCAGGAACGGCCCAGCTCTAGTATGCATACCTGCTTTGCTTGGTTATTGGATTTGAGCAGCCCAGGGAGCGTGTAACCTCCTTGTCATGGACACTTCAGAGGATCCCAGAGTTACAGCCTCTGGAGGCTGTCAGCTAACTATTCTCTTTGCAGCTTGTTCTCACTTCAAGGGAGATGTGGACAACACACTCCATTAGCTGCCACAAGATCCATTAAGTCTATTCTGGGATGATGATGTGGGCTTCACACTTGGACATTAGAGTGAACTTATAAATACTTTGCTCTAAGCCAGAGTTAATAAGATCCGTCACAACCTCTTCCCATTCAGCAGGTTATAACAAAGAACTAGGACACCTGGTGCATCTGCTCTACATCAGTCATTTTTCACATTCACCCCCTCCCACCTCACTGCTTCCTCTCACCTTTCAGCTACTTGTCTGTCCTATCAACACCCACTCTGGGATCAGGTCCACCTTCAGACAAAAAAATTTACCTTCAGTGCAGGTAATAGCTAAGTATAGTTTGGTCACTGCTTTTAATAGTTGACAAAAGGATGTGTGAATATTTTTGACTGGTTTCTGTCTTAGCATCTCATTCTTGTTTAAAGAGTAAAAATGTGGTCAAGAAAGAGGAATCACCCCTAATTTGGAATAAATCTCAAATCAAGCATATAGTGGTATGAGAGGCTAGAATAGTATTGTTGAACTTAAAAGGGAGGTTTATTTGAGGAAATGGCTCAGAGTTAAGATCTGAAAAGGGGAGGGAAGAACATTCCAGGCAGAAGAATCAACATGTACAGTGGCCCTTAGTGACTGGGGTAAGGGTTCAAGATGAGACTAGACCAGGTGGGTAAGAGCCAGATCTTCTCACAGGAGTTTTCATTGTCCTAAAAGTAACAGTAGGGTTTTAATCAAAGGACTGGGATGGGTGGAAGATGATATGTTAGGATTTGTACTTTGAAAAAAATCCCTCCGGATGAAGAATGGAGAACAGATTGAAGGATGCATGAGGAGATATTAAGAGATATTTAGGAGTTTTGTTTTGTTTTAATAGCCCAGGTGAAAGATGAGGCTATCTTGAACAAAGAGAAATAGATTTAAAAAAAAAATTTAAATGGCAAAACATCCAAAACTCACTGGTAGATTAGATATGGGGCTTGAGAAAGAGAAGGGTGTCAAGATGTCTCCTAGGTTTCTAGCTAGCATACTGGATGAATGATAATGGCATTGACTAAAATAATAAATACCAAAAGAGAATCAGGTTGAAGGACAAAGCTGTGAATTCAGAATTAAACAGTTTACCAATTAGGAATCTTTTAGTCACAAGTTATTAAGAAGCCCAATTCAATCTGACTTAAACAAAGAAGAGAAGATATTGCTTCACCTAATTATAAAATCTATTAAAGAGGCTGGCTTCACCAGTGGCCTCATTTCAGAATCAGATGATATCACCAGGATTCATCTCTCGACTCTACTTCCTCCCGACTGGCTACATTCTCAGACTTTACATGGTGGCTCCTGTACAACTTCAGGCTCACACCATCACAAGACTAGTTCAGTGTAAGAGGAAATTCTCTTCCCAAAAAGTTGAACAAAAATTCAAAATCTCATCTCTTTAGCCTTTATGGTCTTATTCTGGGCATATGCCCAACCTTGAACCAGTTACAATTGCTTAGGGTGATTAAATATGCTAATTGTATCCTGTAGCCTGAGGCTTAAGTCATATTCAAAAAGAAGTTCATGAATGAAAATGGAGGAGAGTTACATATCCCAAAACAAAATCATGTACCACTGCCACAAAAAGCATAAGGGAACACAGGGTAGTGAAAACAAAATATAACTATCTCGTTTAGGTGAACGTGATTTCTGAGATTAACAACAGGCAGGATGTGGTGGACATCTGAGAAAATCAAAGCTTCACTGATAAAGAAGGGGTACTTAAAATCACCTCTGAGCATTAGCAGAGGTCAAGACTATGGGCTTTCAGTAACAACTGGCTCAATACAAGAACATAGACCACATGGGACAAAAGCAACATAAGGAACCTCCAAGAAAATCTATTTTTGGTGAAGATTCTCTGGAAGGTCCATCAGATGTCTTGCTGTAAAATAATCAGAATTGAATTTTTTTCTGTTTATGTTTAATGCACATCATATGATGTGAGTTCAGTCAATCTTACTTTTTCCATTATTAAAGTATTGATACTCCTCCAGGTATCAATAGAAATATGTAGACTCCAGCACCTAGAATGGACAAAAGCATGACGACCACCCTCTTTATTTCCTGTTGTATCAGCCAGACCTATTCCTGCCTGGGAATGCTAAACAGTACACACACACACACACACACACACACAAAACCCTTTGGGGGCTGTCTTGGTAAGATTGAATGTGAAAAATAGTTGCCACTAGAGGGTGCTAAGCCTCAAAATAAAAATACAAACCAAGTACGTAGGATTTTCCCATACTTTCCAATATTCATTGAGCAACTAATAACTATTAACCTGGACTCCCCAAAAAGCAGAGCCTGAGGCAAAGCTTATGTGCTACTACTTTATTATAGAATGCAATCCCAGGGAGCAGGAACGAGGGCAAAGGAAAAGGAGGCAGGGAAAAAGTGAGAGTCAGTCCAAGAAGTTGTATTACTGAGCCAGTCACCTCTTGCTATTAAACACAACTGACTCCTAGATCTTATTGTACCTTCCTCTAAGAGACCATATAAAAAGCTGCTTCAGGGCTTCCCTGGTGGTGCAGTGGTTGAGAGTCCGCCTGCCGATGCAGGGGACACGGGTTCGTGCCCCGGTCCGGGAAGATCCCACATGCCGCAGAGCGGCTGGGCCCGTGAGCCATGGCCGCTGAGCCTGCGCGTCCGGAGCCTGTGCTCCGCAACGGGAGAGGCCACAACAGTGGGAGGCCCGCGTACCGCAAAAAAAAAAAAAAAAAAAGCTGTTTCATAGAACAGTCCATCCAGACTGGCTCAATCATCCATTGTTAAAGTTTTACCCAGTGGGGTATTAATTCCCTCCTTACGTCTGAGTTGCGAAAAAATACCTTGTCAAAGATAATGTCATGCAAACAGCAGTTGGAGGATGTTTGTCCTTTGACACTAAACGTTAATTATCACTTCTCATTTAATAAGACAACTAGTTGTGGGTTTCTTAGGTATTTCTTGGTTGAAAATAATTTCCATTAGACTTGCTAGTCATCTAAGAAATTAGCTTTGTTGTTTATCTTTGAATTAGTCTTGTTTACCTTTGCCAAATGAATGCTACATTATAACTGATTGAATAAGCAGTGCTATTTGTTTTTAAGAACGAGAACTCTTTGTTTTTTCAAGTTGATTTATTTTGAAATATTTATAGCTTTCCCCATGGCTTCAGAAACAGACTAGGAAGACATTTAGCTGCTTTTAAACAACTGTTGTATAACACTACAAGCTTTTTTTCTGTTTGTCTACTCAGTAAATCAAGCATATGTTTTCTAGAAGGCTTTGTCTAACTGCCATAATATCAATAATTTGCATCCATTTGTCCTACCTGCTAAATAATTTTATGCTTTAGATCCTTATCAGTTATTCTTAACGTTCTTATAAAATGTGCCATTTTTACATTGACTTTTTATTTGGAAATAATTTCAAACTTACAAAAAGTTGAAAAAATAAAAATAGTACAAATGAATACCCATATGCCATATACTTTATCCAGATCTATCCATTTTTTAACATTTTACTCTGTTATATATGGTTGTCCATCACGGCCCTTTACCCCTAAATACTTCAATGTGTTATTTCCTTAAAATAGGGATAGTCTCTCAAATAATCAATTATATAATCTACTGTCCATATTCCAATATTACCAACTGATCTACTAATGTTCTTTATAGCATTTTTCCCTCCAATACAGGATCCAGTCTAGGGTCAGGAAGGTATTTAGCTGTCATATCTCTTCAGCTTCCTTTTGTTTGGAATAGTTCCACAGTTTGTCTGTGTTTTTTAAGACATTAATATTTTTGAAGGATACAGTCCCACCTCCCTTTTTTAAAAACAGGAAATTTCTCATTTTATGATTGTCTGATGTTTCCATGTGATTAAATTCTTTCTCCACCAGCAAATGCACAGGTGATGTTATGTCCTTCTCAGGGTATCACATTTGGAGCTCCATGACTTCTGTCTGTCCCTCATTGGAAATACTAGCTTTGATCACCTGGTCAAGGTGTTCTCTGACTTCTCCACTATTGTTTTTTATTCCTCCCTGCAACTAATCAGCAATCTGTGAGAAGACACTTAAGACCATACAAATATGGGTTTGCTGTTCCAAAGCAAAATTTCTCTTTAGATTTAGCATGGATTGATTATGCTTGGCTAATCCAATCTTCACTGTGATGGTTGCAAAATTTGTGAGTTTTTCACTGCAGAACAGTCAGTCCTTGGCATTCTGCTGTATGCAAGAGCCCTTCCTTCTCCCCCATTTATCTATCATCAGTAGGGACTCATGAATTAATATGCTTTTCAATGGTTTAGATTTCATTATTGAACTTTATTTTGCTACTTAGATTGTCCCAGATTTGGCCAGTGGGAGCCCTGCCAAGCTAGCTCCCATGTCTTTGTGACATCTTTTTTCCCCAGCATTTCTTACTATCTGGTACAACAAGATGTTCCAGGTTCATCTTGTACCTACCCGGCTCCAGTTCTAGAAACCAGACATTTTTCTAAAGAGCCCTACTCCTTTTAATGGGGAATGGTATTAGAGATCAAGATCTGGGTGATAATGTACGTTCACTGCTACTGTTGGGGGAGAGGGATCTTTGCCTCTTGGCTCTTTCAACCAGAGATAGAAAATCTGTGCGTACACATGCATACAAATGTTCATATATACATAAATATTTAAAAATAAAAATACATAGGCATGCCCACACACACACACACACACACATTTTTTTTTAAGAAATCAAGTGTTCACACTGGTTCTTCCAATTCCAATTCATGCCTACGGAGTTCTTTCTTTCTCTTCTGTATTCCCTATTTGTATGGCCATGCTGCACAGAAAGAATTCCGGTTCCCAACAACATGCTATGTATGCATTTGCTCAGTCCTATGATGCATCTAAAATGGTTTCAGAATTTTGCCAAACTACTAAAAATACAATACAATAAACAAAACTACTGAAAAGAGTTAAAGATTTATTTCCAATTCTCACCTCCCCTACTGTACCACCCCAACACACACAGCTATACACACCCTGTTCTGGCCACAACTAATGGTGTAGAGTCAAATATATATACAGTCAATAAAGGCATATTTTGTAAACTTTGCTATTTTTATTACTCTTAACAAACAGGATAACACATGTTAGCCTTCTCCTTTCCTAGACATGCATATATGTCAGCACACCTCTTCACATGACATATTACCCAGCCCTTCCTTTCCTTTTGGACTATGCCATTTTATAATCTATCCCATATGCAGCTTTCAAAAAAAAAAAAAAAAACCTCCTAAGGTGTAGCTTCACACATGCCATGATACTGTTCAACAAAACTTTCTATCACTTCCAATTACCCAAGACAAAGAAACAAGTTCATCTTCCAAGCCCTTTGTAATAGGGTCCCAAACTAGCTAATATATCCTAGCTCCCCAAATTACAGTCTATATCTGATTCTGGTCAAAATGGATTATTTGCTGTTTCCCAAACTGTTCCCATACTTTGTCTCATGCAGTTCACACTTGCTGGATGCCTTTTATTATCAGATCACTTGCCTTTTAAAACCCTATCAGTCCTTCAAGGTTCATCTCTAATACCACCGGTTCTCCCATGATGGCTTTTATTTTTCCAATTTATGCTGATTTTAGTTATGGTCAAAAATAATTGTTTTCTGTATATATTATCAAAAAGAATTTATTTTCTATCTAGTATTTGGAAGAAACTGTGACTGAGACCAAAATAACCTGTATCTACTAATATATTGTGGGGTCTTGATGATTTGACCTTGGGGAACCCAACTCATTGTTGGTGGATCCTAATTTCATTACCAAATAGCTGTGTGGCCTTGGACAAGTAATCTCTCTGGCCTAAGTTTATCATCAATAAAATAGACATAAAAAAAGTATCTTCACTGGAGAATTGCTGTGAAAAACAGAAATAATCTTGCACATAGTAGCCCGTTTTGTCATTGCTGCTGAATGTGCTTAATAAATGTCTCAGATGAATTGGGATCCAAGACAGACCGAATTCTAATCCCAACTCTACCAACACCTTGGACATATCACTTCAGCTTTCTAGGCTTCCTTATCTTCCATCACGCACAAAGCCAAGTGGTGAAGCCCACGCCCTCTGACTGAGTCAACCTGGCTGAGTCCCTAGGTGGCAGTGTCTTGGGTTTAGGCCCATACTCTGTGTGGCCACTAGCTGGCAGGATTGCCACATGGTTGCTTGGCCACTCCCCATCTCCACCTCCATCTCCACCTCCAGGAAGGCCTTGCCTTAGGGACTTTGGACCAAAACAAACAAAACAGTCCAGGCTAGCTGCAGCCAAGGCTTCAGAGTGGAGTCTTATGTGACTATAAAAGGAGAAGAGGAAGCAAGATCTCCAGCACTCTTGTACAAGCCTAGAGGAGGGACTAGGATTCCAAGGACAGCTGACATCTCTCCAGCCCATCTATCACATGGTAGATGCCCCTGTAAAGTGCTACAGGTGACCCAGGTCAACACCAGGGTGCCCTCTGGAGAATCAGATGCTGCCTCCCTTGGAAACCATATCTCATGCCTCACGAAATACTTGTGAAAATTTGGGACTTGGGCTTGTAACGTCCAAATGGGTGAGCAACTCACTTTGATCTCTTCGCTCCTCAGTTCCCTTTGTTGTAAAATGAGTGTAAATCAGGCCTCTGATCTCCTTGTTTTGTCTTCCGTGCTATAGGCAGTGCAGAATCCTGGAAATAATGTGGGCTTCGTGAACACACAGACTTGCTTTAAATCCTGTTCTTTCTATTTGTATAAATCTGAGGAACGTTTCTAAGTTTCCTCATCTACAGAATGGAGATAGAAAACCTATTGATTTCACAATTTTTTTTGATGAATGGAATGAAATAAAGTAAGTGAAAATGGCACATAAAGTTGCTTAATAGTGTTAATTCCCATTCCTGATTATAAAAATACAAAACAGCACGATTTCATAGTCATTAAAAATGGGTACACATGCATAAAAAGGACAAGATCAATATGTACCAAGCTCTTAGGATTTATCTCTAGTGATAAAAATTCAAGTGATTAATATTTTCCTCTTTATAGCCCTCTGTAGTTTCTAAATTTTCTAAAATGAACCTTTATCACTGTTGTTCCTTTTTTTATTGTGGTAAAACATACATAGCATAAAATCGACCATTTTTAAGTGTACAGTTCTGTGGTATTATGTACATTCCCAATGTTGTGCGTCCGCCACCCACTGCCATCCATCTTCAGATGCCTCTTATCATCCCAAACTGAAACGCTGTACCCATCAGATCACAACCCGCATTCTTCCCTCCCCTGCCCCTAGTAACCACCAGTCTACCTTCTATCTCTATGAATTTAACTATTCTAGACACCTCATATAAGTGGAATCATGCAATATTTGTCCTTTTGTGTCTGGCTTATTTCTTATTTCACTTAGCTTAATGTTCTCAATGCTCATCCGCGTTGTAGCACGAATCAGAATTTCCTTCCCTTTTAGGATTAAGAAATACTCCCTTGTATATGTATACATACACATATATATATATATATATATAATATTTTGTATTCATTTATCCATCAATGGATATTTGGATTGTTTTTATCTTTTTGGCTATTATGAATAATGTGAACAACAGTGTACAAATATCTCTTTGAGTTCCCGCTTTCAATTCTTTTGGGTGTATACCCAGAAGTGGAATTGCTGGGCCATATTGTAATCTGTGTTTAATTTTTTTAAGCAACTGCCATGTTCTTTTCCATATCAACTGCGCCATTTTACATGCTTATTTTTTTTTATATATTTAAAAGCCGTCCTAATGGGCGTGAAGAGGTGTCTCATTGCGGTTGTTACATTTATGTAATGTGCCGATTTGCATTTCCCTAGTGACTAGTGATATTGATCATCTTTGCATGTTGTTAAGTAACTAAAAACAAAACCCTTCCTACTAAACAAATGAATATATTATGAAACAGAATATAATATTTGTACACATTTTCAAATTGAAACATGAGACCTCAAAGAAATTTCCTGTATGTGGTGGGCAGCTTAGATCTATACCCCTAGACTCCCCAGGGGTCCTCATTCCTTCTTCTCCACCATGGGGATGGGTCAGGAAACCATTTGAGAAGACTGCTGGTCCCTGAGTTCACAGGAGGAGAAAGGGTGTAAGAGGCCAAGAAGGCTACATCTAATAAGATAAAGTTTCCAGAGGAAAGTCAGCCCCGAATTAAAATGAAACCCATTCAATAAACATTTAAGACACCTGAAAGCTACTCTGCATATGACAGTGATCAAGTTACTCCTTGTGAAGTAGTGAGTAAAACAAACATTGAATTATGGTGTGACAAAGCGAGGGAGTGGCATGGACGCATACACACTACCAAACGTAAAATAGATAGCTAGTGGGAAGCAGCTGCATAGCACAGGGAGATCAGCTCAGTGCTTTGTGTCCACCTAGAGGGGTGGGATAGGGAGGGTGGGAGGGGGGAGATGCAAGAGGGAAGAGATATGGGAACATATGTATATGTATAACTGATTCACTTTGTTATAAAGCAGAAACTAGCACACCATTGTAAAGCAATTATACTCCAATAAAGATGTAAAAAAAAAAAAAACATTGAGCACTTGTTACAACAAACAAACATTGAGCACTTGTTACCAGTTTAGTGGGTACTACCGATGTAGAAGTACAGTACCACAGGAGGGTGTAATAGGAGGATTTAAACTATGGAGTACAAGAAGCCCAGAGCCAGACACTAAACTGACATGTCAGGAACTCCAGAGGGAGATGGACCAGGAGGTAAAAGGAACACATGGAGCAGTTATTCCCAAACATCTGTCTGTGGGCAAAGTGGTAGCTGATCAGCAGTAAAAAGAGAAAAATAAGGATACTCTCATGAGTTTTACATAAAGCTAAATTTACCCTGTACGGAACTATCACTAGGGATTAAATGTCCTTTCTTTTATAAAGTAAAAAATATTCTTAGGGGCTTCCCTGGTGGCACAGTGGTTGAGAGTCCACCTGCTAATGCAGGGGACACGGGTTCGTGCCCCAGTCCGGGAAGATCCCACATGCCGCGGAGCGGCTGGGCCCGTGAGCCATGGCCGCTGAGCCTGTGCGTCCGGAGCCTGTGCTCCGCAACGGGAGAGGCCACAACAGTGAGAGGCCCGCGTACCGCAAAAAAAAAAAAAAAAAAAAAATATATATATATATATATATATATGTATATATTCTTAATAAGCCAAAATAAAAGGAGCAAACCCACATCATTTCTTAAATTTCATTGTGACCTTTAACTGGTCTGTAACATTTCAGTACTCTCAGCACTCCAGGAATTCCTGGCTAGGAGCAAGAAGCAGGTGTCTTGACATGGAGAAGGGCAAGCCAGTCAGGATGAGTGGAGACCCACAGAAGGCCTGGCCTAGGTTGGATCTCACGGACTCCAAGTCCTTCCAGAGAAGCCACTTGTAGGTGTTGATACATGCAGCCCCCTCCCCAACCCTATCATTCTGAGCCAGGGACAGGGATTTAAAGAGGCAGGAACCTGCTGACGTCTTTTGAACCTGTCTGTCCCAACCTGTAGAGAGGGGTTGGCACACTTGTTCTGTAAAGGACCATACAGTAAATATTCTAGGCTTTGTAGGCCATCTGATCTCTGTCATGACTACTCAGTGCAGATGTTGTAGCTCAAAAGCAGCCACAGACAATATGTAAACAAACTGCCATGACTGTGTTTCATTGAAACTTTATTCACAAAACACAGGCAGAGGGCCAGATTGGGCCCACGGTCCACAGTTTACCAAGGACTACTCTAAAGAGCCTCGTACATCCCAGATCAGACTCAGCAATAAAAACAGATCCCGGTCATTTTGTAGACATGAAACTTGTGGCATAGAGAGACTTGTGGTTTTGAGTTCAGCTTAAGCAGTTGTCTGCTGAACACCAATATCATCACCGTTCCTAGAATTTTATATCTAGCTGCTCTACACCAAGAAATATACTAAGTACACCATACGGATTATTTTACTTAATTTGCACAACAACACTATAAAGGGCTATTACTACCATTTCTACTTTACAGCTAAAGAGATTGAGGATTGAGAGGTTCTGTAAGTTGCTGAGGCCCACACAGCTGGTGAGCAGTGGAGCTGTGTTGATAAAGCAGGAGACGTGGACTTCCGCTTCTAGCCACGATGGAGTAACAGGGACTAGGTTCACATTCCCACCTTAAACAGCTAAGAAACTGAACAAAATCTATAAAAAGATCGTTTTCAGACATTCAGTAAGTGGCACAGCGGGACAGTGATTCCTACGAGAAAAGAGGTGAGCCCTACCTAGGATGCCCCAACTCACTGTCTGCATAAAGTTTCCTGGCTAATACCAAAGGGAACAGGAACCAGACAGAACCCAGCCAAACAGAACCCAGCATCTGGAGTCTGGGAGGCCAAAGCAGCTAAAATTTCTGGGGCAGAGTACTAGAGAGGAAAGAGTCACACAGAAGGGAGCTCCAGAGACATGCAGAAGGTTTACCTTATGTCTTTAGCTGAGAACTAATCAGCATGTGTGTGCAAGAAACTACCAGTGCAAGGAGAGAACCATCAGAAAGGAGCATTCCTGGAGCTCACCCAGGGTTGGGAATATTTTATGTTCCTGTAGCCACAGTAAAAAGATCTCCTGATATATACCTACTCAAAAGGTATCACGTTAGTAGTGGGACTAAACCAGGCCTACACTAAAGGATACTCTGGACCTGCCTAACAAAAATTAAAAGCAAGTCAAAAGAATCAGTTTGTTTCCAAGTAACTCAACTGCATCCCCCAAAACAAGGCTTAAAAGATATTTAAAGGATTAGAGAAAAAAATCTGTGCCCAATCACATAAAATTCACAAAGTCTCCCACCCAACAAAAAAATAACAGGCATTCAAAAAAGCAGGAAAATATGCCCTTAAAACCTGGAGAGGCGGCATGGGGAATCAGTCAATAGAAACAGATACAGAAATGCCACAGATGATACAATTAATAGACAAGGATGTTAAAACGACTTCTATAAATATGCTCCATATGTTCAAGAAAGTAGAGGAAAGCATAAGCAGGACGAGAAATGAAGGATATAAAAAAGATCCATATAAAACTTCTAGAGATGGAAAGCAAAGAACAGTAATATCTGAGGTGAAAGGTCACACAACTAGCAAGTGGCAAACCTGAGATTCTAACCCTGGACGGACTCCAAGTTTGGTTCACTGCACTACTGTATCAGTTTTGTAGCAGAGGCGACTGACAGAGAAGGAAAATCAGTACCACTTTCTTAATTAAGCCAACTGGTTCACAGGTGTAAGTAGCATTTTTAAAATTTCCCTGAATGTATTTATTTATTTACTTTAACATGTTTATTGGAGTATAATTGCTTTACAGTGGTGTGTTAGTGTCTGCTGTATAACAAAGTGAATCAGCTATACATATACATATATCCCCATATCTCCTCCCTCTTGCGTCTCCCTCCCACCCTCCCTATCCCACTCCTCTGGGTGGTCACAGAGCACCGAGCTGATCTCCCTGTGCTATGCAGCTGCTTCCCACTAGCTATCTATTTTACATTTGGTAGTGTACAGGAATAAAGAGGCAGACGTAGAGAATGGACTTGAGAACACGGGGAGCGGGAAGGGTAAGCTGGGACGAAGTGAGAGAGTGGCATGGACTTATATACACTCCCTGAATGTATTTAAACTGTCTTCAGCTTATGCTGCACGCTGGGATGGAAGCTAACTAGACACGGCCGTACATCATCTCTGGCAATCCAAGTAGAGAGTACTATAAAAAGAAACAAAAAACAACCATTGCTACCCAGTGTAAATCTAACCATGCCTGGTGAATTTGCTTAGTTCTCTTTCCTGTTGAGAATATTCATACCTCTTTTTTGTTGTTATTGAGACAACCATATATGTGATAAAAGAATGAAAGATCATTCATTGTTCTTCATCTCAGGGACTACTCAGATGCTATAGAGATTTCCCTGATCTGTCAAAGACATAAGAGGCATCAAAGAAAGAAAGGGCATGATTCTTAACGAGGAAAGAGCCTGCATATCCCCAGGGTTAAGTCAGTCCCTGATTCTGACACCCACATTCCACCGCAGTGGGGCTGGAGCTCATCTTTTGGCTTTTTAGGATATTTTCAAGAGCAATATTTAAACAGTAAAAAGGAATAAAGAGTTTTCATGTCCCTTTGCCACATTTATCTGTATACTATATATTGCTAATTATACCTGAGTTTATCTACTCAGGAAAAGCAGACTAAGAAAGACCATAGTTCCATACATCACATAATAACATCTTAAAATCAGACACAATCTCAAAGATCATCTAATCCTTCCTTGTCATTTTAAAGATGAAGAAACCTAGGCCACACACACAGATAATGGCAGAACTGTGACTAATATCTTTACTCCTCAGAAAACTGGAGTACATGTGGGAAGAAAAGGATCCACCTTTTAGAGGCTGTGGGCTGTTGGGCCAGATCCTTAACCTAGGGGACAAATACCTTCTGTGGATTAGATAAAATAATGTACGCATGTTGTATTAAGCTTACATTTATTTCAGTGGTTGCCCCATGTAAAGGGCCTACTAAATGGATTTAATGTCCCCAGAACCCGTTGACTAGTAACCCTCTAAGAGACGGAAACCAGTTGGAATCAACACAAAACTGGAAAAAGTCTACCATCCTAAGAGCCTCATAAACATGTATATTTTCAAGGTCTAATCAAAATAACTGGGATGAAGTCTTAGGAAAGTGTAACTAGAATACAGCTTACGGGGGCAAAAGAGCTATGGCCTAATGAATTTTATTTTAATCTTCCTAAAGAAAGATAACAATGGAAGAGAAGGCCTGGCCTGCATGGGAACTACAAAAGGGCAATGAAAGAACATAAATTGGCCACGTTGCTTCCATCTCTGTCCAAGAGAGGCGATGCCATGAATTGGATGACAGTGGCTGTTATTTTCAACCAGAGAACTCTTTCCTTTCTGTTTCTGTGTTTCCTCTTCTCTCCTCCCCTCTCCTCTCCCTTTATCTTCCTCCCCGACCCTCTCTTGGTCCCATTCAATTTTGGGCCATGTGCATGCAGCTGTAAAGCCAATGCATCCATTTTGCTACCATAAAAGAAACCAGCCTTAGAATGAATACAGCATCTCAGGGGGCAGAGATAAGGCACATGAGGCGCGCGCACACGCACACACACGCACACACACACACACACACACACACATACAGAACAAACAACTAAAACCAGAACTTGATAATACAGTGAGTGCTTAAATCAGTTCAACTCCAAGTTCATTCTACTTTGGATTTCCAATTGTAGAAACTACCAAATCCTCGCACTCATTTCACCTATTTTGTTTCTTTTTTTCATTTATTTTTATTGAAGTATAGCTGAATTACAATGTTGTGTTAATTAGTACTCTACAGCAAAGTGACTCAGTTATACATATGTTATCTATAAATCACCTATTTTGAATTGTAGTTTCTGTTACTTGCAACAGAATGCAACATAATGAATCAAAATTGGTTCGTCATGAGGACTTTCCTACATGGGATATAATGTTCTAATCAGCCAGCATATATATGTGGTCCACCTGAAGGATGGTTTTCGAGCAAAATTAAAAACCAACATTAAGTTTTATGTTTAGGTCACATATGATTTTGTTTAGCACGATTCATTTACTTGTTGTGTGAGACGTGTCTTCTAGCCTTGTTGAGTGGATCATTTCTAGCAATACCAATATTTTCACATTTCTGGACCTACACATCTAAGAGCCAGACCCTGAACTGTGGCCTCCATGCTCCAGTGTTGCATCTTGTGTGACCTAGACTATGTGCCTGCTCTGTTCATCTCATCTCTCTCCTTAATGACTCCCATTACAGTGCTCTTTCCACCATGCCACATGCTCATTAGGTGGTTAATTACATCATGAGCTTGAAGTAATAAGATAGCATTTCTTACTATTTGTTAATTCAGATGGTAGGCCTTCCCTCCAATTAGTGTAAATTATTAAGGTTTTATTATATACATACATATGTGTTTATGTCTGTAAAGTTTCATTGATGAATAATGACTGTGCAGCCACCCACAGACCAGATGGAAATGATTGGAGAGCATTAAATAAAACATTGTTAGGTCATTTCCAGTATGTAATCAGCACCAGTGGCTGTGGTTAGACTTGTTAAATAAACAGATGGAGGAAAGGATGACTCACTGAGAACAAAAATTATTGAGGCCTTAGGTATCCCCAACACAGACCTTCCAAGGAAAAAGCTTGGAGACTGCTGAGCATGGCTTGGGTGATGTCCTAGGTTGAAGGGTTGGTGAACAGCACAGAATCTTTGCTCTCTGAGTATTGACTATAGTTTAAGGTTATAAAAACAGTCTCTCCTTCGCCCTTCCTCCTCCTTCCTCCTTCCCAACTTTCACTCCTTCCTTTATTTTTTTCTTTCTTAGAAACACTTATGAATGTCAAATACGTGCCACTCACTGGGCTGGGTATTAAAAAAGACATAATCCTGACCACCGCCCCTACTATTTCCTGGTTTTGTGGCCTTGGTCAAGTTGATTAACTTCCAGAAGCTCAATTTTATCATTTAAAACTGAAGATATAGTTGCCTCTCCTGTCTCTACTTTACAGGTTTGCTTTGAAGATCCAATGTCATTAGTGAGGTAAAAGGAAGGAAACCCCTAAGAATTGTGATTGCTATTCCATGCCCACTACCGCGGCCCTCTAACAGATAACATCATCCTTGCGCTTTGCTTCTAAGCATATTTTCACTAATAGTTATGTAGTACTTTAAAGTAGAAAGCATATGGCATTTATTATCAGAACAATCAGGCTTAAGTCCCAGCTTCACCATTCAATAGCTGTGTGACATTAGGCAAATCCCTTAAAGTCTTCGAACCTCAAGAGATTGTTGTAAGGAAAAAATTAAGTTTAAAAAAATAATAACAATGGTTAGAAATCAGTTACATTTGGGGGAGGTGTGTGTGTGTGTATTGGTTGCAAGGACTACCTTTAAAAAGGGACGGAGTTTATTTCCAGGACTTATACTATCTAGAGCAGGAACAAGAGGCCGTCAGGACTTGAGACTCTCTGGGGACCAGACAAGTTCTTCAGACTTTCTCACTGCATTTCCGTTTCTCTCCACCTGTCTGGTTTGTACCCACTGCAGAATCTAGATGGAATCCTAAAGTGAACCAATCTGAGTGGTTTAGCAATTCACCACGGCCTCTGTAATGCAGGAGCCCTCCATACAAGGTTATCTCCAAACAAGCCGAGGACTAGCTTGGGGTGGCCCAATCAGTGGTCACTTCCGCTCAAAGAATAGCCAAGCACTAGTCTCCTGATTAGGGGGCTGTGGATGGGCTGAGGGATGTTGTATGCGGCAGGAAACATCACTGACTATTTCAAAGTAAGGCAGGGATGTATGAGTACATTCTATTGGGCAAGAAGTAGCGAATAGAAACTGCCCCCTGAGCACTCTGAGGCTATATTTAAAGATGTTACACAGGGACTTCCCTGGCGGTCCAGTGGTTAGGACTACGCACTTCCACTGCAGCGGGCACATGGGTTCGATCCCTGGTCAGGGAACTAATCCCTCCTGCTGTGTGTCTCGACAAAAAAAAAAAAAAAAAAGTTACACAGAAGGTGTATGCTTAGGGAGGAAGAGATTAGATTCCAGGCAGAAAATAACTTTTCTCTCTAAAAGTTTCCCTTCACTGCAGCAAATAGAGAAAAGAAAAATTAACATAGATGTGAGGGGTGGGAAGGGGGATGAGGAGACATCCAGAATGTTAAGATTAAATGAGGGAAGCAAAGATGAAATACACTGCAACCGCTCCTACAGTAAAAAGGAAATCAGGCAGCTGGCATTTTGCAGCAGGTTTGGGGGGATCTGGTCTCCTCAGCAATATTGATGACAAATTTTGAATACTTAATGTGAATTCTGAGTAATATAACATAAGCAATTACTACTAAGTACCCTGAAAAACTAGCATGGAGTAACTTGGGGAAAAAGAATGTGAGGCACCATAGGAAAATCAAAGGAAGCAGAAGATGATAAATCAAACGGTATCAAAATCAAAGGTCTTTCCTCAGCAATACCTATCGGTTAGGGGTCGAATTGTGTCCCCTTCACACACACACACAAAAGATATATTGGTACAAACCCCCAGTACCTCAGTATCTGAGAATGTGACCTTATTTGGAAATAAGGTCTTCACAGAAGTAATCAAGTTAACATGAGGTCATTAGGGTGTCCTTATATGATTCAATACAACTGGTGTCCTTATAAAAGAAGGAAAATTTGGACACAAAGACAGGCATGCGTAGAAGGAAGGAGATGTAAAGACATAGTGAGAATGCCATCTTCAAGCCAAAGATTTCCAGCAAACCTCCAGAAGCTAGGAGAGAGAGGCCTGGGACAGATTCTCTCTCACAGCCCTCAGAAGGAATCAACCCTACCAACTTTTTGGTTCTCTACTTCTACCCTAAATTTTTGTTGTTGAAGCCACCTGGTTTATGGTACTTTGTTATGGCAGCTCCAGGAAACTAAATACACCATCTGAGGATGTTTACCCGTTCCTTAAGGAGAAGAAGAAAAGAAAGTGACAGTCAGAACCCCGTTGATAAGCACACATTCTCATTGCTCATAAACAATCCTACCATACTGCTTTTGTAAAATATGTAAGTTCTCAGTCTCCCATACAGATTCAGTCCTTGAATCATCTCCTTCCAGCCCTGAGTTGGATGCTCTCTAGAATTTTTTGTAAATATCTGAACTTGGTGTATTCTACCTGAGTACTGCAAACAAGATTCCAGTAGCTAAAACCAGAATTCCTCTTCAAACTAGAATGGCTAATTTTTTTCCAGTTTTACTGAGAAATAATTGACACATATCACTGTATAAGTTTAAGGCATATAGCATGATGGTTTGGTTTACATATATTGTGAAATAATTACCACAATAGGTTCAGCTAAGATCCATCTTCTCATAGAGATGCAATAAAAAGAAAGAAAAAATTTAAAAGGAAAACTTTTTTCTTCTTGTGATGAAAACTCTTAGAATCAACTCTCTTAACTTTCCTACATCATACAGCAGTGTTAACTCTGGTCATCATGTTGTACATTACATCCCTAGTACTTATTTATCTTATAACTGGAAGTTTATACTTTTGGACAACCTTCCTCCAATTCCCCCGCCTGCACTCTCCCCCTCTGGTAACCACAAATATGATCTCTTTTTCTATGAGTTTGCTTATATATCCCACCTATAATGAGATATGCAGTATTTGTCTTTCCCTGTCTGACTTATTTCTCTTCAAGGTCCATCCATGTAATTGCAAATAGTAGAATTTCCCATTTTTTAATGGCTGAATTATATATATATATATATATATATACACTCACACACATATATCTCACAACTTCTTTATCCATTTATCCATTGATGGACACTTAGGTTGTTTCCATGTCTTGGCTATTGTAAATAATGCTGCTATGAACATGGGAGTGCAGATATCTTTTTGAGTTAATGTTTTTAGTTCCTTTGGATATATTCCCAGAAGTGGAATTGCTGGAATATATGGTAGTTCTAATTTTAATTTTTTGAGCCTCCTCCATAGTGGCTGTACCAAATTACAATCCCTCCGACAGTGCACAAGGGGTTCCTTTTCTCCACATTCATACCTGCATTTGTTATCTCCCGTCTTTTATTTATTTATTTATTTATTTTAGCGGTACGCGGGCCTCTCACTGTTGTGGCCTCTCCCGTTGCGGAGCACAGGCTCCGGACGCGCAGGCTCAGCAGCCATGGCTTACGGGCTTAGTTGCTCCGCGGCATGTGGGATCCTCCCGGACCGGGGCACAAACCCGCGTCCCCTGCATCGGCAGGCGGACTCTCAACCACTGCGCCACCAGGGAAGCCCTCTCTCATCTTTTTTTTTTTTTTTTTTTTCTTTAACATCTTTATTGGAGTATAATTGCTTTACAATGGTATGTTAGTTTCAGCTTCACAACAAAATGAATCAGTTATATATATACATATATTCCCATATCTCTTCCCGCTTGCGTCTCCCTCCCTCCCACCCTCCCTATCCCACCCCTCCAGGCGGTCACAAAGCACCGAGCTGATCTCCCTGTGCTATGCGGCTGCTTCCCACTAGCTATCTACCTTACGTTTGGTAATGAGGTGGATAGACCTGGAGTCTGTCATACAGAGTGAAGTAAGTCAGAAAGAGAGAGACAAATACCGTATGCTAACACATATATATGGAATTTAAAAAAAAAAAAATGACATGAAAAACCTAGGGGTTAAACAGGAATAAAGACACAGACTTACTAGAGAATGGACTTGAGGCTATGGGGAGGGGGAAGGGTAAACGGTGACAAAGCGATAAAGAGGCATGGACATATATACACTCTCTCATCTTTTTGATTATGGAAATTCTAACAGGCATGGGGTGATATCTCATTGTGGTTTTGATTTGCATTCCCCTAATAACTAGTGATGCTGAGCATCTTTTCATGTACCTGTTGACCTTTCACATATCTTCTTTGAAGAAATGTCTATTCAGGTCATTTGCCCATTTTTTAATTGGGTTATTTGGGGTTGTTTGTTTTTTTGCTGTTGAGTTGTATTATACATTTCTTTATATATTTTGGATATTAACCCTTTATCAGATACATGGTTTGCAAATATTCTTTCCCATTCTGTAGGTTGTCTTTTCACTTTGTTGATGGTTTCTTTCGCTGTGCAAAAGCTGTAGAATGACTCTTTAGTATGGCTTTTGTCTTTTTATCCAGGTGGGCTATATGATACTGAAGCACTTTACAGACTGTGAAATACTATGAAATAATAAGAACATATATCCTACTGATAAGAATATTCTCTGTTTTGTGTCTCTTCCTTCTCAACAAGGATAGCTGCAGGAAAATCCTATAAAACTCCAGGAAAGTCATCTTAGGTACATTGGGCAAGAATATGTATTGTTCCAGCAGGAAACTGACTGCATGTCAGAAACCATGGCAAAAGCCCAATCACACCAGAATTATCCTCACAGTAACCCACAAAATCCCCTCTGGGAATCCATTTCCACTCCACTCACCACCTTTCATCTAGGGGAATTGTGGGGAGTCTCTAAGTGGTAGAGACTAGTAAGTGTACCTCAACATCCCTACTCCTCTTCTTTAGCAATAAGCCCACAGATTGTTATCTGGAAGCATAACCATCCAAAGTAAAGTCAACATTTCATGCCTCCACATATGTGATCCCATGTGATTAAGTTCTGACCAATGGCACACAAATAGAAGTGTCGAATGTGGTTTCTATGTCCATAAAAAGGGAAGACATGTGATCTGTATCCTCCTGTCTTCCGGGTTGGAATAGCAACATGATAGCCAGTCCTCGTAACATTGTCTATTTAGAATAGTATAACAACATGATGAAGGAAACACAGGCCTTTGCCACTATGGAGAGCCTACCCTGGGTTGCCAACATCAGTACATTTTTATCAAGAGAGAATTACAAATCTATATCGTTTAAATCACGATTATTTTAGGATTTTGTAAAATGTAGCCAAAATTCTGCCTAAATGATTCAATGCTCTTGAAAACAAAGAACAGAAAACATGTCATGGTGGTTCAAAGAATATGGAAACATATCACATAAGGAGAAATCCAGAAATCCAGAGGTCAGGCAACCATAGGGCTGGTTAATTCAGCAATTCAAGAAGGTCAAACACCCAGACTTTTGCATCTTTCTGGTCTGTTTCCCACTGTTTACCCACAAATACTATACTTCAGGCTTGATGAACTACTATTGGTTCCCTAAGTATGCCATGTTCTTTTAATTCACCATTCAATGAAATATGCTGTTGCTTCTTCTTGGAACATCCTTCCTCTCCTTTTAGCTGGCTTAATCAGCTCAGGCTGCCATAGCAAAATACCATAGATTTGGTAGTTTAAACAACACAAATTTATTTTCTCACAGTTTCTGGAAGTCCAAAGTCAAGGTTCTGGCTGATTCAGTTTCCAGTGAGGACTCTATTCCTGACTCGCAGAAGGCTGCCTTCTTGTTAGTCCTCACGTGGCTTTACCTCAGTTTGCTGGGGTGGGAGGCAAGAGGAGGAGGGTGAGGGAGCTAGCTCTCTGGTGTCTCTTCTTGTAAGGACACTAATCCTTTCAGACCAGGGCCCCACCCTTATGACTTCTTCTAACCTCAATTACTTTAGTAAAAGCCCTATCTCCAAATATAGTCACACTAAGGTTAGGGCTTCAACATTTGAATTTTGGGTGGGAGAGACACAAAAATTCGGTCCATAATACCTGGTAAGCTCCTCCTAATCCTCCAAGATATAATCAAACCTTATCTCCTTTCAAAAGCCTTCCCAGACCACTAAGGTAGAGTTAGGTGTTTCTTCCTCAGTTTCTATATTAGTTCCTATCATGCAATGCTAATCACACTGAACAGTAATTAGGAGATGTTTGTCCCTCCTTGTTAGCCCACAAGACACTTAAAAATAGGACAGTAGTTTATTTGCTTTGTATTCCTAACACCTAGGGTAATGCCTGGCACAAAGTTGGTATTAACAAATGTTTAAGGAAGGAAGAGAGGAAAGAAACATCACACCTTTGGAAGAAAATGTGATCCTGTGCGCCAAATAACTGAATTACAAATGAACATCAGAATAGCCATCATCCACTGGATTTGTCTCAATGATACATAAATTCAATCACCAGCTTGCTAAACTTGGCTTAGTGGTTAAGAGTGTCTGAGCAATGCTGTCTTCCAACCTATTGGCTATATGACTTGATTATTTACAGTGGCATATTTTAAATGATTCTCAGTTCTTTGATGTCCCTCCTATTCCCTTCTCCTTGAATCTTGGCTCATCTTAGTGGTGGAAGTCACCTTCTGGGGGTTCTGAGGCTGTGCCATAAGAAGCCTTGCAGCTTCAGCTCAGGCCTCTTGGAACACTTGCTCTTGGAACCGTGGGGCACCATGGAAGAAGCCAACTACCCTGAGGCCACCATGCAATGAGGAAACTCAAGCTGGCCTGTGGGAGGCCATGCTGCATGAGAGATGCCTTACCAGCCCCCAGACATTCAACTCATCCCAGCTGTGGTTCTAGACATCTTGGAGCAAAGCAGAGCTGACTCTGCTGTGCCCTGTCTAGTTTCATGACCCCAAAAAGCATGAAATAAGTGTAATAATAGTGTTGGAGTAGGTTTTTAAGTGGTAGTAGATGATGAAATACTTACTCCACTGGGCCTCAGTGTTCTTGATCGAAAATGGAGATATAAACAGATGCTACCTCTTGGCACTACAGTAAGAGTGAAAGAGTTAGAGCTTGTAAAGCACTTAAAACTACCTGGCTCAAAGTAAGTGCTTATAAATATGAGATATTGTTTTTATTTTACTTTCATTACTTTATTTTGATACTTTTTATTTCTGTAGATCAAAACTATTTTGTTTTGGTGAAATTAATGATTGATCAGAGCTAAGGTACATTGCAATTTTGATGACTGTGACTTTGTAGTTAGCGGGACTTGATTCAGACCCCATAGAGGTAAGGCCATCTCTGCTAAGAGCCTGCAGGTGTAGAGGGTGAAGAAACAAGCCCCTGCCCCAATTATCAAATACTAATCATCTTCCTAAGGGGTCAGAGCTATGGCTTGGGCAGAGAGAGGCTCCCTAGCAAGCTTCCAAATCCTCTGTTTACATTGCTAGGTTTTTTGCCTTCTCCCTCCTGGGATAATTTGACACTAATGGGCAAAGCTCTTGAGGATGGAAATCGTTGGTCTTTCCTCCCTGTGAGCCTAAAATCCAGCTTCAGAGAAGGAAAAACACAAACATGACACTAATGGACTTCCCTTGTTCTCAATTCTTCTCATTTCAAGACAGCAGTCCCCTTGGCATCAAGGCTCCTCATTTCAGATCCATTAGTGCCGGGCAAATGAGCCGTGTGGTTTCTCTCATCTCCTGCCCAGAAACCACCACACGTACCCCTCTCCTGACCCCTCCCTCCAGTTAACATTGTTTAACAGACTCAAGGACACAGTTGTGGTTCTTTTATTCCTACAAGAGAAAAATGTGCTAATGCTTCCTGACCTGGCCACCTGGCTTGGTGGCAACTCAAAGCCAAGGCCTGGGCTGTTTGATGCTTTCTATTTGGGGATGTTATTGAGGACCTGGGCGATGAAAAGGGCCCCCAGAGCCCATGACACTACTGTGTTCCTCCACTGACATACCCCGGCACACCCCAGTCATCTGCCCTCTTCTGACTTTCCAGTGTGGCTCTGGTTTTACTGGCCTCCTTTAGGACAGCATCAGGGCCCTGAGGCCCTGGGAGGAGGGGCTGAGATGCACAAGAGGAATTGAGAAAGACTTGCACAACTAGTACCTAACTCAGCTAACTTATGAGGAAAAGAGAAGCATTTATGGGCTCAGTTGGATAGTTAACCAGCATCTAGGGTAAGGGAAAGTGTATCAGTTTCAAAACTGTAGACTGGGGTCTCAGGCCCTCTCCACTTTGTACTAGCTGTCTGACATTGGGTAAGCTATCTAGATCTCAGCCTACTTATTTATATAAATGGGAATATAATATTTAACACAGAGGGCTATTTTGACAGTTGGACGAGATAAAGTATTGCCTTTATGAAACACAACACCTGGAACGTCATGCAGATATCAAACATGACCAGAAAGAGTCCAGTTTTCTTGTAGTTGGGTCACAAACACACTTGGAATCCAGAGGACTCTGCAAACTGTTTTGCTACTCTTCCCAGCAGGTTGTATTTCAGTCCACACAGAGTTTGCCTTCTCTATTTCCTCTTTACTTCCTTTTTCTTTTCTATCCTCTGCCCTCAGTCCCAACCAAGGTTAGGGTCTGTCCCTCCCGTCTGAGTCTGGGAGGAGCCCTATTCCAGGAGCCTTCTGAGTAGAGCTCCTGAGATGAAACAGGACTCTCTTGCCGATCCTGATGGCCTCTCTTAGCATATCTTTGATGTATAATAATGTTGAAAGGTCTGTCTCTACCATGGATGAGAATGGGAGCAGATTAAAGGGACAGAGAAGTGTACCCTGACAAAGGTGGAAAGTGCCTAGCAGAGTAGGTATTCAATAGTGACACTGTCCTCCTTTAATGTTTAACTAATCTTTATCCTAACTTTTTAACCTACTAACCTTTATCCTAACTTTTCAACCTACTATGTGACCTGGGTCAAGTTGCTTAACCTCTCATGCCTCAGTTTCCTCATCTGTAAAATAGGGATAATAATCCTTATTATCATCCCAGGTCATAGTGTTGTTATGGGAATTAAGTGAACTTATACATATAAAACTCTCAGAATGATGGCTAGCAAATAATAAATAACATATACGTGTTTGCTGGTATTACTGTCATTTTTAACTATTTTGATTGCATTATTTGAAATAGGCTTTCATCCAGGTTAACGCAATTTAAAATGGGAGGTTCAAACAATACAGCCTCCTCCTTCTCTCTCCTTATTCATTTACAGATTTCTGAAAGTTGTTTCATACTCTTCAAATTCCCATTTGTTAAGGTGTAGGGTGCCAGACTGGGAGCATACGGGTCTGAGGTCTCCAAGCTTGGCCACTGTGTGACCTGGGGCAAGGCACCTGGCCACATGCTCCTCCCTTTTCTCCTGTCCTCTAAAAAGGGTAGCACTCTCAGACCACATAACCTGTGCAATGAATTCACCCTCCGGCCAGGAGAACAGCAGGGCCCCTTTGATATGGCATCCTTGTATTTCTCCTTCACCCTGGATTCCAGGCAAGGCTGAAGGCAGCCTGTTTTCAAACTGTTTAACTCCCAAGAGAGGAGGAAAGCCTGCCTTCAAACATAGCTTGCTGCCTTTCCCCAAGATAAGAACTCCCCCAACCAAGAGTCCCTGATTATCAAACATGTCAGCATATTCTAAGAATCCTGTATAAAATAAGCAAACCAGTCCTCCGGGAAGACCTGAGGGACTGCTTTGAACAAAGTGAATGAGCATTAATGCATAAATGGATACATCCTCATTAAGCTGCAGAGGCCCAGAATCACTGGGATGGTGACCTCTATGCAAAAGGTGCTGCACCTCTGTGGATGAGGGGTCACCAGGGAGCTTAATTCTCTACGCTCTGCGGAATAGTCACCCCCAACATCTTTATATTCTCATGATGATACCTGTAGAATCAAGATCTTTTTTTCTTTCTTTCCTTTATTCTCTCTTTCCAAAGTAGTCTTGAGTCCCTGCTATGCACTAGATACTCTGCTTACTGACAGTTACATAAAGAAAATTAAGACATGCTTCATGCTTTCAAAAAACTTATATGTCGGTCGGAAAGACTAAAATATAAAGAATTCTATAATACATTGCCAGGCTAACTCTGGTTCCTCCGTTAGCACGTTGATAGCACTTAGTACTTTCCCTTCACTTATCGTAAGTCAGTAACTGTATTTGCGTTCTCTATTAATTAATATCCACCCTCCCTCACACTCCTTCACAGTGTAAACTGTGATGCTTTGAGCTAACATATACTAGTACTTATTATATACAAGACACTGCTTTAAGTGCCTTACATATATCAACTTTTAATCTTCACAACTACTTCAAGATAAATGTACTAAATATTATTCTCATTTTACAAATGAGGAAACTAAGACACAGAGAAATTAAGAACTAAGTAATGTGCCTCAGGTCACGCAGCTGGTAAGAGTCAGAGCCAGGTCTTAAACCTAAGCAGTCTGGCTCCAGACCTCTGCTCTCAATTACTAAGCTCTGTATTAAAGGGATGATACCACGGCTCTTTTTAAGGTAATAGATAAGTACGTGATACAGTCTAGACAGATTTCCTTGTCAAATTATTAAATTTTGATAATGCAGATAAACTTCATTTGTCTGGAAAATTCATTCATATGGAATCCCTAGCGTCAAATCCAAGTAAGTGAGGTATTGGGTTGTATACAAAAGAAGAGAAGGGAAACGGCAGTACTTAGATCAGACTAAGGAAAAGAACATGCACTGCAAAGCAAGTCTATTTGTAGAACTGAGAAATGTTGCTACCTAAAAGCAAAGAACTATATACACTGTCAGATTTCTGACTTGATCTAAATTTTTAATTATGGAATCAAAGAAAAATGGCCTACTAGTTCTTAAAGAAAGAACCCCATCCTGACTGCTGTAACAGCCCAATCCATTCATCCATGGGCAGCAGGCATTTCTCTGATAGACTCTTATCATCTCATAAGTTAAAAGAGCAAAATGTCTATCAAAAATAAAAGTTAGTTTACTTTATGCAACTATGTAATTTAAAGACTTACTAGATTTCAGGGCTTCCCTGGTGGTGCAGTGGTTAAGAATCCACCTGCCTAATGCAGGGGACATGGGTTCGAGCCCTGGTCGGGAAGATCCCACATGCCGTGGAGCAACTAAGCCTGTGTGCCACAACTACTGAAGCCCGCGCACCTAGAGCCCATGGCCCGCAACAAGAGAAGCCACCGCAATGAGAAGCCCATGCATCGCAATGAAGAGTAGGCCCTGCTTACCACAACTAGAGAAAGCCTGTGCGCAGCAATGAAGACCCAATGCAGCCAAAAATAATAAATAAAATAAATAAATTTATGGAAAAAAAAGACTTACTAGATTTCAAAACTGTTTAATTGTTCTCTGCCTTTTGAAAATAAAACATGAAGACTTTCTATCTTGATGTGTTAAATTCCTGTTGGTAATTTAAAGCATGAGATCACACCAATTAGGTTTCGACCCCAGCTCTCTTACTAATTATCTACAGAGATTTGGACACGTGATGTAGTCTCTCTGGTCTCAGTGTACTTAGCTGCAAAATTAGGAGACTGAATTAGATGGTTTTTAAGACTCTTTCGCTCTCCTCTAACATTCTGAGATTTGGTGATATATTTTTATATCAGCCTGTTTATGTCTTTGTATAATGTTTTATTTCCATGCAATGATGTTAGAAAATACTTATGTTTGACTCCAGTTCAAATTCTTTCCATGAACATTTACTATAATAAAAACACTAAATTCACTTACAAAATAAATTTGGAGTTAGGGCCAGTGTTCAACAGAGTAAAGTGGTTCCCAGAGCATCAATAAATAGATGGGATAGGGACATCAGCTGTAGAGATTGCTAGTGTTTACAAATACCAGTGCTCTGTTTTTCTTCTGGGCACATGGCTGGACCACATCCTACAGTTAGTTGAAGCCATGTGTCTACACTTCTACCAAGGGAATGTGAACCTATGTGACATGAGCCACTTCTGGGCCTGAAACTTAAAAACCTCCTTATGCATTCCTCGTTCTTCTTCCCCATCCACTGGCTAAATAGACAGAATTTGGAAAGTGGAAAAGAGGAGCACAAACTCAAGACAAAAGCAGCCTATGCTCCAGAATGACCACATACAGCAGAACACTACTGGATTGTTACATGAAAGAAAAATGTTTATTGTGTCACACCACTGAATTTTGGGCAATAGCCTATCCTAACCAACACATCACCCTTTTAGATTTTTATCCAGGTGAAACTGGGTTATGATGAGTCTCTGGTTCAACCTCGAAGGGAGGCAATGTCACAGAATGGTTAGTCTGAGGATTGTTTCTGGTGAGGAAAGATGAATATTTTTGTTGGGCATCTTGAATCTTTCTCCCTTGTTTATCCTATGATACTACTGGGTTTTGTTTTGTTTTGTTTTGTTTTTTCGGTACGTGGGCCTCTCACTGTTGTGGCCTCTCCCATTGCGGGGCACAGGCTCCGGATGTGCAGGCTCAGCGGTCATGGTTCACAGGCCCAGCCGCTCCGTGGCACGTGGGATCTTCCCGGACCGGGGCACGAACCCGTGTCCCCTGCATTGGCAGGTGGACTCCCAACCACTGCACCACCAGGGAAGCCCACTACTACTATTTAAATACCTTATCCTATCACCTTAAAGGTCACCCTAGTTTTGCCAGTGCTCCTATTGCACTTACAGCACGTCCCTACAAAACGCCACTTCTGCTGCTCACTATCCAAGTCGCTCCATTATCCAAATCTCCTCTCTAGTAAATGCAGCTTAGCCGTTCACTTATTTTTTATTTGTCATTTTCTATAGCATTAATTCTAAAACATTTTCAGTTTCTAATCTGTCACATTATTGACTAATCTTTCACCTCAGTCAAAACTGAAAGCTGTCGGATTTCCCTGCTGGTGCAGTGGTTGAGAGTCCGCCTGCCGATGCATGGGACACGGGTTCATGCCCCGGTCAGGGAAGATCCCACATGCCGCGGAGTGGCTGGGCCCCATGAGCCATGGCCGCTGAGCCTGCGCGTCTGGAGCCTGTGCTCCGCAATGGGAGAGGCCACAACAGTGAGAGGCCCACGTACCACAAAACAAAAACTGAAAGCTGTTTAAGAAACCTGTTTGTGTACTGATCTGTTTCTCCTTGGCGTTCCATGAGTTTTTGCTTCATGTATTTTGAAGGTCCATCATTAGGTGAATATCTGTTTAAGATTGTTATGTCCTCTTATTGGAATGACCCCTTTATCATTATGAAGTGACATTCATATTCCTGGTAATATTCTTTGCTCTGAAATTTACTTTGCCTCCCTGCTCCATTGCCTGGAAACTCTCTAAAGACAGTAAGCTGGGACAATGGCTGGGTTTGCCTCATTTGGTTCCTGTCTTTCAGGAATTACTGTCCTTTGTTGCTTGTTGCCCAGTGTCTTTTTTTTTCTTAATTTAATTTATTGATTTTTGGGCTGCGTTGGGTCTTCATTGCTGTGCGCAGGCTTTCTCTAGTTGCGGCGAGCAGGGCCCACTCTTTGTTGCAGTGTGTGGGCTTCTCATTGAGGTGGCTTCTTTTCTTGCGGAACACGGGCTCTAGGTGCATGGGCTTCAGTAGCTGTGGCTCTCGGGCTCTAGGCATGCGGCCTTCAGTAGTTGTGGCTCACAGGCCTAGTTACTCTGTGGCATGTGGGATCTTCCTGGACCAGGGCTTGAATCTGTTTCCCCTGCATTAGGCAGGTGAATTCTTAACCACTGTGCCACCAGAAGTCCCACCCAGTGTCTTAAAACTATTCCCTCTTCTCTTATATTTTAGCCAGTTTTGGGTTGTTTCAGCCAAGAGGGTAAATCTGGTCCCTGTTAACCCAATCTTGCCCTGAAGGG
The DNA here is from genome assembly GCF_003676395.1 of Aethalodelphis obliquidens. Classification (NCBI taxonomy): domain Eukaryota; kingdom Metazoa; phylum Chordata; class Mammalia; order Artiodactyla; family Delphinidae; genus Aethalodelphis; species Aethalodelphis obliquidens. Next base: position 5,745,363 of record NW_020837957.1, on the reverse strand, counting down.
AAAGTCACTAATGCTTTTATTTTTATTTATTTTTTTAAATCAATATTTATTTATTTATTTGTTTGTTTGTTTATTTTTGGCTGTGTTGGGTCTTCATTGCTACATGCAGGCTTTCCCTCATTGCGGCGAGCAGGGGCTACTCTTCATTGCAGTGCACGGGCTTCTCATCGTGGAGGCTTCTCTTGTTGTGGAGCACAGGCTTTAGGTGCACAGGCTTCAGTAGTTGTGGCATGCAGCCTTCAGTAGTTGCGGTATGTGGGCTTCAGTAGTTGTGGCTCATGGGCTCTAGAGCACAGGCTCAGTAGTTGTGGCACACGGGCTTAGTTGCCCCACGGCATGTGGGATCCTCCCAGACCAGGGCTCGAACCCATGTCCCCTGCATTGGCAGGCAGACTCTTAACCACTGTGCCACCAGGGAAGTCCCACACTAATGCTTTTATATATCAACTCATTTGATCCTCACAGAAGAACCCTATGAAGTGAATCTTATTATCCTTTTTTAGAGCTGAAAACAAAAACCAAAAATCCTGAGTCTCAGTGAGGTTACATAAATGGTCTAAAGTTACACGGTTACAAAAACCAATTAAAATATATGGAATGGGTCAAGATTTTGGTGATAGTTGCATATATTTTCTGAAACTAAAATTAGGCACATGCCATAAGATTTTCTTTTATTTGTGAATTTATTTACATGATGAATCTCACAAAGATTTATAAAATCAAAATACATTTAAGTACATATGTAGTAATTTGTCTTACCTGACAATAGCTACAGTATATGAAATGAGGTCTATCTCAGAAAATCTGGGCTACGACTTCAAAGTATGAGATGAGAAGGATGATGAAATATTATAGTCAGTGGGACTGGACAAAGGATAAAAGTTAATAACACTATTTCAGGTAGGAATTGGACCTGCCATATTTAAAAAATATCCTTCAAGCCAAGAATCCTGAAGCAAATGTCTTTAGTATTCATGGAAGAGTTTAAAAGAAATAACTGGAGTGTGTGTGTGTGTGTTTTTTTAAGGGGTGGGGGACCTACTTTATTTATTTATTTATTTATTTATTTATTTATAAATATATATTTTTTTTATTTTTCAGCTTCTTTCCCATTACAGTTTATTACAAGATATTGAATATAGTTCCCTGTGCTGTACAGTAGGTCCTTGTTGTTTATCTGTTTTATTTTTTTAGTCCTAATCTTATTTTATTTTATTTATTTATTTATTTTTATACAGCAGGTTGGACTGTGCTTTTTAATTCTTGTTTTCTTTTGCCTGTTGGAATATAATAGAAGTAAATCATCAGGAACGACTTGGGAGGGGCCACCCAAAACAGATGATCCAATTTATGTCACAAACATAGTCTTAGGGCTCAAATGCCTCAGTTTAGCAATGTTCTCCAGTGGGTTCAGTGGGAACAATGGGAAATCCTAGTTCAAAGATTCCTTCTTCTTTTAAAGTACATATCATACTGTCTGGCATATCAGATGCCCTTTAGCAAACATGCATTCCATCCTTTCTCTCCAATTAGAATAGATCAGACCAAACACTCTCTGTCACAAAGGAAGCAGCAACTCAAGGACACCCAGGCAAGGCTGCATGAGGAGGCTTAATTTGTTTTTATATTGGAGATCCTTCCATTGACACTAATTAATCTCTCCCCCCAACTTGGAGGGCTAGCAAACGTCTTTTAAAATAGCTGCAATAACTCACTCCCTCTTGCGAGAGCACCGAAATCACAACTAACTGCTGACCAATCATCGAAAGGAAGACACTGGAACTCACAAAAAAGATGCCCACATCCAAAGACAAAGGAGAAACCACAATGAGACGGTAGGAGGGGCACAATCACAATAAAATCAAATCCCATAACTGCTGGGTGGGTGACTCACAAACTGGAGAACACTTATACCACAGAAGTCCACCCACTGGAGTGAAGGTTTCCCAACCTGGGGGTCCGGCAACGGGAGGAAGAATTCCTAGAGAATCAGACTTTGAAGGCTAGTGGGATTTGATCACAGGACTTCGACAGGACTGGGGGAAATGGAGACTCCACTCTTGGAGGGCACACACACAGTAGTGTGCGCATCAGAACCCAGGGGAAGGAGTGGTGACGCCATAGGAGACTGAACCACCTACCTGCTAGTGTTGGAGGGTCTCCTGCAGAGGCAGCGGGTGGGTGTGGTTCACCATGAGGACAAGGACACTGACAGCAGAAGTTCTGGGAAGTAGTCCTTAGTTGAGCCCTCCCAGATTCTGCCATTTGCCCCACCAAAGAGCCCAGGTAGGCTCCAGTGTTAAGTTGCCTCAGGCTAAACAACCAACGGGGAGGGAACTCAGCTCCACCCATCAGCAGACAAGCAGATTAAAGTTTTGCTGAGCTCTGCCCACAAGAGCAACACCCAGCTCTGCCCACCACCAGTCCCTCCATCAGGAAACTTGCACAAGCCTCTTAGATAGCCTCATCCACCAGAGGGTGGACAGCAGAAGCAAGAAGAACTACAATCCTGCAGCCTGTGGAACAAAAACCACATTCACAGAAAAACAGACAAGATGAAAGGGCAGAGGGCTATGCACCAGATGAAGGAACAAGATAAAACCCCAGAAAAACAATTAAATGAAGTGGAGATAGGCAACCTTCCAGAAAAATAATTCAGAATAATGAGAGTGAAGATGACCCAGGACCTCAGAAAAAGAATGGAGGCAAAGATCCAGAAGATGCAAGAAATGTTTAACAAAGAGCTAGAAGAATTAAAGAACAAACACCTTGAAGAATTAAAGAGCAAACAAACAGAGATGAACAATACAATAACTGAAATGAAAAACACACTAGAAGGAATCAATAGCAGAATAACTGAGGCAGAAAACCAGATAGGTGACCTGGAAGACAGAATGGTGAAAATCACTGCCGTGGAACACAATAAAGAAAAAAGAATGAAAAAAAATGAAGACAGCCTAAGACACCTCTGGGACAACATTAAACACAACAACATTCGCATTATAAGGGCCCCAGAAGGAGAAGAGAGAGAGAAAGGACCCGAGAAAATATTTGAAGAGATCATAGTCGAAAACTTCCCTAACGTGGGAAAGGAAATAGCCACCCAAGTCCAGGAAGCGCAGAGAGTCCCAGGCAGGACAAACCCAAGGAGAAACATGCCGAGATACATAGTAATCAAACTGACAAAAATTAAAGACAAAAAAAATAATTGAAAGCAACAAGGGAAAAATGACAAATAACATACAAGGAAACTCCCATAAGGTTAACAGCTGATTTCTCAGCAGAAACTCTACAAGCTAGAAGGGAGTGGCATGACGTATTTAAAGTGATGAAAGGGAAGAACATACAACCAAGATTACACTATCCACAAGGATTTCATTCAGTTCAACAGAGAAATCAAAAGCTTTACAGGGCTTCCCTGGTGGCGCAGTGGTTGAGAGTCCGCCTGCCGATGCAGGGGACATGGGTTCGTGCCCTGGTCCGGGAAGATCCCACATGCCACAGAGCGGCTGGGCCCGTGAGCCATGGCCGCTGAGCCTGGCGCGTCTGGAGCCTGTGCTCCGCAACAGCAGAGGCCACAACAGTGAGAGGCCCACATACCCCAAAAAAAAAAAAAAAAAAAAGCTTTACAGACAAGCAAAAGCTAAAAGAATTCAGCACCACCAAACCAGCTCTACCACAAATGCTAAAGGAACTTCTCTAAGTGGGAAACACAGAGATGGAAAGGACCTACAAAAGCAAACCCATTACAATTAAGAAAATGGTAATAGGAACATACATATTGATAATTACCTTAAATGTGAATGGATTAAATGCTCCAATCAAAAGACACAGGCTCACTGAATGGATATAAAAACAAGACCCATATGTATGCTGTCTCCAAGAGACCCACTTCAGACCCAGGGACACATACAGACTGAGTTTAAGGGGATGAAGAAAGATATTCCATGCCAATGGAAATCAAAAGAAAGCTGGAGTAGCAATACTCATATCAGATAAAATAGACTTTAAAATAAAGAATGTTATGAGAGACAAGGAAGGACACTATGTAATGATCAAGGGACCAATCCAAGAAGAAGATATAACAATTATAAATATATATGCACCCAACATAGGAGCACCTCAATACATAAGGCAACTGCTAACACCTCTAAAAGAGGAAATCGACAGTAACACAATAATAGTGGGGGACTTTAACACCTCACTTACACCAATGGACAGATCATTGAAAGAGAAAATTAATAAGCCAACATAAGCTTTAAATGACACAATAGACCAGATAGATTTAATTGATATTTATAGGACATTCCACCCAGAGACAGCAGATTACACTTTCTTCTCAAGTGCGCACGGAACATTCTCCAGGATAGATCACATCTTGGGTCACAAATCAACCTCAGTAAATTTAAGAAAATTGAAATCATATCAAGCATCTTTCCTGACCACAACGCTATGAGATTAGAAATCAATTACAGGTAAAAAAATGTAAAAAACACAAACACATGGAGGCTAAACACTACGTTACTAAATAACCAAGAGATCACTGAAGATTTCAAAAAGGAAATCAAAAAAATACCTAGAGACAAATGACAATGAAAACACCATGATCCCAAACTTCTGGGATGCAGGAAAATAAGTTCTAAGAGGGAAGTTTATAGCTATACAAGCCTACCTCAAGAAACAAGAAAAATCTCAAATAAACAATCTAACGTTACACCTAAAGGAACTACAGAAAGAAGAACAAACAAAACCCAAAGTTAGCAGAAGGAAAGAAATCATAAAGATCAGAGCAGAACTAAATGAAATAGAAATAAAGAAAACAATAGCAAAGATCAATAAAACTAAAAGGTGGTTCTTTGAGAAGATAAACAAAATTGATAAACCATTCACCAGACTCATCAAGAAAAAGAGAGAGAGGACTCAAATCAACAAAATTTGAATTGAAAAAGGAGAAGTTACAACAGCACGGCAGCAATACAAAGCATCCTAAGAGACTACTACAAGCAACTCTATGCCAATAAAATGGACAACCTGGAAGAAATGGACAAGTTCTTAGAAAGGTATAACCTTCCAAGACTGAACCAGGAAGAAATAGAAAATATGAAGACCAATCACAAGTAATGAAAGTGAAGCTGTGATTAAAAATCTTCCAACAAACAAAAGTCCAGGACCGGATGGCTTCACAGGTGAATTCTATCAAACATTTAGAGAAGAGCTAACACCCATCCTTCTCAAACTCTTCCAAAAACTTGCAGAGGAAGGTACACTCCCAAACTCATTCTATGAGGCCATCATCATCCTGATACCGAAACCAGATAAAGATACTACAAAAAAAGAAAATTACAGACCAATATCACTGATGAATATAATGCAAAAATCCTCAACAAAATACCAGCAACAGAATCCAACAACACATTAAAAGAATCATACACCATGATCAAGTGGGAGTTATCCCAGGGATGCAAGGATTCTTCAATATACACAAATCAATCAATGTGATACACCATATTAACAAACTGAAGAATAAAACCATATAATCATCTCAATAGATGCAGAAAAAGCTTTTGACAAAATTCAACACCCATTTATGATAAAAACTCCCCAGAAAGTGGGCATACAGGGAACCTACCTCAACATAATAAAGGCCATATACAACAAACCCACAGCAAACATCATTCTCAATGGTGAAAAACTGAAAGCATTTCCTCTAAGATCAGGAACAAGATAAGGATGTCCACTCTCACCACTATTATTCAACATAGTTTTGGAAGTTCTAGCCACGGCAACCAGAGAAGGAAAAGAAATAAAAGGAATACAAACTGGAAAAGAAGAAGTAAAACTGTCACTGTTTGAAGATGATATGATACTATACATAGAGAATCCTAAAGATGCCACCAGAAAACTACTAGAGCTAATCAATGAAGGTAAAGTTGCAGGGTACAAAATTAATGCACAGAAATCTCTTGCATTCCTATACACTAATGATGAAAAATCTGAAAGAGAAATTAGGGAAACACTCTCATTTGCCATTGCAATATAAAGAATAAAATACCTAGGTATAAACCTACCTAGGGAGACAGAAGACCTATATGCAGAAAACTATAAGACACTGATGAAAGAAATTAAAGATGATACCAACAGGTGGAGAGATATACCATGTTCTTGGATTGGAAGAATCAGTATTGTGAAAATGACTATACTACCCAAAGCAATCTGCACATTCAATGCAATCCCTATCAAATTACCAATGGTGTTTTTTACAGAGCTAGAGCAAAAAATCTTAAAATTTGTATGGAGACACAAAGGGCCCCGAATAGCGAAAGCAGTCTTGAGGGAAAAAAACACAGCTGGAGGAATCAGACTCCCTGACTTCAGGCTATACTACAAAACTACAGTAATCAAGACAGTATGGTACTGACACTAAAACAGAAATATAGATCAATGGAACAGGATAGAAAGCCCAGGGATAAACCCATGCACCTATGGTCAACTAATCTATGACAAAGGAGGCAAGGATATACATTGGAGAAAAGACAGTCTTTTCAATAAGTGGTGCTGGCAAAAGTGGACAGCTACATGTAAAAGAATGAGATTAGAACACTCTGTAGCACGATACACAAAAATAAACTCAAAATGGATTAGAGACCTAAATGTAAGACTGGACACTATAAAACTCTTAGAGGCAAACATAGGAAGAACACTCTGACATAAATCACAGCAAGATCTTCTTTGATCCACCTCCTAGAGTAATGGAAATAAAAACAAAAATAAACAAATAGGACCTAATGAAACTGAAAAGCTTTTGCAAAGCAAAGGAAACTACAAACAGGACGAAAAAACAACCCTCAGAATGGGAGAAAATATTTGCAAATGAATCAAGGGACAAAGGATTAATCTCCAAAATATATAAACAGCTCATGCCACTCAATATTCAAAAAACAAACAACCCAATCCAAAAATGGGCAGAAGACCTAAATAGACATTTCTCCAAAGAAGATATACAGATGGCCAAGAAGCACATGAAAAGCTTCTGAACATCACTAATTATTAGAGAAATGCAAATCAAAACTACAATGTAGTATCACCTCACACCAGTTAGAATGGGCATCATCAGAAAATCTACAAACAACAAATGATGGAGAGGGTGTAGAGAAAAGAGAACCCTCTTGCACTGTTGGTGGGAAAGTAAATTGATACAGCCACTATGGATAACAGTATGGAGATTCCTTAAAAAACTAAATATAGAATTACCATATGACCCAGCAATCCCACTACTGGGCATATAACTAGAGCAAATCATAATTCAAAAAGACACATGTACCCCAATGTTCATTGCAGCACTATTTACAATAGCCAGGTCATGGAAGCAACCTAAATGCCCATTGACAGACGAATGAATAAAGAAGATGTGATGCATATATATAATGGAATATTACCCATAAAAAGGAACGAAATTGGTTCATTTGCAGAGATGTGGATGGATCTAGAGACTGTCATACAGAGTAAAGTAAGTCAGAAAGAGAAAAACAAATATCATATATTAATGCATATATGTGAAACCTAGAAAAATGGTACAGATGAACCAGTTTGCAGGGCAGAAATAGAGACACAGATGTAGAGAACAAATGTATGGACACCAAGTGGGGAAAGTGGTAGGTTGGGGGGGGTGGGAGTGGGATGAATTGGGAGATTGAGTTTGACATATATATACTAATATGTATAAAATAGATAACTAATAAGAACCTACTGTATAAAAAAATAAATTAAATAAAATTCAAAATAAAATAGCAGCAATATAACACTCCCTAAATGGGATTTTAACTAATGTATAATAATTAGTCTTATCATAACAGCATCTCTTTACCACATTCAGAAGAGAACCCTGCCTGTCTGCCATAAGTGGTGTTATTAGAGGGAAGAGAGTGTTTTTCCTGCCCATTCATGCTCCAGATGCCATTTAGCCGCATTTTGTGGGGACAATGGTCCTCGCCTTTCATAGAGTACAGATAGAAATGCAGAACTACAGCATTCAGAGATTCTGCTGTCTGCCACAGAATTCTAGTCAGCCCCATTTCTCTGAAAATGCATAATATTTCTGAGCAGAATGAAAACTTTCTTTCAAAAGAAAACTGCTTTCTGAGTCTACTGTAGCCCAGAAAGAGAGGTCAGATACGGAGAGCTGCCACAGCAGACCTGGCCTTTAGATAAAATGCCTTTTTCATTTGTTGAATGCAAAGAGAATTTTTGCATGAACCAAAACTTACTTAGTTGCACAAAAATCTAATTGGAGAGCTCATGTTGCCCTTGAACACAATAGCAGGAAAGCATCTGCTTAGACTCAGACCCTCTGCAACTTGCTGAAGCAGAAAAACCATGGGCTTTTGCACCATATAGACCTGTGTTCAAATTTTAACCTGCTGTGTAGGAGCATAGCCTCAAAGCCAATGCTATCCAATAGAACTTTCTTCCATCACAGAAATTTTCTCTGTGCTGCCAAATAGAATAGCCACTAGCTACATCTAGGTATTGAGCACTCGAAATGTGGCTAGTGAAACTGGGAAACTGAATTTTTACATATTCTTAAAATTTTAATTCATTTAAATTCAAATAGTCACATGGTTAGTGGCTACTCTATTGGACAGCACATCTTTAATATAAGAACACTTTTTGCATCTTGCACCTCCTACCATTATGACAGAGTTACACCTCCCAGCACTAAGTTGGCCTCTTTGGGTTTTGAAGGCAGCACACACTGCACTCAGGAACATTGCTTTGTCTCATTTATCAGGTGAACTATAAGACTGCCAATTTCACATAGAACCCAGAGCAAGAGAGGGGTTTGCAGCAAGTTGAGGCTGGGAACCCGCCTGCCCACTCAGCTACAAACTAAAAGTAACAGTGGCAGATGAGCATGCTGAGTGGAGGACCAAGCAAGTTTCAATAGGAGAGTTGTTACATCGTCTCCTAGAGCTTGAGAGTAAGGCCATGGCTTTTACAGCAGAGAACAACTTTCTGTTTGAAAATCAACAGCTAGCATTCTATTGGACCCTAGGAGGGACTGAGTACTGCTATCAAGCACTATGTGACCAGAGGTGCCCATTATATCCTGGATATTGTTTAATTCACTGTGTCATAAATTCAAGCAGGTGCAACACAATCCATTATTCTACATAACGGATTGTGTTGCAATCCATTAATGTACAGAAACGGTACATTAGAGTTTGGGCTTAAGTGATTCGAGAAGGCACAAGTACATTGCATTAACAGCTCAGACTTCCACATCATCTGTCCCTATTGTATCAATACCTCTTCTAAAACCCAAACCTATAGCTCATGGGGAATACCCTACAACCAACTGTCAGAAGAGGAATGAACTTGGGCTTAGTTCACAGATGGGTTGGCATGATATGTTGGTGCTAACTGAAAATGGACAACTGCCATTATAATTCCACTCAGGGGTATTTCTAGTGAACAATGGTGAAGAGAAATCCTCCCAGCGGGCAGATCTGCTAGCAGTACACTTGGCCATCCAGTGCTAATGGAGGGAGATGTAGCTTGAGGTACTTAGGCTCCTGGTTAATGGTTGCATGACTTGGCTAGTTGTTGAGAGGCCTAGAACAAATAACACTGGAAGGTTTAAAACAAGTAGTTCTGGGGAAGAGGTATGTAAGCAAATCTATAAAAGTAGGTACAAAGTGTGCAGATCCTTGTGTCTCACAATAATGCTCATCAGGAAGTATTCCCTGCAGAGGAAGCTTTCAATAGTTAAGGGAACAGAATGACTCAGTAGACGTTATTTTTCTCCTTTCCTTAGCAACCTAAAGCCTCATGAACTGGGCCAATCAACAGAGTGGCCATATGAAGAAATAAAGACACTAAATGGGTCCAACAGCATGTACTTCCTCTAATCAAGACTGATACAGCTACTGCCATGGTGAATATCCATCCAGTTTCCTAGGAGAAGAGACCAACTATGAGCCATCACTATGGCACCATCCTTTGAGGCAACCTCAATTTTAGCAGGAGGTCAATTACAGTGGGCCACTTCTACTATGAAAACGGCAGTGATCTTTGTCTCACTGGAATAGAAATCTACTAACAATGTTAGTTTTCCTTTCCTTGCACTTCCTTCAGCACCACCATTCAACCAGCTCACAGAATGCCTGATCTATCAGCATCATGTTCCATACAACATTTCCTTGGAGCAAGATCCCTATTTATGCCAAAGGAAGAGCTACAATGGATGTACAACCACAGGTACCACTGGTCTTCAATATACACCCCTCACCAAGAGCATCTGTCTAGAAGAACACTGGAAAGCCGTGTTGAAGGTTAAGCTAAGGATTGATTGCTGTCCTCTAGGATGCAGGGTAAGTACTGATAAATGGTAGATACACAGTGATGCTTTATCCTAAATAGCAAAAATAAATGCGTCTGGGAAGCACAGGGTCAAAATAGAACTGGGTTCTTTCACCATAATTTCTAAAACTCACAGAATTTGCACTTTCTGATCTTAGGTTCTACGAGATTAGAGATTGTGTTTCCTGGGGATCAGATAGGTAGAGTGGAATGGGGGCATGCATCTATCAAATGACACAGAAAAATTCCTACTTAACTTGAAGGTATGACCTACCTGTTCATTTTGAGCTCCTTATACCAAGAAACATCAGGCAAAAAAAGGTATTAATGTCTTGTCAGGGGTAATTGATCCCTGTTATCATAAGAAGAAATCCAGAATTGCTGCTATACAATAGGGATAAAAAGGGATGTGTCAGCAACCCAGGAATTCACTGAGATATCTCTTGGCGGTTTTATACCTGGCAAGTGATCAATTGTAGCAACCACAGCCTGACAAAAGGCAAGGCCACTATGGATATGTACCCTCAGAAATGAGGTCACTCCAGCAGGAAAGCAACTGAAGGGGAGGAAATTCTAGAATAGCTGGTGAAGAAGGGAGATTATATTTATTATACCCTTGGAATCAGTTGAAGCTGACAGCATGTTGTTTCCACCAAGAGAAAAGAAAGAAAAAGAAAAGAGAGAGGGGTCTCTTATTTCAGAATGGTAGCCAGATATAATGAGAGCACATGAGTTGAGGTGACTGGTGCAAGGGGGTGAATTGTATCATATACCACTTATGGTTGCTTCAGATTCTCTTGATCTCAGCTGTTTCTGTCATTGCCACACTTGTTCCAGAATCAACAGTCACTGTATTGACACAGTCTGGCTGGACACTAACTCATTTCATGTGGCCACAACCTAACAGCATTTGCCACATGTCTATTCAAAGCACATCTTGCCTCTTGTTTCAGATGATGCTGAGGGATAAGATGACATGGGACCACGTATGCTTAGCTCAGAAGAATCAAAGAATTAATATCCTAGGGAGCAAGCATTTGACTAATGAGAAATGGGAGCTAATGGATAAATTCTCCTTCCTTCTTTTCTTGGAAGGACTGACTTGAGAAGTAATTGTTTTCATAGTCTCTTAGAAGAAGGTCCCATGAATCAGGTAACACTGTCACTTGATACCACATATGGCCAGCTTGATAATGTACCTTTTTATTGGCTCTTCCCCCACTTTCCCTACCATGCTCTCCTTGTTCCTCAGATCTGCTGTCCAGGATTAGGAGAACCCAGGTCAAGAGACAGTGGAATTACTGAGATTTTCTTGAAAAAAATAAAATCCCAGGTTTATAAAAACTGCGGGCTATGTTTAAACATCTTATGAAGAATAGAGTTAATAGGCACTTCAGGAGGTCAGCCTAACTCTTGCTTCCTGGCTGGCTGTCAATTTCAACTCATCCATCCTTTAGAACTGACCCAAGTCCTTCAGACAGCAGCACCAGAAGACACAGAGAGATACCCAGAAGAGGAGAGGGCCATAAAGAAAAGGGAATTAATATTAACTAAGCACTGTACCACATATACTCCATATATTATCTCAGCCAATCAGCCAAGGTAGGTAACATTATTATCTCTATGTAAAATAGAGAGGAAGGAATGTAAGTTCAGACCAATACTACCCAATTACCAAGTGGCTGGGATCAAACTCAATTTTTTTCACTAATGTAATTTCTCCATATTAGATTCCTTTATTGAGAACCAGAGTTATATTTAGACATTAGCGTTTTGTGACCTCATTGGACCTAGAGAAAAGGAAGTTGGTATTTAGGGAGCAAAAAAACCCCAAACCCCACAAACCATCTTAGCAAAAGTAGAAGTTAAATAGAGTTATACGTAAAAGAGAAAAATAAAAGAGAACAGAGAAAGTCAGAATCTTGGACGGCATTTGTCCAGACCAAAGTTTTACAAATATGTGATGCAGAACACATATGTATCAAAAAATTTGGATGTTACTAATTTTTTTTTTCGGTACGTGGGCCTCTCACTGTTGTGGCCTCTCCCGTTGCGCAGCACAGGCTCCGGACGCGCAGGCTCAGTGGCCATGGCTCATGAGCCCAGCCACTCCGCGGCATGTGGGATCTTCCCGGACTGGGGCACGAACCCGTGTCCCCTGCATCGGCAGGCGGACTCTCAACCACTGCGCCACCAGAGAAGCCCGTGTTACTAATTTTTGATCAATGTTCCAATATGTTTTGGCTATCACTAAAGATACTCTATTTGACAATGCCTGTCAGATTAAACATTGCATTACAGTGGGTTGTGCAACATGGTATAGGGCAGAGCAAAACTTGCTATGAACCGGGAAGGACTGTATCACAGATTCAAGCAGGTGACAAAGAAAGAAGTGTTTAATGGAACACTTGAGAACATTGTCTTCTATGTGTATAAGGAAGAGTAGTCATGATAGTTGATATTTCTATCAAACATCAACAGTGGTGCTGTGAGATCAAAGGAATGCTGAAAAAAATACTAAAATCTGATGCAACATTATTTTTTGTAGTTCAGACTGATCAGTAATGACTGCTGACTTGTTTACTGTTGTCAGATGAGTCTTTTAATCTTTCAAATTGAGCTGCTAAAAATACCTTGAATGTGAAAAGTGTGAGAACTGTTGTTCTAAGAAACCTATTTACCTGACCAGACTTGCCACCCCACCTAAGCTGAGAAACAAATGGGAAATTGCTGGTTTAATTGCTGGCTAAAGCAATTTATTGTGTTAAAAAAGCACTTTTCCTTACTAGTACAACTGAAATGAAAATAGTGATAGTGATGTAGATATAGACTAGTGATATAGAGACCCACATTCATGGAGCTTTCTATCAGAATCAGCAGCATCTCTTTGAGCCAAGTGACCCATCTGGACCCAAATGACCCAGAAACCATGAAGGGGAGAACACCTCACTCACTGAGAATGTATTTAGGAAGTAGAAGAGCTAAAAGTCAAATTCCCTGAGCCTTGGGCAGTGATCACAACATGCATTAGAAAGGACCAGAAAGAGATGAAAAAGAAGAAAGCCAGGATTTTGCTTTGGCCTGCCTCTTCTCCCTCCATGTGTTGGCATATGAAGGAAGCCTGCAAAGTGGAGAGAATTTCTTCAGTAAATGGCAGACCCTGCATCTGCTGAAGAACGGAGGTGAAGGTAGCCCCCTCCAAAGTTCCAGAGTGGCTTTGAATGGTCAGCCAGAGACGGAGGAGGCCATTATTGGCCCTGCAGACCGGCTATTGCTCTTTCAGGAGAATCAGTGGCAGTTTTCTTTGCAAGATTGAAGGACAAGGAAACAAATTTCACTTGCTAAGATCCCTTCTTTCCCATTTTATCAAGATTTGATGGCAACCCAATATGCAACACTGGCTTCCACATTTGGCTCCTGATGCTGTCCCGAGAATAACAACCAACATTTGAAGGTGGGCCCATGGCGAAAAGGACAAGAATGTAAGGGCCATAAGGCCCTGGATGAAAAACCATAACTCCACCACTTCCTGTTTAAGAAGTGAACTCTCTGAGCTGCAGATTGATCCCAGTTAAATGGGAAAATGATACCTGCCTTATAAGAGTGTTATGAGAATGATTTTGTATATAGGGTCCAGCTCTTAGATGGTACTCAATAAATGTTAATTCCCTTGCCCTGACTGCAGTTAAATTCAATGTCTCCTTTAATCCTCAAAACTCTACAAGGAATGCAGTCAGGTACCACCCACATGTAAAAAAGAAACTGAATCTCATAATGTGCCTAAAAGTTGATGGCCGATAAATGACAGAATTAAGAGTTATTTCCACGTCTTTTAAAAATTCCTAACATCTCTGCTCCTTTGCTCTAAGTCACAGGGTTTGATTCATTTATTCATTCATTCAACATTTGTTCAAGTGCCTAACACCAATGCCAGACTTAGAAATCAAGGATTGAAAAAACCAACAAATCTCTTTCCTTATAGAACTTACATTCTAGTGAATGGAGACAGATAGCAATTAAATATGAAACATGTACAAAGGTGACAATGCTAGAAGAAAATACAATGAAGTAGAGCAGGGGTCCCCAGCCCCTGGGGAACCGGGTCACACAGCAGGAGGTGAGCAGCAGGCGAGCGAGCGAAGCTTCATCTGTATTTACAGCCGCTCCCCATCTCTGGCATTACCGCCTGAGCTCCTCCTCCTGTTAGATCAGTGGCGGCATTAGATTCTCATAGGAGCGCAAACCCTACTGTGAACTGCGCATGCGAGGGATCTAGGTTGTACGCTCCTTATGAGAATCTAATGCCTGATGATCTGAGGTAGAGCTGAGGCAGTGATGCTAGCTCTGGGGAGTGTCTGCAAATACAGATTATCATTAGCAGAGAGGTTTGACTGCACAGAGACCATAATAAACCAATTGCTTGCAGACTCATATCAAAACCCCATCAGTGAGCAGCAAGTGAAAACCAGCTCAGGGCTCCCACTGATTCTGCATTATGGTGAGCTGTATAATTATTTCATTATTATATTACAATGTAATAATAATAGAAATAAAGTGCACAATAAATGTAATGCGCTTGAATCATCCTGAAACCATCCCCGCCCTCGCCAGTCCATGGAAAAATTGTCTTCCATGAAGCCAGTCCCTTGTGCCAAAAAAGTTTGGGCACCACTGAAGTTGAGGACTGTAGGGCTGAGTGTGTGTGCACTAATTAAGGAAGCTGATTGGGAAGGTGGTCTGATAAGCTGACCCTGGAGTAGACCTGAAGGAGTGAGAAGTGAGCCATGTGGATATCTGAGGGAAGAGTGCTTCAGGCAGAGGGAATCACCAAGTACAAAGGTCCCAAGGTAGGAACATGCTGCTTTTGTCAGAGGAATATCAGAGATATTGTGGCTGGATGGAGTGAGGTGGGTGGGGGGATAGTGGTGGGATATGAAATGAAAGAAGCATGGGGGAGGTAGGTTTATTCAGGGCTTCCTAGGTGATGGTTAGCTCTTCGAATTTTACTCTAAGATGGGAAGCCAGTGAATGTGTTGAACAGAGAGGTAATATGATCTTAAGTTTTTACAGAGATCACTCTGCTGGGGGGCAAGGGGAAAGCACGAGACGATTCACTAATTCAGGAGAGAGATGAGGGTGGCTTGCTTAGGATGGTAGTGGTACAGATGATGAGGGGTGGTCAGGTTCTGTATATATTT
This sequence comes from Aethalodelphis obliquidens, assembly GCF_003676395.1. Taxonomy (NCBI): domain Eukaryota; kingdom Metazoa; phylum Chordata; class Mammalia; order Artiodactyla; family Delphinidae; genus Aethalodelphis; species Aethalodelphis obliquidens. Next base: position 5,729,806 of record NW_020837957.1, on the reverse strand, counting down.
TAAAATAGGTTCGAAAGAAGCTGTTTATGAATGAATTTGAGTGTGAGAGACAGAGGGAGAGATGTCAAAGATAGCATCAAGATTTTGTTGTTATTTTTTAAACACCATAGAAAATCACCAGTGATTGCTAAAGTTTCAGCTCTTATAAGTAACCCTGAATTAGTCATTTTACCCCTCTAGCTTTAGTTTCTTCATTAGCAAATGTCCTTTGATTGGTCCAGAGGCAGCATCCCTTCCCTCCAACACCCCTTCCCTCCAGCATCTTTTCATGCCAACAAATTTAATTTGAGGTGGTGTTTCCTCTTCTCATTTCAAAGAGTTTCTCTTCCTCTTCATGCATCATTCTATTTCCCTCAGGTTTTCTTCTTCCTCACTTCCCTTTTCCCATTCAATCTGCCTCTTCCTGAGTCATGGAGAACTGAGGATACATCGTCACAATTTGGAAGAGAAGCATTCCCCTTCCCGGGGATTATGCTGGCCATGCATTCTCAATCCATCAAAGGCTAAATTTTTAGCATCTACAGTGGATTAGGTATCCTGGGAAGATAGCTCATGTCCTCAGGAATCAGTTGCTTCTCCTTGCATTAATATCTTGATTCATGTAGATCCCTTCAGAAGAAAGTAAGGGAAACAGAGTACTGCAGAAATGAATCTTAAATCTGATAAGTCTGGGTCTAGCTAAAAGCTTCATTTTCCAGTTTTGTCACTTGCCTCCCTCAAACCTATTCCCAGCACTCCTAAAGTATAAACACTTGACTGATTTGAAAGCTAGATAAATAGAAATTCTACTGGACAACGAGAAATTCTTCATATCTCCTCAGCACTGAATGGCTTATAGAGCATTCTCATATCCTTTGGACAGCACTATGGGAAGGAAGGGAAGGACAGAAATTATTTCCCCATTTCACTGGTGAGAAAATTGAAATTCAAATAACTATTATTGCCCAAGGAAACAACTGCTAAATGCAGGATCTACACTAACATCACTAGAATGTGGGTCTTCTGATTTCTAAACATAATGCTATTTCATAATAATAGCTTCTATTTATTGAGCTCTGTATACCTAGTGTTCTGTGAACAGTTTTTATAAATTAGCTTATTCGATGTTTACAAACGCCTATGAAATGCATGTATTGACCTAATTTACAAATGAGGAAACTAATACTCAGAAAGCTTAAAAAAGTCAATTATACCTCAATAAAGCTGAAATTTTAAAAAATAATGAAGTTCCTATATTTACTTTTAAAAAAAAAAGGTTAAATAAATTGTCCATCTGACACTCATAAGAGATTTAGCCAAGATCAACCTTGCCCCCATGGGCGGTGTTGTTTATCATATAAAGAAACTTAGCGGTTACAAATGGATTTCAATATAGTTGGCTACTTCATTCCTACAACACTTGCCTCTCCTAGGTTTCTTTTTTTCCTACAGTCATCACTTACGATCTTCCTCCTACCTCAAGGTCATGGCTTTTTGGTTTCCTCACTAATTCATTTTCCTCTACAATCATATTTTTATTTATTTATTTATTTATTTTGCGGTACGCGGGCCTCTCACTGTTGTGGCCTCTCCCGTTGCGGAGCACAGGCTCCGGACGCGCAGGCTCAACGGCCATGGCTCACAGGCCCAGCCGCTCCACGGCATGCGGGATCCCCCCGGACTGGGGCGCGAACCCGTGTCCCCTGCATCGGCAGGCGGACTCTCAACCACTGCGCCACCAGGGAAACCCCTCTACAATCATCTTAATTTTGGATTCCCAAAGGCAAATCTTGGGCTCTTTCTTCTTCCTTTCTCTATATGATTTTATCCATCTCCTTAGATTCAAATACAAATGAACTTCCGGAGACTCTCAAACTTCTGTCTCCAGCTTAGCAGTCTCCTCTAAGCTCTAGACTTGCCTCCATATCCAGCTGACATTTTGGCATATCTCCTTGCCTGTCTTGTTGACATCCCACACTTAACATTTCCAAAATGGAACATGTGATTCCCTCTTTACCCAACTCCTAAGCTGATCATATTGAAGTCTTCCCTTTGAAAGGGAAGAAAATGACAGAACCACCCAAATAGTTGCTAAAGCCGGAAACCATGGTTCTTCCCTTTCCTCACTCTTCACAACCTATCAGCAAGTCCTACTGGCTCTGCTTTCCAAATATATCCTGAAACTCTACTCCCCTCTGTTTTAAGCCACCCTCCATTTTTACCTATGCCACCTCATAGGTGGCCCACTACACCCACTCTTGCCCCTCTCCCATCTGCCCTCTCTACAGTAACTTTTTTGGAAAATGTAAACCAGCTCATGTCATTCCCCTATTTCAAAGCCCTCAGTGACTTCCCATAGACTTAAGAAATCTTCAAACATCTAAAGGCTTATGTGATGTGGCTCCTGCCTTTCTCTCCCCGTCTTTCCTTCCTTATACACCAGTCATGCTGGCTTTCTAGTAGTTCTTAAAATTTTTCCAGCTCCGTCCCACCTCGGTACTCTTGCTGTTGCCTCTGTCTGAAAAGCTTCTCTCTTGACCCTTCACTTGGCTGGCTTTTTGGTCTCATCTTAAACATTGTCTCCTATGAGAAGCCTTCTCTAACTACTGCCATTAGTCTCCGTCACAGCACCATGCTTAACTTACTTCATCACACTTATCACAACCTGTAATTATTTATTTGTATATGTATTTGTCTAACTCTACTTGAGGGCAGAGTTTTGTCTGTCTTGTCATTGTCACAATACAGTGTCTGTACATAGGTGTTCCCAGTACACAAAGCTTGGGAGATACTTATGAAATGAATGAAAGAATGAATGGATGAAACTCACTTTTAGTTATGCAGACTCCCATTTTCATAAATATGATGTCTTGGTTATGTTTATCCTCTGTGTTCTGTGCTCTAAAAACTCAAGGAGGCATCCCAGTGATGAAGTAACATAGAAATGAGTTATGGTCAGGACCTAACTTCTATGAAATAAGAACAAAGAGGACAGGGCTTCCCTGGTGGCACAGTGCTTAAGAATCCGCCTGCCAGTGCAGGGGACATGGGTTCAAGCCCTTGTCTGGGAAGATCTCACATGCCGTGGAGCAACTAAACCCATGCGCCACAACTACTGAGCCTGTGAGCCACAACTACTGAACCTTGTATGCCTAGAGCCTGTGCTCTGCAACAAGAGAAGCCACCACAATGAGAAGGCTGCGCCCCGCAATGAGGAGTAGCCCCTGCTCGCCGCAACTAGAGAAAGCCTGTGCAGAAACCAAGACCCAACACAGTCAAAAATAAATAAATAAAATAAATAAGTTTATTTAAAAAAACTTATAAAAAATTATTAAAAAAAAAAAAAAGAACAAAGAGGACAAACTATATTGACCCAAAAGAATCCAGGCCGTTAAGCCAGGTGCCAGAATTTTTTGGCTTTTTCATTTCCTTAGGTACATAACAGACTTGAATTTCTGAGAAGTCACCCAAAGTATGACCATGTGTTACAAAACCCATTTCACTTAGCCCTTAAGTACATGTCATGCTCTATTTCAATATCAGCCAGAATTCTCATCAGCATTTACAGGGTTGGAGGCCATCTCTAACCCAGGCCTTAATCTTTGTCACTAAAAGTAGGCAAATATATAATCATAATAACTATTTGTCTTATTTTAAGAGCCTACTTATGGTAATGACAAGTACTCCCAGGTACTAGGTGCTCTGTGTTTTATTTCTACTTAATCTTTGCAACAAACCTATAAGGAAAATTTTTTGCCCAACTAATAGTTGAAGAATCTGAGGCTCAGAGAAGTGACATTACTTGCTCTTATGTCAGGCTTATAAGCTGGTAAGAGGTAACGCGGAGATTAAACTCAAGTTTTCTGATTCCAAAGTGAACATTATTTAAACTACATTGCCTTTTGAAAAAAAAATCACACCAGTATCTTTTTAATAAATTATTTAAATCACTAAGTATACCATATTTTCTGATTAACTAATGAAATGTGGTTCTCTTTAAGAGGCAATCTGTGTAAGCTCTCTGGCTCTCCATTATATCTCTAGGGTGAATCCTATCAGTGACTCTGTCACAGAGAATAATCTTAATTTGCCTTCTCTGAGTAAACAGTTGGCTCACAGATAATAGTGATTCCTCTACCTGAAGTCTCCTCAAAGAAGAAATGAATCCATTTCAGTAACGATCTGTGGAACCCTTGGATTTCATGAAGTTGCGGATGAGGTTCTTACAAAGAGAAGAAAATGGCGCCATTATTCCATTGTTTATTTTCTATTTTGGGGCTTTAACTTAAATTTTCATTTGAAGTTTGAAAACCACTGCCCTCGAGAAAGAGAAAAAAAAAAGAAGGAAGGAAGGATGGGAAGGAGGAAAGGGGGGAGGGAGGAAGGAAGGAAAAGGGAAGGGAAGAAAAGAAGAAAGGGAAGAGTCTTCTTTTTCTTGGAATGGCACTACAATTAAGGTATCCTGACACCCTATCTGACTGGAAGAGAGGGAGAGACGGAAGACCAAGGGTAGAGTCTTCTTACGAAGGAAGGTAAAAATAGGTGTGTTCCAGCCCCAGAAAGAAAAGTTAGATTGAATGAGAGTATAAACTCCTTCAGCTAGAACATCTAACACAGATGTGAGGAAATAAGAACAACCTGATTTAGCTAGAGAGAGTCAAAGAATAAATTCTATGACATAAACAGTCCCCCACTTCTGTAAAGAATTCCTAAAAAACAACAGGCACTAAAGTTATCTGGGTAAAAGTTCAGCACGAAGTCACGCAAACAATGTGAGAGGTGTTCTACCCCCAGGAAGTTAAATGTATTATAAAACTCCTAATTACACTTTAGATGATCTACCACCAGCATGTCTTACATATTCTTAGATTTAGTTTTTCTTCTGTAATTAAACACACAGTTGTCCACCTCAAATCCAATGGATGACTACTTGAGACTCAGTATATCTAATGATTTTTCATATTCCATTTTGTTACAAGAAGCATCATTTTCAGAATGGAAGTTCTCCTCTGCTATACCGATTAATGTTGATGTGATCCAGAAAGGGGGGAGTAGGAAGCCTACTGCTCTTCTCTAACCACACGTTCTCTCCAGGTAAATACCTGTAGTCCCATGGCTTTAAATAATATCCATGTGCCACTGCCTCTTAAAGCTTCATCGCCAACTCTGATCTTTCACCAAAACACCCTTACTGATATGTCTAACATCTCCAATAAGATGTACAGGAGGTATAGGAACTTCCCTGGCTGTCCAGTGGTTAAGACTTCGCCTTCCAATGCAGGGGGTGCAGGTTCGATCCCTGGTCTGGGAGCTAAGATCCCACATGCCTTGCGGCCAAAAAACCAAAACATGAAACAGAAGCAATATTGTAACAAATTCAATAAAGACTTTAAAAATGGTCCACATCAAAAAAAAAATCTTAAAAAAAAGAGGTATAGGAGGTATAGATATCCTAAACTTGAAATACCCAAAACAATATTCCCATTCCCCAAAATGTAATCATCCCCCAATTTTTCATCTCAGCAAAGGTCTATACCACTCATTGCTAAAAATAAACAACCAAACAACTCTTGGAGTCATCCTTGCCTCCTTTCTCTTCTTCACGTTCCACATCCAATGTTGGCTTTACCTCCAAATTTTATAGTATTCATCCACTTTTCTCAATCTCTTCAGCTACCAAGCCAACATTATTTCTTCCTCTAGATGAAATACAACAGCTTCCTAACTGGTCTCCCTGCTGTTACTCTCACCCACCTTCATACAAACTTGCTCTCTAGACAGCAGTCAAAGTCAGTTTTCAAAATGTGAATTAAATGTTACTCTCCTGCGTACAACTTTTCCAAAGGTTTCCAATTATACTGAGAATAAAATCCAAACTGCTTACTATAATCTAGGACAGAGCTTTCCAAACCAAGCCATTACTAGGTTGTGAAACCAATGTACTGGGTAAGGATCAGCATTTTAAAATAAAACAAAATATCAAAGTTTATTGAAAGAACTCTTTCAGGAGCATGTGTGTGATAGTGGACTGTAATATAAAATGTATTTCTTACTGTGGGTCACATTAAAAGAGTTTGAAAGCCATTGGCCTACGAGATCTTAAAGATCTGTTAGCTCACATCTCCTGCGTAACATACCACCCCATCCCCTGCTCATCCAAACACCTCAGCCCTTCTAGCAGCCTTATTGCGTCTTCAGAGAAGGCAAGCTTCTCCCCACCTCTGTCCCTGGCACTTGCCTGAATGCTCTACTTCCAATTATTCTTAGGGATGAATCCTTCTTACCATTCAAACCTCAGCTCAAATCTCACCTGCTTAGAAAGCCTTTCCCCCTCTAACTAATGTAAAGCAGTCCCTACCACTTCTCTATCACACCACCCTGGTTTATTTCCTTATGTGGCTAACCATGCTTTTGAATATTTATTTGTTTGTACACTGTCTTTCTCGGCATAATGCAGGGCCCTTAACTCTCCTGTTCACCACAGTTCCCCACACACTTATAACAGCCTCTCAATAAGTATTAGTTGACAGAATGTTGAATATTTCAGTTTTATGTGTGTTTTTATAAAATAGGGACACTTTATGATGAAATCCTTAAATAATTGTAATAACACTGCTAGGAAAACAATGATGCTGCTGCTGAAACTGAACAGTGACTGGTATGCAGGACCCATGGGAGAGCCTGAACGTTCGTTTGTCAGCTGATGGAGGAAAACCCAACTGTAGCGTATAAAAGGTAATTTCCGGGCACGCAAGGAAAATTCAGATTGGTTGACACTGAGCATAGAAAAGTTAGAGACTTTGTCATAGTTTTTGTCTAGTGCCCTGTGGTTTCTGGCAACAAAAACCCTTAAAACCAAAATGTTCATCTTGAATTCCCTTCAATAGTGGAACCAGGAGCAAAAATCTGCCTCCAATGCCTTCAGTCCTGAATGAAAGAAGAGGGACCCAGGAAGGCAAGAAAAGAGTGGCAACTGCCAGGAAAGACAAGATGGGGGCAGGGTCAGAGTGGGAAGTGCCCTCGGGGAGCCAGGCCCACAAGTAGACTCCAGAGTCGGAGGGAAAGAGGCCCTGGTTCCCTTCACAGCCCCATCTAGCAAACTCCCCCAAGAGGGGATTAGGATTATCGCCTCTGTCTGTCTTTAATTCTTTCCAGGTGCCTGTCATAAAGGGGCTTGTGTGCTAAGCTGAGGAGTTTGAACTTTCTGGGAACCTTTGAGGAGTCTAAGCAAGGGGATGGCCCATTGCGGTGTCTCAGAGAGATTCCCCCTGGCTGCAGGGGGGAGAGGGCTGCTGTCTGCATGCTTGGAAGCAGGAAGCTCTGCAGCAGATGCACCTGATGAGAAGCAGTGAGCGTCTAAACGAAGACGAGGTGTGTGGGACCCAGAGGCTGTGCAGAGGGAATCTGACTCCACCTGCCTACTAGTTAGCGCCCCCACTCCGTGGCCCCAAGCCGGTTAGGAACTCCAAAGCCTTTTTTTCTTCCTTGTAAAATGAAACCGGAGACTGGCATCTCCTTCAGAGATTACTTTGAGGATTGCCTAAGATCATGCGTATAAACTCTTAAGTGCCTGACACATAGTAAGTGCTCAATAAATGTCAGCTGTTACTTTTTTTAGGCAGGCACTAGCATTGTCTTTTAGCACGGTGGGAGACGCTGAAGCGGACAGAGACAGACAGACCCCACATCCAGCAAATCATAACTCACGTTGGACGGTCACAACGCCTTGAACACACGTTCTTGCCAGAGACGAACCTGGAGCTACAAGGGAAAAATAAACAGCATTTTATTCGTAGAAGCAGTGGACTTAGACTGAAAACAGCAATGCAGGAGAATGAAAACCGAGTTAAAGCTCGACCTCATTGGGGTGAGCGTGGGACTGAGGCGGGAGAGGTACCGCTCAGGCCTGGCCCGCTTAGAATCCGGGCTCCTTTCCCTTCGCCTCCGGCTCCTCCTTTCGGAGACAAGGCTCCCGCCTTAAGCGAGCGGGATAGGCGGCAGCTATCCAGGCCCACAAAAGGTCGGGGGTTGAGGGCCCCTCGGCACAGGTTTTGTCTGCAAACCCAGTTTCCGAGGTGCCTAAAAGTGTACAAATAGTGAAGCCAGGCCCAGGCGAGCCAATTCATTACCTCGTCTCCGCGCTGCATGCTGATTATCTGCTCTCCATATCACCTCTCCTCAGGGGGCTCAAAGGAATCAGCAAATCCCCCGCATCAGAGCTACGAATCCCCAGCACAGCCCATTCACACACAGCGGGGCGGCTGGGGATTAATTGGAGGGGGGATGTTGTGAATTCCAGAGAGTTCTTTCTCTTTGCCTCACAGCCGGTGGCCGGGGATATTGCTACATGAAAGCTTCCCTGTCAGTAGCAATCATCATTGCCCCGGCTGCTACATTCCAGAGAATGAATTGGCCTCATTTGGTAACTCAACTGGAGAGGGGGCTGGGGAGGGGGTCATTCCTCAGGGGTCCCCATTTGTGGTCCCCACTTCTCGCTCCATAAGTGGTTTGCAAAGCCAAACAGAAACCCCCAGGGCCCAGCTTTCTTTTCCTGTTTCCTTACTTTAGTGATGCTTGGTACGGAGTGAAGCCAGGAAGGGTGGGAAAGGGCGGGACCTGGGTTAGGGCCCGGGCAGGAAATTAGTTGGGGCAAAGCCGCTGCGGAGGAGAGAAGCAGGCCAATAGACCCCCAGGGTTTCTCTGATTGCTTTGATGCGAGGCCGACTTCCCCCTCCCATCCCCCCGGGCTTCTCGGCAGGAGGCCTGCGGGCTCTCCCCCAACCTCGCGCCGAATGGCGCCCGGGCCTGGAAGCCAAAGGAGCCCAAACCCCGCCGCGCCCAGAGGCAGGGCTGCTCCAGCAAGGCAGGTAACATGAAATGTAAGCCTCAGACGTTTTCTTCGAGGAAGCAGTTTCTGGGAGCCCCGAGAAAGGAGAAGGATGTCATCTCTGAGGTCGGCCGACTGAAACCTTTCGCTAATTCTTTACCTTTTTAAATGCAAGATTGCCCGACTGCCTTCCCCTCCCCCGCACCTTCTGAGCATTTCTCTCCGATCCTCCTAAACCCTCCCGCTGCCTTTTTGCAGAATTCCCTGAAACTCCCACCAAGTCGACAGTTCAGAGAATGTACCCTGGGGAATCCACGAGTCTGGGCCTCTGCATGCCGCCGTAAGAGGTGCCTGAACTGAGGGTCCTCAGGGGCTGAATCCCCCGCCGGGCTCTGCTCAGCCACTCTGGGGCTGTGTGGTGTGGGGCAACTCGCTGGGCTCCCTCTGTCTCGCTTAGTGCATCCATAAGACATATGATAATAACTGCTCTGCCTCCCTAATGACTGTGTAGGGATTAACGGAAGAAGAGATTAAAACGCGTTTTGTGATTTGCAAAGCGCTCAGCATAAGGTATGATTATTATTCAGTTCTCTCATTGGGCTCAGTATTGGGTGTACTCGTGATCTTTATAAAAACCTCATTCTGCATTTATCTACCTCTGTCAGGAGAGTCCTGGTGACGTATGCCCAGGGAGGGACAGAGATAAAAAGATAGGCCAATATACACAAAGGAAAAACAAAACAAAAAGCAGGAGTGTTAGTATAATTTTCAAAAATAAAAACAGAGTGATATCCCTGCAGCATTTCAAAGTACGGACGCCCCGGAAGGTGACTCTCGCCCTGTGGGCATTATTCTAGGCCAATAGTCTATCTGCTGGGGATTCTTTGGCGTGGCAGCAGGCAAGCATTGGCCTGCAAAGCAGAAGACTGTGTAGTATTGAGCAAGTCATTTCCTCTCTCCAGGCCTCAGTTTCCCCTTCTCTAAAATATGTGAATAGGACTGGATTTCCTTAAAATCTTTTCCAATCTGTCTGTTTTATGATTCTTTGTATGCCTTGATAAGGATTTAGCAACAGTTGGGGCTCCAGTGTCATTTCATACTTGCTAGAACATCACAGAGTTTTACTAATCTTCATCCTGGGATGAAGGACTAAGTGAGCAAACAATCCAAAATCATGCCAGCCACTTAGGGACCCTTAAGTCTACTTAATCATAATGAGAATTTTTCAACATTTGGAAATTAATATGGGAAGAAGCATGACATCATGCCTTAGAACATTCCAGTGCAACTGGCACAGGATCTTATTACAATTGGCACAGTTTCCCCACCCCAAATGCTTTACTACTAAAAGTGCCTGCTTCACTTAGTAACTCCACTCTAAAAACTGACACCTGAAAACCACAACGTTGGTGTTGCAAGAATCCTAAAGACCACAAGTTCAGCATTCCATTTCACCTTTCTGTCTGCTAAATCTGAACTCTCATCTTGAGTTCCCCAACCAGGGTCTTTATCTCCCAGCTGCACTCATCTGCCTTAGAGAGATGCATTTCTTTTCTTCCCAGCTTCTGTCAGCTGGCTTGTCTGTCCTCAGTGGGAGACTTCAGGTTCAACGCTCTGTCTGGGGAGTTCATATACAGCCTTGACTATTATTCTGATAGATCGTTTTAATTCTCCCCACTTTGATCATGTCAGTTTCCACAACAAACAAGCCTCACCAGAAGCATTCCTGGGCTCACAAAGGCAAACATGCTTGGCTTTGCCTCACACACCAGAGGCCAGAATTCTTTGGTTTTGGCTTCAAGGCTATTTTAACCCTTGGTTACATAAGTTTCCCAGTTAACGCGTTTAACCTTCACTTCCTGCAACCAAAGGCGTGTTAGCCTCCTTCAGAGAAATGCAATGATTTCCAGCCTTTAATTAAGTAAGGATCCAAGTGGCAGATGCAGTTCACACACACTGGAGCCAAGCCCTGGCTACGAAGATTCTTTTGCTCCAAATGCTCTGCAGTTCACTAAGAGTAACTTCAGCTAATAAAAATAACTCTGTCTATTGAGTGCCAGGAGCCATTTCAAACCACTTAAAATATTATCTCATTTAAGATAGGCAAAATGTTAATGTGAAATGGGGATTATGTTGACTTCATAAGTGAAGAAACCGAGGAGATAGAAGCTAAGAAGTCTGTCTAAGATTATACAGCTAGCCCAGGATGGCGCAGGGGTTTTAACCTAGATTTGTCTGACTTCAGGGGAGGCTCTAACACTGAAATGTTAAATGTTAGACATCAGCACTCATTCATGCTGTAGCAGAAAGAGCTCTTGATTGAGAGTTAGGAGGCCAGAGTTAAAGTCTCTGACTGTGGCCATCTCAAGCAAGTCAATTTTCTCCGTGCTTTGATTTCCCTAACTGTAAATTGAGGACAGAATTAAATCAGTTTTTTCCCAAACCTCCATCATGCACTTTATTACTTATACCATTCATACTATTATTTAATAACTTTTTTCTTTAAATCCAAATGTTTTAAAATTAAACGTTATTAAATTAAAAACCGAAATGTCGTGCTCTAAGTAGATGGTAGTAATAAAAATAAGATGATAAAAAATATACCGTTAAATTCTAGCTGGATACTGTTGCTGGCCTAAGGCTCTAAGACTCCTTAGGCTAACCTTATGTTAAATTGGAAAATATGCAAGCTGGTTAAAGACACTGCAAGTTAGTTAAGTTATATAGAGGACATACTAACAGTCAAGCTAAGACTTGGCCTCAATGTAACCACGTGGAAAGAGAAACCAACAAGAGACAACTTTCTCACTCCCTTTACTCAATGTTACTTAATGTTTGGCTGTGTATTACCTAAAATATTTTTTGCGTACAACCAGTGGTCCCCATCTCATATTTGACCAGATGATGTTGTGGGTTTCTCTTTTAGCATTTCTAGCTCTAAAATACTTCGATGCTAATGAGGAAAGTTATATTAATTACTGGTAAATTTGAAACTTAGTTCCTTAGCACCTAGTGAGTATTTCTTGATAGGGAGGGAATTTGACAGTAAAAAAATCACTGTTATCAATTTCTTTGAACAGCAAAATACAATAAAGAAAGACTCTTCTCTGGGAAGTCTGGGAAGGACTTCCAACCCTTTAGCCAGGTAATAATTTTTCATATTTACCATGGTGTGTACAGTAGGTTTTCAAAGTGTGGTTGAAGGCCCTGGGGATAACCAATACCCATTCGGGTCAAAACTATTTTCATAATAATACTAAGATGTTCATGCTTTTTTTACTCAGTTTTCCAGAGGCTACATGAAGTGAGATACTGCAACAGATGGAAAGCAGAAGTAGATATGAGAATCCAGCTGTCTTCCATTGACACAGACATTAAGGAGATTTGCAAAATGTTAAACAATGTCACTCTTCTCACTAATTTTTTTTTAACATGGGTAAATCTATTTTTCCATAAAAATTAAGTTATTTATGTTAACATACAATGAATTCGTTATTTTAAAATAAATATTTTTAAAATATCTCAATTTACCTTCTTATATGGTAAATATGGTTGATATAATCCACATTAAAAAATCTTGATCCACCAGAGGGCAGACAGCAGAAGCAAGAAGAACTACAATCCTGCAGCCTGTAGAACAAAAACCACATTCACAGAAAGATAGACAAAATGAAAAAGCAGAGGACTATGTACCAGATGAAGGAACAAGATAAAACCCCAGAAAAACAACTTAATGAAGTGGAGATAGGCAACCTTTCAGAAAAAGAATTCAGAATAATGATAGTGAGGATGATCCAAGACCTCAGAAAAAGAACGGAGGCAACGATCGAGAAGATGCAAGAAATGTTTAACAAAGACCCAGAAGAATTAAAGAACAAACAACAAGAAGAATTAAAGAACAAGCAAACAGAGATGAACAATATAATAACTGAAATAAAAAATACACTAGAAGGAACCAGTAATCAGAGAAGATAAAGAAATAAAAGGAATACAAATTGGAAAAGAAGAAGTAAAACTGTCACTGTTTGCAGATGACATGATACTATACATAGAGAATCCTAAAGATGCCACCAGAAAACTATTAGAGCTAATCAATGAATTAGGTAAAGTTGCAGGATACAAAATTAATGCACAGAAATCTCTTGCATTCCAATACACTAATGATGAAAAATCTGAAAGAGAGATTAGGGAAACACTCTCATTTGCCATTGCAACAAAAAGAATAAAATACCTAGGAATAAACCTACCTAGGGAGACAATAGACCTGTATGCAGAAAACTATAAGACACTGATGAAAGAAATTAAAGATGATACCAACAGATGGTTGAGATATACCATGTTCTTGGATTGGAAGAATCAATATTGTGAAAATGACTATACTACCCAAAGCAATCTGCACATTCAATGCAATCCCTATCAAATTACCAATGGTGTTTTTTACAGAGCTAAAGCAAAAAATCTTAAAATTTGTATGGAGACACAAAAGATCCTGAATAGCCAAAGCCGTCTTGAGGGAAAAAAATGGAGCTGGAGAAATCAGACTCCCTGACTTCAGAGGATAGTACAAAGCTACAGTAATCAAGACAATATGGTACTGGCACAAAAACAGAAATATAGGTCAATGGAACAGGGTAGAAAGCCCAGAGATAAACCCACGCACCTATGGTCAACTAATCTATGACAAAGGAGGCAAGGATATACAATGGAGAAAAGACAGTCTCTTCAATAAGTGGTGCTGGGAAAACTGGAAAGCTACATGTAAAAGAATGAGATGAGAACACTCCCTAACACCATACATAAGAATAAACTCAAAATGGATTAGAGACCTAAATGTAAAACCGGGCACTATAAAACTCTTAGAGGAAAACATAGGAAGAACACTCTTTGACATAAATCACAGCAAGATCTTTTTTGGTCCACCTCCTAGAGTAATGGAAATAAAAACAAAAATAGGGCTTCCCTTGTGGCGCAGTGGTTGAGGGTCCGCCTGCCGACGCAGGGGACACAGGTTCGTGCCCCGGTCAGGGAAGATCCCACATGCCACAGAGCGGCTAGGCCCGTGAGCCATGGCTGCTGAGCCTGCGCGTCCGGAGCCTGTGTTCTACAATGGGAGAGGCCACAACAGTGAGAGGCCCGTGTACCACAAAAAAAAAAAAAAAAAAAAAGAAACAAAAAACACAAATGGGACCTAATGAAACTTAAAAGCTTTTGCACAGCAAAGGAAACTATAAACAAGACGAAAAGGCAACCCTCAGAATGGGAGAAAATATTTGCAAATGAATCATCAGACAAAGGATTAATCTCCAAAATATATAAACAGCTCATACCACTCAGTATTAAGAAAACAAACAACCCAATCAAAAAATGGGCAGAAGACCTAAATAGACATTTCTCCAAAGAAGACATACAGATGGCCAAGAAGCACATGAAAAGCTGCTCAACATCACTAATTATTAGAGAAATGCAAATCAAAACTACAGTGAGGTATCACCTCACACCAGTTAGAATGGGCATCATCAGAAAATCGACACACAACAAATGCTGGAGAGGGTGTGGAGAAAAGGAACCCTCTTGCACTGTTGGTGGGAATGTAAATTGATACAGCCACTATGGAAAACAGTATGGAGGTTCCTTAAAGAACTAAAACTAGAATTACCATGTGACCCAGCAATTCCTCTACTGGGCATATACCCAGAGAAAACCATAATTCAGAAAGACACATGCACCCCAGTGTTCATTGCAGCACTATTTACAATAGCCAGGTCATGGAAACAACCTAAATTCCCATCGACAGACGAATGGATAAAGAAGATGTGGTACATATGTACAATGGAATATTACTCTGCCATAAAAAGGAACGAAATTGGTTCATTTGTAGAGACGTGGATGCATCTAGAGACTGTCATACAGAGTGAAGTTAGTCAGAAAGAGAAAAACAAATATCGTATATTAATGCATATATATGGAACCTAGAAAATTGTATAGATGAACCGGTTTGCAGAGCAGAAATTGAGACACAGAAGTAGAGAAAAAACGTATGGACACTAAGGGGCGAAGCCATGGGGGTGGGGGTGGGGGTGTGATGAATTGGGAGGTTGGAATTGACATGTATACACTGATGTGTATGAATTGGATGACTAATAAGAAAAATAAATAAATAAAAAATAAACATTAAAAAAATCTCTTTTGCTCCTCAATAATTCTTAAGAGTATAAAGATGTTCTTCAGCCTAAATGTTTGAGAATGTCTAAGGCCATTACAAACAGCAGGTCTAGAGTACATCAGCTGGATTATGAAGTGAGTGAAGTCAAAAGTAGTTCATCACAGAACCACCTATAAGGGGGAGGAGGAGGAGAAAAGTACAGTTAGCAATAATGGATTATTATGGTTAGTAATAATGAAGTTAGATTTTCTGAAGTGATCATCAACTCAGTGACATCATTTGTGATTGTGACAAAGGAAAATTAAGAAGAAATGTAACCAGAAAATGTTTACATTTTATATATTAAAAAACAGAAGCAGAACTTTGAGTTCCAAACTTTGTGACTGCAGCAACATAAAACATGTCTGCTCTCGCGCAGGCCTAGAATTGAATGTGGAAAATGAAGACTTTTCTGGGAAGTTGGCATAGGAAAATTTATTCTTTCACAAATTATTTTTAATGGTGTCCCCAGTTGGCATATATAATCACTGTACAGTGGTAGTTAGTTTAATGTCTTGTGTAGTCAAGAGACTGCTGAAAGGTTGGGATACCACAGAGATGATTCTCTGGTCACACACTTGATTAAATCAACAAGTTGGGCCAATGTAGCTTAGCTACTTTACTAACTGAATCCCATGAACTATATGGCCATTTTTTTTTTTTTTTTAAAGGGCTGGAGAGCACCCGCGGGTCTCGAACCACTCTCGGAAGTGTGGTTGAACCATGATGAAGTATGGCCATAAATCGATTGTGATTATCAGCCGAGACCATGGCCAAAAAAATATAATTGTCGGGCTTCCCTGGTGGCGCAGTGGTTGAGAGTCCGCTTGCCGATGCAGGGGACATGGGTTCGTGCCCCGGTCCAGGAAGGTCCCATGTGCCGCGGAGTGGCTGGGCCCGTGAGCCATGGCCACTGAACCTGTGCGTCCAGAGCCTGTACTCCGCAACGGGAGAGGCCACGGCAGTGAGAGGCCCGCATACCGCGAACAAAACAAAACTAAACAACAACAACAAACATATATATATATATATATATATATAAAATTGTCAATTTGTGTGTTTCACGTAGATAAGGCCAAAGTGTATTTGCACCTACACTAAATGCCTCACTCTCATTTTGATTCTGGGAGCTCAATTTACAAAGAGAATTAACATTTCTCTTTATTTTAAGTGGTTTCTATGGATACCTTCTATGAAGCATTTCATTCACATCTATCCAATTTAAGCTTCTCATTTTAATTTAAATACATTTTCCATTCCTTCAGAATCTGTATATGATATCCACAGTTCATTTTCTGAAAATAACCTATGCAAAGCATTTATGCACATAAAATTTTAAATTAATATGTTTAAGAGTTAAAAACGAGAAACTCCTATAATACAGAAATGCATAATCTCAGAGTTAGAAGTCTATTTTCATCTGCCTCATACTCACTGAAAATCTGAACTGATTTTCTGATTTCAATTTTTTGGTCATTATTCAGTGCTTTTTGGTCCCTTTCGTAATCTTTTTTATTGTTGTTGCAGTTTTCTTACTTAGCAGAGTTGGAATTAAAACTTTTTAGTTTCTAGTGCCATTAAAATTCAATAAGGTTTCTACTTAATGTAGAAAAATGGGGAAAAAAAGGTTTTAAATGATTACAACCTCAGATATATAATATTGCCAGTATTCCCTAATCTAATAAGCACTTATACTGTTAATTTCCTTTTTTCCAAGAAAAACTATTATATATAAACTCTTGTTAGAGGAGAGGTCTGATGTCATCTCCAGCTACAAATCTTTCTTTTTTTTAATCTATTATGCAGACTTTATATACCCCAGCCTAGAAACTAAGATCTTCCACATTTTGATTCTAGACTTCTGCCACCTCTATCCACCACCTCTCCCTGCACAGACCTACTATGCCACAAATAGGCCTACTGAGTTCTCCAGGGGGTTGGTCCCCTTGCCAACCTCTGGCCTTTGTTCTCACCATTCTCCTTCCTGTGAAATGCCTCCTTCAGGACCCTCACTCTCTGTTAATTGAAATTTTATCCAGGCCGCCGAGGCATAAGACCAACAACACTTCCCTTAGAAAGACTTTCCTGATCCTCCCAAACAGAGGTGACCACTTTGCTCTTAATGCCAAAGGACTCTCATTACTCAACAGGATACCTGTGTTTTTTGACTCATTTGTGCATTTGCTTTATCCTCTACTTCAAAATAAAAGCTCCTTTAATTTTTTTTATTTTTAATAAGTAATGCATGCATACAATAATATACTAGTCAGAGAGCACCAACGGATATTCAAGGAAACATGCCTGCTTCTTACCCTCACCCAGTTCTCCCCACAGGCACCCAATATTACCAGTTCCTTGTATCAATATATCTTCTCAGAGACAGTCTATGCGTGTGTGTGTGTGTGTGTGTGTGTGTGTGTGTGTGTGTGTGTGTACACAAATGGCAGCGTATTTTCATGTTATTCTGCAGGGTGGACACATGATGTTGGGCAGTTTGTGCCTTATACAAGGGCACCCAGTGGAAAGGGCATGGACCGTGAAATTCAGCCCAGGCTTCTCCTGCAAGCTGTCTGCTCTGTGGCTTTCCTAAGTACATTCTAAAGAAAGAAGGCTGTCTTCAAATTTCCGCCAATGCTGCTTGGAGGCTATCAGTCATCCTACTGTGTATTTTTATTTCATTTTTAATTTTCACTTTATTGTGAAATATCTTTGTTGTTTTCTTCACTTTGCACTCTTACAAGAAAGGACTTGCATTAAAAATTCATATTTAAACACTGTCATCAGGAAAAAATTAACTTGCAAAACCTGTTTTCAAGCACTGGCCTATTTCTTTCAAGACTTGCCAATTTACAAATCATCAGTGAAAATACTAAGTTGATATTATTGTTTTTAAATGAAATATCCATGAAAAGCTTTCAGAAATCATGAAAATATCAATTGTCGAACTTATAATGATTATTATTCTTTTTAGAAGCAAGAATTTTAAGAATGTTTACTAGATTAGGTTATTTGGAGTTTATTAAATCTAAAAAATTTTTAATCTAATAATTATACCTTTTTTCTTTTCTCCAAATTAGTCTAAGATATTTTTTTTAAAAGGTACTGTTTTCATACCCTGAGGGCTCATTGGGTGTCAGTTGCAAATCATGTCAAAATCCAAGGCTCTTATAGTTCCAGAAAAAAATTTATCTTTAATGCTTCTCACTTCAGGGGTCCCCTTTTGATGTGTTGCTTCCCTCATTTTCCAATAGTTAAATCTAAACCTGTGTTTTTTCTTAGAAAATTCATCATTCTACTTCGGAGCCTGAGATTTGCAAGCCAAGATCATGGCTCCTTCCTGGATGTGAGAACCCAGGAATTCATTCTTCCATCCAACCACCTATTTGTATTTTATAAACCTATCTAGATTATAAGCCTTAGATGCATCCCTTTCAGAATTGTGTTTTAAATGGCTCTATCACTCTGCTTGGACATGTTACCTTTAGGTCAGAATCTCTGGAAGACAAAAAAGACATTTCCCCATGGCTTAAAAGATGAGAACATAAATATTTGTAATGCCGTAGACATTTAGTACTTACTCCTGTTTTATGACCTTAAAAAAAACACTAAGCTTTTAGATTTTTAACATAAAAATCAAATAATATGCCATCATTTGCAAACTGAAGGACCTTTATGTCTATTCCTCACACTCAGTTCACCTCTGACCTCAGGCTCAGGGAAGAGTGAGCAAGATGATGATGATAAAGTGATGAACAGAAGAAGGAGAAGAAAAAACTATGAAATTAATGATCGCCCTTTTCGGGTCTCCAAATGCCAGGGAGACAGAAGTATTGTCAAAACATCCTGCTTCTTTTAAGGTAAGATGTATTCCTGGCTTATTTTTCACAAAGCAGTAATAAGTATTAAGACATTATCACCTTTCTCTGCATTGAAGGGGCCCAGAATACTCTGCCGTAGCATAAAACATAATGTTGAGCTGATGGCATTTGAAAAGTCTTTTTTCCTTAATACTCTCCTCTGCCTAAGAGCAGAGCCTCCCAAAAGAACTCAAGAGAACTCAATTGCGATAAATTCGCTTCCTGGGAGCAACCAGGAAAGTCTGTCTGTCATCACTGTCAAATAGAAATCAGCACCACACCTAAGCAGGCTGTCTTTTCTCCTATCTATTCTCCTAAGGACTTATTTATCTTTCCTTAAAGTCATTTGTTTTCCAATAAGTGCCCTTCCCCTCCTCCCCTTCCTGTATTAAAATAGTACATAAGCCCCAAATTTTAACTGTCTCCTAGAGTTACATTTTTTTGTGTGAACTCCCATATGCCTTGTACTTAGGTGGATAAAAATCCTCCCTTTCTCTTGCTAATTTTTGTCAGTTTAATTTGTGTGCTCCCAGTGACTTAAGAGGGTAGAAGAAAAGTTTTTCCTCCCTGACAGTTTGGCAATGAGGATGGGATGGTTGGAACTTCCAGCTTGCTCCAGAGACTGAAGCTGAGACCTCAGGACCACTGATGAAGCTGGCAAGGGTAAGATTTCCTTACTAGTCTGTCTCTTGGATTTCTGCCTGGAGTCCAGTTGAACAAGAGTAAGAGCTTCTCTTTGTTTTTTCTAACTTTAGGCTGGCAGAAGAAAACACTTGAAGGAACTAGTTTTGGGGCATTATGACTCTTGGGTGACTCTCAATTTCGACTACTCTTGACTATAGATCCTTTCCTTCACATGGGTCGCTACTATGTCCTGTTTGTCTCATTTTGTGTCCTGAGAGCTTGGCTTGTGTTTAGTGAGAGCGTGTTTGCTCTGAGAGTTTTCATCTGCCAGGGAGTGCAGATTGTTGGACCTGCATGTGCAGGCAGCCAACCATCAGTTTGGGGGCCCCAGGAATTTGTAGTCAGCTGAACAGAAATGCAGGAACCTGCGGTACAGCTGGCACCGTACTGACCACTGCCAGCTCTCGGAGGGTTCATCTGTCTTTCCTTATTGCCTTGCTAGTGCTGAGACTGCCTGTGGCAATGAGAGTCTTTACTTTCTTTCTCTTTGGCTATCTTTGGGGATGAATTTAAATCATGGGGTCTGCATCTTCTACACCCTTTTGGGGCTCGCCTTTTGCATCCATGGTTAAGTCATGAAAGGGCTTATTGGTTTTGAGTCACATTTTTCTGTGAACTCTCATATATACCTATGTGAATGAAAATCTGTCCTGTCTCATGCTAAGCTTTCTTTTTAATTCACAGTTTAATTCACAGGCCTCCAATACTGAACATAAGAGGATAGAAGAAAAGTTTTTCCTCCCTGACAGATCATCTCTTCCTAGGGAAATAATACCCTTTAAGACCCAGCTCAAACACTGCATTATAGAAAGTGTTCTCACCTTCTGACTTGCCAAGAAATTTGCTTATACTTCTTTTAGAGCATTTCTGCAGATATCATAATGATGTATGCATTTATATTACTCTCTCATATTCTTTTTTAAAAAATATTTATTTATTTATTTGGCTGCGTCGGGTCTTAGTTGCGGCATGCCAGATCTTCGCTGAGGCACTCAGGATATTTTCATTGGTGTGCGCGGGCTTCTCTCTAGTTGTGGTATGCTGGTTTTCTCTCTCTAGTTGTGGCACGGGCTCCAGAGCACGCAGGCTCCCTAGTTGAGGCGCGCGAGATCAGTAGTTGAGACACGCGGGCTTAATTGCCCTGTGGCAAGGGGGATCTTAATTCCCCCACCAGGGATCAAAGCCATGTCCCCTGCATTGGAAGGCAGATTCTTTACCACTGGACCACCAGAGAAGTCCCACTCTCTCATATTCTAATATATGGTTTTAAAGACAAAGACTGGATCTACCCTATCTTTGAATTCCCAGTACTACTAAGGACAGTATCTTGTGTATGTAATAAATATCAGTAGAAAGGAAAAAAGAAAACGTATCTAATGACCCCAGCATTATAAATCTGAATAGTTCCTCAGGTGGTCAGTTCTTAACTATTAGTCTTGGGCAAGTTCCCTCCCAATCTCAACCTTAGCTTCCTCCTTAGCAAATGAGAATCATAGCACCTATGTGGAAACATTCATTTTCATGATGGGTAGATGAGCTACCTCATTTAAGCACCTAGCAGAATGTCTAGGACATGAAAGATGCACTGCAAATTTAGTTCCTCTGCTCCCTCACACCTACCTGAACATACCTGTGAAGACTGAGGAACATAGCAGTCTTCACATCTGGATCCTATCTGAGTCTGCCACTCTCTCTCCCAGTCAGATGAAAATTTCCCCAAATAAGAGTTTCTCCTTTCTATTGGGCTTTGCCTATTCAAACTAGAAAAACAAAAAACACTAGACTAATTATCTGGAGACCTGGGTACTTGTCCCAATCTATAGTCAATCTCACAGTTGTTTGGGGATGGTTGCTTAATTTCTAAGCCTTAGAGTCTTAATCTGTATAATACAGGTAATAACCCTCACCAGTCCTGTTTTTCACATCATGAATATTGTAAAGTAAAATGAGAAGTGGAAAAGATGGCTTCACGCTAGATAAATACAGGTATTATTAACTGACATTCAAATTTAGAGGGTATGGCTATAAGGAGTATTAAATGTGATGATTTGGAAACTCAAGAAGCCTGAAAAAAAAATGCTGGGCAAAATCCCTTCGAGGGTCATACAGAGTCAAAACACCAGGACTTCTAGAAGCTGCCCAAGTCTTTTTCTAGGCCTACTGTTAGATTATCTTGTCAGGTAGTTCACTGTTTCCTGTGTCAGCTGACAGAGGGAGGTTTCAATGGTGCTGGTGGTGAGAGAGGATTGAGCTGGTAGCATTGGCCTTGAGAGAGGAGTGGGGACGAAAGAGGTGGCCACACAAGACAGCGGGCCAGCAAAGGGAGGGCTTTGGTGACGAGAACAGTGTCCCCATCACTCTGGGAATATTTGTGAATTTGTGTGATCTGTTTGTCCATGCTTATGCGCACAGGAGAATTGCCCACAAGAAACCCACGCATCTATTCATTCATTCATCTGTTCATTTTAATCAAATTAAATGCGCTTTTAAAAGTGCTCCAGGTACTGGGGGAAAAAAGATAAGTAAGATAACCTATGCCCATAAGGAGTCTGATTACAGTTTATTTACAGTCTGTTGGAGTCAGACAAGTAAGTGCTTTACAAGTACTCTTGTAAGAGAGGTTAGCGCAAAGCACTAGGACAGCAATCAGGGAAAAAGCGCTGGAGAAAAGGGGAGAAGCACTAAGCTGGAGTTGTCTTCTCCTCTGCACGTTCTCCATTTACCTTTGTATATTCTCCATCCCATTCCCTCCCCACCCCACCCCAGGATTAGTTTGGAAGTAGAAACAAATTTAACGAGACTTTTTGTTTTCTTTTGACGTGTGCTGAAAGGCCAGAACTGCACAGCTTTTCCTGTCTGGTTTCGGGACCACCCTTTCCTCTACCAATTTCAAGTGAGCAAATTAAAATGACTTGTAGTTACTGTGTTTCCACTCATTAGTTGTGGTAGATGGTAAGCACCAGCACAAGGCCTACCACACAGAAAAGGCTCAGTAAATAGTCTCTGGTTGGTGAGGGAGGGAGGGAGTGAATGAAACTAGGTCTGACTTGTCACGTGGAGATACCTCCTCCGGGTTCTCAGTGCCGTTGTGAGGGTAGCCTGACGCTGGGCCTGGCCTTTGAGAAGCACTCAGTATATGATAGATACCATTGTTATTATCATTATTAATATTAATAATTACACTTTAGTGGATTATACCCAAACATTTAAAATGTTTAATTTCACTTTTAAAGTAAAGAGAGAGAAAGAAAGAAAAACAAAATGTTTGGGCCATAATTAAAGCCGTGTGGGTCCCCCCACTGCTCTGTATTCCAGAGCTCTACGTGAGCACCCCATGGTGTTCCCTCCTCTTAGTCAAATTCCAAGTCCAAGAGTTACCCCCAGGAGAGAACTTGCCATTTTGGCCAGTGGCCATCATCTTGCAACCCTTGCTGTCTAAACAGATTGTCTCCTTGGATGAGTAGAAAACCACACCTGAGGACAGGTGGCCCTCTGCCATCTCCTTAAGATTCCAGTCCCTTGGGTCACAGCCTTGTGCCCGAGGAACCCAGGCAATGCCAGCTTCCTAGGGCTGCCTCACTCAGGACTCAAGACTTTCACTCCTTTGCCTCCTAGGCATTTGTGACTGCAGAATTCTCCACTAGGACACTGGGCCAGGGTGCAAACCAGTGTGGTTCCCAGGTCTGATCCTAACTCAGCAGCTCACATCTTACTTTGCTGAGACCTACACGCTAAAGACAAAAGGATGGAGTCATCTGCAAATGCCACCATTGGGTTTTTTATTAATAAGGGAAGGGGGTTATTCATTACCATTTGTGAGAAACATCTGGAACGCCACCTCAAGCATGGAGACTATTTTAATCCACTCATTCCAACCACCCAGATTTTCATTTTGAAAAGCTGACTTCTGCTACAGTCCTGCTCCCAATTCAAAAACATCTCCCACATAGTAGGTGCCCAAGAAATATTGTTTCAGTTCATGGAGAAAATGTCATTTAGGTCTTAACTTGAATGAAGACATTTACCTTGTCTGGGTAGAGATTTATGCTTTGCGGGATGGCTAGTCTCTCAGGCTACCCATTCAGAAAGAATACCTCTAAGGAAATTATATGTGGCAGGCAGTAGGCATTTATAAACGTTTTGCTTCACAATGGTAGACCTGGAGGTATAGAGAGGACAAAAGGGAACATGTGTATATGTATTACTTGTGTAATTGAAAATTTTTATACATAGAAAAAGACTAAAGCAAATATGACAAAATGCTAGCATAAATTAACTTTTCATGTGTGGGAATACATATTACATCTGTTCTTTTCTATATTCTACTTCTATATATTCTATATTTTTCAAAATTCTAAGTTAAAAAAAGTACGTTGCCTGGATTTGGCCATCTATAGGATGTGGATTAAAGGGCACAAAGGTGGGAGTGGCTTCTGCTGCCTCTTTTTATAAATATAGGCTGGGTCTTGTATCCCTCGTACCACCTTAAGTGTCAGGTATTACAAGACTCATTTTACAAATAAAAAAGAGAAAGAGAGAGAGAGAGGTTAGTTAATTAGCACAGATCACACAGCTATAAATGGTTGAACTCTGCTTCAAACCAAGCAGACTGCCTCAGAGCCCTGCTTTTTAACCACTATCACGATGAACTGGAACTCCTGAAATTGCCGTCATAGCATAGAACACCAAGAATAGTCCTGTCTCCTGTCTCCTTCCTGGAATAAAAACCTGAGCTAAGAACTTTATGTTCTCTCTAAGGCAGTGTTTCTCAATCTTCTTTTTCCCCTAATCACCCCTTCCCCGTGAACTTTTAATACCACAGGTATATTGTATATCTATTTATGTACTGAGAAGGGCCACAAACCATTGTAGTATCTGATCTGGTTTTTCTCACCCTCTATAACCAATTTTCACCTCCTTGCCAATAATACTGTCCTCTGTTAAGAATGCATGCTCTAAGGAAAGTCTGTAAGACCTTTTGTACTGTCATTGCCTATCCACATATTACAACACTGTGGTATGAAACAAAAGCCTCCATGTAGGCTGCCTTCACAGGAAATGTAGTAATGGAAGAATTTGGGCTCTTTCTCGCTAGCTTCTGAGGTTGTGTGTTTGAGGGTGGCTGCCGGTATGTTTTGAGAGAACAGGGAATGAGTAACACCAAAGTAACTGCCTCCAAGCTGGAGATTCCAGTTGTCCTTATTATATACAGTCAGTTTTCAATTACGTGTGCTAATGAGGTCCAGCAAGAGGATGGGTAATTGAAATCCACAAAGAATTCCCAAATCTCATTTAGGAAACAGTTTCAAGCTCCTTCTTGAGCCTGTGAACATGTAAGAACCACACTAGGATAACTATTGTTTCTATTGTTTCCAGCCTCAGATGGAGTGGGAATAACAATGGATGCCATGTTCACCTTGTATTCATCCAGTAGAGCCTTCTCTTTACCAGGTAAACTTTGTGAGTTCTGTTCACTGAGGTATCTTACTTAAGCCCGCAGGGTCCATATGTGGTAGGTATCATCTTTCTATTTCAAAGAAATGAAACTGACTTGCTCCAAGTGCTGCCAGTAGGAAATGGCAGAATCCGGTTCAAACTCAGGTATTTCTAATTCCAAGTAAGTTCCTTTGTAGTATCATCAAAACCTTATGCAAAAGCTAGAAAGACCTGGAAAATGTTCAATTCAGTTGAATTCAGTGCACTTTGAATTGTTAATCAATTCAAATGCTAATTGTTTGAGCTTTAACTTTAGACAACTTGGATTTATTTCTTTCTAATTACGTGTCCATAAGCAAGTTTCTTAACTACTCTTGTGTTTCCATCAACATTCTAATCAATAAAACTGTGTTGTAGGGAAGATTAAATGAGACAGTGTTTTCAAGCACCTAGTACATCATCTGCATCAAAACATCCTGTTTCCTGTCCCATCCATCAGTTTAGTCCTCATGTCACTTATTTGGCTTTTGTGCTACACTTCCCTGCATTGTTACATGCCACTTTACAGTATCTGTCTGGCCTTTTTTGCTGTTCTCATAAAGGTTGTTGTCAAATTTCCATATTTATATCTTTTCAGTGTATGAAATTGTATACATTGCACATTGATACTCCTAAAAATGACTGTTCTGAGGTAATTTTAGACTTCTTTACATCACCCAGTGAGCAAGAATTTGAACTTTGAAATGGAGGCGCCTCCAGGATGGCCACAATTTTTGTTTGTTCTGTTCTATGAAGAGTTGATTGCATTTGCCCTTGCAATTTTAGAATGGGTGAAAAACGGTGATGAATAAAATTGTGAGATGATAGAAGATATACTCTAAGTGGCAGATCTATGGCTTCAAATGGGTGTTTATTGAACTTCAGCCTATATCTGTGTTCAGTAGTGAGGGTAAGAATAAAATGAAAGGTCATCCATGAAACATCGAGGTCTATCTTCGCAGACTGCCTCAAAGGAGAGGAGTCGGGGATATGAAGAGATCTTTAGATTATGAATTGTGAATCTATGTAAAAATTATTGCTATAATTTGAATGCCCAGAGGAGTTCAAGGCTGAGAGAGATATTGCCAAAGGTAGAACTCACACAGATTCCTCCCTCAAGGAGAGAATGCCAGGGTTCAATTCCTTTTGACAAAACTTCAAAAAGAAAAAACCAGAAGTTGCTGCCATAAGGACATCTTTATAAACTCCTGCTCAATGTTCTGCACAATCTCATTTTGCAAATCCTTTTCCCCACAATGAAATGATGTGCTTTTTCTGTTTATAAGATGCCATCTTTAGAAAGTAAGTTCCTTACAGGCAGAAATATATTTTGTTCACTGAAGAGCTCCAAGCACCCAGATCAGTACCTGGCATGGAATAATCACTTAATAATTATTTACTGAATTTAATTCAAGTAAAGTCAAGTTGGAATAAGATATTACTTTATAAAATTATTTGCTATATTCAATTTTCTCTGTGTTAAATAATCATGTGTATCTGGTGTCACCCAGGAGTTTAAGGAAAGCTAAAATGGAGAATACAATTAGGATTTTATTATTTTAGCTCTTTCAGGTCCAGAAAAGTTAAGCACCAGGTTAGGTTCTGTCTTGCATGAAAGGTGTAATATTGATCAAGTCACTAAACTTCCCTGAACCTGATTTAAGATAGATAAATAATGACATATTTATGTAGCAAACTGTTTGTTTATCTATGTATCCGCCTCACAGAATTAGGACACCTTCTAAGAATACATGCAATGGACCAAAACAAATTAGATAAACTGAATAAAGAAGTGTATAAATACGTGTGTAAGTTTCAAATAAACTATAGACTAAAGGAGAAGATATGACAAAGAATAAAGCTTTGTTTTTTTCAGTTTTAAGTTAAGAAATGGCACCAACCTTGCAGATTAATGTATTGAATGATTTTATGTGATATTAACTTGTAAGGTTAACACATTTTAGGTCTTTTAGTTGTAATAGTAATTGTAATCTTAAAGATGAGTAGGGTAACTTCACGTTTCCTACCTTCATACCATTTGTGGCATGAATCTCCCCTCTGCACTGTAATCTTTGTGACAGTTGTGGATGCTCAGTGGGTATTACTGAGGGTGACACAGAGTGTGTGGTAGATTATATGCAAAGATGGCCATTAGCAACACCTCCTATTCTTATATGTCTGCTGGGCCTCTCCTCTAGAAGCGCAGTTTATTTTCCTTTCTCTTAAATCTGGGATGACCTTGTGACTTGCTTTGTCCAAAAGAATGGAACGGAAGTAATATTGCACCAAGCTTTGTGAAGTGTTGAAACTTGTATTTTCACTCTCTTGGGAGCCCTCTGAGACACCATATAAAGCAGTCCATCTACCCTGCTAGACAGAGAGGCCATAAGGAGAGAAACAAGCCCAGTCATTCCCGGCCATTCTAGCCACCCGCTCTAGCTGGAGCTCCAGTCATGTGCGTGAAGCCATCTGAGATCCTCCAATGCAGGGGAGCCACCCAGACAAGACAACATGGGGCAGAGAAGAGCTGTCCACCCAAACCCTGGCCAATTTGGAGAACTGTGGGCAAAAATGTGGCTCTTGTTGGAAGCCACTGACTTTTGGGGTGGCTCTCTACGCAGCAATAGATCAACAGCATGGTTTTCCCTGGGCAGAACACCAGCCTCAGAAGTGCCCTATCCAATAGTAGTTTGTTTTGTTTGTGTCACCTGTTATCTCCCATCCTGAGCAACTTCCCCTTTATTTCTTCAATTACCACTCCATTAGCTGTCCATGGATTTTCAAGGAAGATCAGTGATGCTGTGAAAAGGGCCTTGACCTTTGATTGGTACCCCAGAGAAGACTATCAGGTGTGAGGACTAAGTGAAGATATTTAAATATTTAAAACTCAGAGTTGTTTAACAGTACAGAAATGGAAATCTAGGCCTTCTATAGGCCAAATACCAGAAACTGGATGTCACAGTGGCTTGTTTGCGTAAGGCAAAAAGGAAGGAAAATGACATTAATCAGTCCCAGTGGACCGCAATAAGATATTGGTATCGCACAGGAAATGCAACCTCACTTCCCTTATAAAGTGAAAAAGCAGTGTAACACACACAAACATGCCCTTTTTATTTTAATTTTAATGTATTGTACAATCAATATTTTTAATGACAAGGAAAAGAATAAATAAGCCACAGTCTTACCACCAAATGCAACTATTTTGCCAAGTTCTTTTCTAGTCATCTTCCATGTGCGTTAACTGTAAGCCCTTATTTTTAGCTGGTTAATTATCCAGCTTCTCTTGCACAAGGATAAAGACCAATAGGAACCGAAAGCAGTGAGAGAGGCAGGGAAGGGAAATAAGGGAACTGTGCCCCCTGTCTCCATGGAGGCATGGAGAGAAGGTGTTAACGGTTAATTTATTTCTTCATTTATTCAGTCAATGAACATTATTGCAAGTATTTTAAGTACTTTCCATTTCTTAACATTCTTCAGCTGTGTAACTACTTGTTCATTGGTCTTCTGCCCAATTAGACTGTAAGTTATACATGGCAAGATCTGTTTTTATTCACAACTATTTTTCTAGCATTTAATATAATGCCTAGCACTTTGAAGGTATTAAGTAAATATTAGTTGGATTGAAGCACGGGAATGGCAAGTCTAGAGAATATATTTACCAAACCAGAGATGGAAAGAAACAAGTAAGGAGGAATGGTGGTTGTTAAATAGTGGGTAAGAGACTATGTATTAAAAGGAAAATGTGGTCTATTTGATTAATGCTGCTAGTTAGGATTTGGGTCTTCTGGAAAAAAAAAATGATGAAACCATCTCCAGAGACATTGTGTATTCAGTTCATTTAATATTTATATCGAGCTTCTTAACTCAGCATCCTCAAGGAGACCGAAAATGATCATTGGAATGTGCAGTGATACTCAGGAGGATGGGGTAAGAGCGCTCCCCACTCTCCCAGTCCCAGATAAATCAACACAGATTGAGTTAAATTTAGGTACATTCCTGAAGGGCGGAGGAAGCACTATAGAATATTCAGAAAGGAAATATCCTTTCTCATCTCTTTCTCCACAAGACTCTAGCAGAGGTTTAAAAAGTAGGTTTGCTATTACGAGGAATAAAAAATATAAGTTAGGGGCTTCCCTGGTGGCGCAGTGATTGAGAGTTCGCCTGCCAATGCGGGAGACGCCGGTTCGTGCCCCGGTCCGGGAAGATCCCACATGGCGCGGAGCGGCTGCGCCCGTGAGCCATGGCCGCTGAGCCTGCGCGTCAAAATTCAGTGGCTTTCAAGAAGATAAACTTTTATTGTGCTCTCTCATGGTAGTCTACAGGTGGGCAGACCAGACCAGTAGACAAATTTGCTCAACAAAATAACTGACATTTAGATTTTTTTTCCATGGATGTTGATCCATCATCCGCTACTGAGGCAGTACTTCTCAAATGTTAATGTGCATTCAAACCACCTGAGGCTCTTGCTAAGATACAGATTCCGGTTCAGTGGGACCAGGATGGGGCCCAAGATTATGCATTTCTAAAAGGCATCCAGGTGATGCTGATGCTGCTAGTCCAAAGACCACACTAGGAGTAGCAAGGCCCTAGGGCGGCACCGTCATTATCTGCATTGTCAAAGCTGGGGGGCTGGCATATTTTGATTCCAGTTTTCAGGAAAGGGAAAGAGAACAAGTCCAGGGCAAAAAGTTTCCTTAAAGTGAACAATGTAGAGATTATATGCATACCATCTGTTTATATTCAAAATCAAAGTCTTAGTACGATGGCCATGCTGGGGTTCCAGGGGGCCGGCAATGTGCTTAGTCTCTAGTTGGCAGCCATGTTGCCAGCAAAAAATGTGGAGTGGAGGAGAAAAGCACTATTACCCTAGGAAAAGAGAGAATGGCTGTTGGGGAACTTTATCAGTCTACACACAAAAACAAAGGAGGCAGGAACGTGTAATGAAGCAATAGAGATGAAATGGAACACCAAGAAATAGGATGTATGAGCTAGATATTACCCTGAAACCTATGAAGACAGCTTTAGCAAAAAGCTATTGGATCATAAGTCTATGGGCACTGACAGAATCCCATTTTAAGTTTTCAACCCCCGGTATGCTTTGCTTGCATGTCCTCTGTGACTTATTCTTGGGGGGTGCTGACAATATGACAGGTAAGTGGGAATGACTCAGAGACTATTCTATTTTATTTTTGGCTGCAGTGGGTCTTAGTTGCTGTGCGCGGGCTTTCTCTAGTTGTGGCGAGCGGGGGCTACTCCTTGTTGCGGTGCACGGGCTTCTCTTTGCGGTGGCTTCTCTTGCTGTGGAGCACGGGTTCTAGGCATGTGGGCTTCAGTAGTTGTGGTTCACAGGCTCAGTAGTTGTGGCTCGCGGGCTCTAGAGCGCAGGCTCAATAGTTGTGGTGCACAGGCTTAGTTGCTCCGTGGCCTGTGGGATCTTCCCTGACCAGGGTTCGAACCCATGTCCTGTGCATTGGCAGGCAGATTCTTAACCACTGCGCCACCAAGGAAGTCCCCAGAGACTATTTTAGAGATACTGAGTAGACACTGACAGCTGCCTATGGTTTGAGAAAATAGATGTAAACAAAAATCAAGAACATAGCTAAGATGTCATTAAAGACATTAGGCTAAATATTAAGAAAATCCAAGCATAAATTAGGAACTTCTGGACATAGTTAACATGACTTTTTATCCCTGTGACCATCAGTTTACCCGGGATGTATTTTGAAATTTGCTTCTGACAGCATCAGAAACAAAATTCATTGCCTAGCCCTTTGTTATGACACATTTTCTTAGAACATTCAGTTGCATAATAAATTTGAGAAGCTTCCAGCAAAGAAAATTACATAACCTTTTCTGATAGTCCCACCTCATTTCAACATTTAATTATCCTGTCTTACATAAGATCTTGTTTGGATCTAACGTCGTTAGAGTGACCATGTTGGAACACTTCTGAAATTGAAATGGGCATTGTTAACAATTATGCCAGAACAATAGGTATAAACCAGGACTGTCCTGGGTAACCCAAGAGATATATAACTTAGTCTAGGTAATACCTATCATATCTTCTCTCTCTCTCTCTCTCTCTCTATATATATATATATAATTATATAATATATAAAAATATATTATTTCTTCAGTAGAAGTAGAGAACATTAACTGTATTAATAAGGTTCTTTAAGATTGTAATGAATAGTCAGTTGCAGATTGTCTTTGGTAATGAGAGTTTGTTCCAATAAAAATAACAAGAAGGTGTGGCTGGGGAGCTGTGCAATCAGTCACTGTTGACTCTAATCCTATACTTTCAAGAATGGGATGTTCAACATCATTCAGGATATAGTCTGGGTTCCACTGTCTCTTCCTCTCTGTGTGCCTTTGTTGGACAGAGATATTGCCAAGTCCAAAGCACTTGGCCTTCATTCACATCAAGCACATTCAAGTTTGCCTTGTTCAATCAATAGTACCCAGGGAACAAAGACAGTTTACCTCATTGAAATTGTTGTGAACTTTAGGTGGGCTTTTTGTAGGAAAAAAAACAAAAAACAAATCTGTTGTGTTGTATATTTCCACTTATGTTTTTTTGCTTTAAATGGAGGAAGCATACAATTGATTGGGATATTCAAAAAGGAAATAACATTCTTTCCTATCTCTTTTTCCATGTGACTTTGTAGAGGTTAAAAAAGTAGATTGTGGATTGTGGTCCATTATGACCATAAAGCTTATTTGGTCATTTGATTACTCCTTTGTAGGATTCTGTTACCAGAAGAAGTGGGGAGAGTGAATGTGATGGGCAGACAAAAATACAAATACTATCATGCTGGACAAGTGATAAAAGCTGATAGAGTGAAGTAGAAAATGTGTGGAACTTACCCCAGTGATACTGGCAATCTGAACAGGAGCTGCCCTCCAAGATGAGAGTCTAGATTGTGTCTGGAGAGGAATGCTATGTAGAAGGTGTGAACTCAGAATCACATAGACCAGAGAGGGTTTCATAATGAAAGAACGCATTATGCAGGAAAGGGAGCTAAGGTTATAACCTGGAAAAAATCAGATGTTGCCTTAAGCCACAGAGACTCAATTGGAAGTATAAATATGGTAATGCATATGATAAAGACAATTAAGTGAGGGATGAGGGGATGCAGGGTCAAGGTCAGGGATTTTTGTATATGGCTTCTTGAATTTTGCATATCTGGTAGAGAATATTTCTTTTAAATGTGGGTCCTAGCTTGTTTCATGATAGTGGAAAATAACTCTTAAATAAGTTGAAAAGAACCAAATTAGATAAATTTCTCATTTCAAGGAAGTACAAAGCACTGAGATAGAAATTCCCTTCCATAGACACCCCACTGCCTGGGCGAGAAGCATGAAGCCAGCAAGGAGGCCACGAGTGGGCGAGTGTGATGGTATTTTGGAGGCGAGAGCTCCTTGAGCATTCACTCTTTCCTTGTTGTACCAAGTGCCAACACTATCCATAGTTTTTTTTTTTTTTTTTTTTGCGGTATGCAAGCCTCTCCCTGTTGTGGCCTCTCCCGTTGCGGAGCACAGGCATCGGACGTGCAGGCTCAGCGGCCATGGCTCACGGGCCCAGCCGCTCCGCGGCATGTGGGATCTTCCCGGACTGGGGCACGAACCCGTGTCCCCTGCATCGGCAGGCGGACTCTCAACCACTGCGCCACCAGGGGAGCCCTATCCATAGTTTTTAAATGTGCTCTTCCCCAACAGAGTGGAGACATGCAATAAAACTTTATTGGATGAATGTATGATTGGTACTATTATTTCCCTTTTCCCCCTTCAAATACAAGCGAAGCCTGAATGTCCAACCTTCCCTCTCTCTAACCACTGTGAAGGAACCAAGCCTAGAAACAGATTCAAACCTAAGGTGTTCCTTTTAGTAGTTTCCACACGCTAAATAAACTTTAACCTATTCAACTTGCTAATGTCTAGACCCAGTGTATTCTCTTAATTATATTCCTTTTCAGGGCCAACAGGACCAGTTACTAAGGTATAAGAAGGAGCATGTATAGTTAACCAACTTGAATCAGAGACAGGGATACAGAACCCAGCTACTAATCACGGGTCAAGGGCTTACTATGGCAGAGACTGAGTTGGTATTCACCAAATCTATTTTCTCTTCTCCCTGAAACATTTTTCAGTCTTGTTTGCAATTAAATGTGATTATGTTTTAGCTAATAGAATGTGAAAAAAGTGATATGTGCAAATTTTAGATCTGCTCAATAACCTTCCATCCTTCCATAGCACACAATCTTTGTTTTCGTTTCTATTCCCCTGGCTTAGTGATAATAAGCATGGTGACCTGGGATGCCATAGTTTGAAGATAACAGAATCACAAGATGAAGGAAGTCCCAAATCTTCACTTGGAGGAGAGCCACCTGCCTATCAGATGTCTGTTTTGGACTTTATATGAGTAAGAAATGAACATCTTTTGTATTATGTCACTGAGATGCTGGTGTCTATCTGCTGTAGCAACTAGCATCACCTAACTGATTCCTATACACATGAAGAAAGAATCATGGAAATTAGAGCTGGAAAGGGCCTTAGAAATCATCAAATCCAACTCTCTCAATATTCAGAAGTGTGGCCCAGAGAGGTAAAATATTTCCCCAAGACTAATGAGCTAGTACTAGAATCCATGTGTTATTTATTAGTCAGGATGAACTGTAACTGTACTAAACAAAAAACAGTAATGTATTGGCTCACATAACTGAAAAACTCATGGGTAGGGCTTCATCCAGAGGCTGAGACAATATCATCAGGATTTGGCCTTGCCCCCTCTCTCTGCTGTTCCTTCCACTGGGTGAGCTCAGTTCTTAGGAAGACTCTCCACTTCCGGCAGCAAAATGTCTGCTGGCAGCTCCAAGATACACCCCCAAGAGAAGGAGAGTTTTTCTTTACTGCACTTTAAACAAAAATCCTGGAATAATTGCTTCTGATTGACGTAGCCCTGTCGTATGCCACTCTCAGGACCAAATGCTGCAGCCACCAACCTAGATGACTTGCTAGGTGGCATCGACCCCACGCGTAAGATCTAGAAAAGCCAGAGGCCAGTGTTCTTACCTTACATAACTAAATGCACCATCTCTTCCTCACAAGAGCATTGACCATGCATTTACTCATTGTACATTTGCAGTATGCCAGGCTCTGTGCAGGATGCTATAATGGATACAAAGATAAACGAGACACAGGTCCTTCACTCAAAGAACTACCAATCTTGTGTGTTTGATAAAACATATACACAAATAATTACCTGGCCACCAGGCAACCATACGAGCAAGCTGTCAATCATAACTAGGATATGCTTAGAGCTTATGATTGCAATTTCCTACCATGGGACAACATGTTTGTTAAAATCCACAATCAGTGCCACTAAAAAGAGGAGAAACAGTTGAACTAGGGAATTAAAGAAAGGCCAACTGAAACATACTTGGGGAAAATAGAATAAAGCTGGTTTTCCCTTGTAATTCCAAATTCCAACTTTAGTTACTAAAACAAAAGCCCAATTCATCAAAAGTAGTTTAAACAAGATAGAAGTGTATTTCTCTCTCATAGAACATTTAACAATAAATGATAATAAGGCAGCTTCATAGTGTGAAAGGTCTAGATTCCTTCCGTCTGCATCATTCCTGATGGTGCTGTCTCCTCGTGCTTGAAGATGGACTGCCAACACATCTCCTCAATCAGCTTTCGGCAAGCAGGAAGACTGAAAGGTTCAAGGGGAAGACAGGCTATTTGCTTCTAAAGGTACAACCCAGAAGTTGCAAACATTACTTCTGCTCATATCCCATTGACTACAAGGGAGACTGGGAAATAGCTTTTGTAGCTGAGAGTTCTAATAAGGGACAAAGGGAATGGGCACTAAGGGATGGCTAGCAATCATGCTACACAGTAGAAATAATGATTTAATCTATCCATGAATGATTAGGGAGAACTTGTAGGTATTATTTAGTCAACTTCTATTATAGGAAACCAAGATTCAGAGAGGTTGAATGATTTAGCTAAGGTCACACAGCAAATTATTGAGGGAGCCAGGACACAAATTGGTGTTAGTTGACTTCAAATGGTAAATTGTTGTTATCACCCTGTGCTGCCTGTATTTTATTATTTTTTAAAATACATGCACTTTTTTTTTATTTTTAATGCTTCTAGTACTCTTTGTTTTTAAATTTATTTATTTATTTATTTTTGGCTGCTTTGTGTCTTCGTTGCTGCGCGCGGGCTTTCTCTAGTTGCAGCGAGCGGGGGCTACTCTTCGTTGCGGTGTGTGGGCTTCTCATTGCCGTGGCTTCTCGTTGCAGAGCACGGGCTCTAGGCTTCAGTAGTTGTGGCACATGGGCTCAGTAGTTGTGGCTCGTGGGTTCTAGAGTGCAGACTCAGTAGTTGTGGCTCACAGGCTTAGTTGTTCCATGGCATGTGGGATCTTCCTGGACCAGGGCTCGAACCCATGTCCCCTGCGTTGGCAAGAGGATTCTTAACCACTGTACCACCAGGGAAGTCCTGTGCTGCCTTTAAAAGTGCTTTGTCACATAATGTTGTAAAAAAGAAAGTAGTAGTGTAAGATGTCAATGAGAGCTTTTATAAGAAATGTTAAAAGACAGAAATACTGATTTTTTTTCATTGCATAGTTGATAGAGCTTATATAGATTTTAAGATATTTGGTTGTGTTATTTAATGCAAATTAATATGCAGTCATAAGAATTAAAGTATCACAGAAGTGGTTAAAAGTAAAAATCTTCCCAGGCATGACCGCTGTTAACAATTTATGCAGAGATCTTCTCAGGTAGATTTTCAAAGGTTCTTGCGTCTATTCCCAAAGTGATGAGACTCCCAGCAATATTTTTTTAAGTAGAGTCAAAGGAAAAAGGCAAGTAGATCAGCAGAACCATTCCCAGTCACTGCAAAGTGGGGTGATTCTCTGGTTAGGAGACTTCGGAGGCACCTGGGGTCAGGCCACAGAGAAGTAAAGAGCCAGTACAAGAGGTGGGCACACCTGCAGTTGTCATCTTGCCAACACCAGGACTGGTTGCTTGGCATCAATTCCTCCCTCCATCTCCATAACCCAGCGCCCCATCCAAGCTGATATTATCCCTGAGGGCACTGCCTTCCTTCCTCTCCAAAGGCTGGCTTCCACAGCCACATTCACTTGGTGGAAAATATTAAGTGTAGGGGCAAAGGGAGAGGAAGAGCACGAGTTTTTTGTGTGATTTTCTGACCATTCAGAGTGACAGCCCAGAACTATATTCCCATTCATTCTGTCTGTCCAAGAGATAGTGTGTGC
Source organism: Aethalodelphis obliquidens (assembly GCF_003676395.1). NCBI lineage: Eukaryota > Metazoa > Chordata > Mammalia > Artiodactyla > Delphinidae > Aethalodelphis > Aethalodelphis obliquidens. The sequence continues at coordinate 5,693,492 of NW_020837957.1, read as the reverse complement.
TGAAAGGCAGAGAGCTCAGTTCAAGGCCTTGTGCCACTATTTACCATACATGTGCCTTGTAACAAGTCACTTAGCTCTCTGAGCCTAAATTTCTTCATGGTGACCAGGGACAATTAATCTTACCGGGTTGAGAAAATTAGTGAGATGCTGTATATGAACACTGTTGTAACTCTAAGCCTCTGTGGAAGAGAGGTTTAAGGCCCTGCTATCAATGGGCTACACTACCTTCTTTCTTGATTCAAGTAATTTCTGATATTAAAAAGAGTAAACATGTTCATATACCATTGAAATTTGTGTTGAAAAACCCACAAGTTCTAATTTATAAAAATATTTTGAGAAACAGGACATAACAACAAAAATATTAGACTAAAATCTAATATTCGTAATTCTTTAGGGACTTAGCAAGCCTCAGGTTATAGGTTTGAAGTACCTTGGATATTTTTAGCATTAATAAAAGGATTCTTCTTAATGAATAGGCAGTAATTCTGTAACATTATTCTTAATCCCAGAACTAGATCAGAGGGGCTAGTCCTTTTATTTTTTGTTTTTATTGTGACTTCTATTACTTCCATTTTTAGTTCTAAACTTCATACGAAGATTCTCTGGGCCATTACTATGTTGGCCACAAGGGAAATGGATTGAGGAAGCCTAAAAGGTAGGGGTGATAGCCAGCAGGTACCATTAATTCAGGCTAAAAGTGGTGGTTTAAGGCTGGCCTTTCTTCTGATTAATACCTGAACCAGTGCTAACAGGGACCTTTTCATTAAAGAAGCAAATGTCAGTTTGAAAATCAACTCATTCTTGAGGAGAGTAGAGTAAACTTAAAGCATCTTTACTTTTGGGCAGAAAGGTTTAAATCAAAGGCAGATATGGTTTTTTCTTGGCAGATATGTTTTTCAACTCCCCAAACAAATGTCATTTACAAGTTGACTGAATTGCATAGATTTGCCCTTGAGCTTTGGCCCTGTTTTAAACATAGTTTGGGGTTGCTTATAAAATAAGCAAACAAATGAATCAACCTCCTCCACTGCTCCCTCTCTGCAAAGAAACCCAACAAACAAAATTAGTGGTGTCAGGAATGCACTAACCCTTTTTGCTCATAGACATAGCAGCATGTGTGTCTTTCTTCCCAAGATCCGTTTTCAACCAAGAATACAAGCAAGTGCGTATCCTAATCCTTACCCTTCCCTTGAAGATATTCCTGAATCTACATTTTCTGTTTAAATTTGAAAAGCTCTAAGCAGAGATTATATATATATATATATATATATATGTGTGTGTGTGTGTGTGTGTGTGTGTCAATCCCAAAGTGTTTGAAGAATTGGTATATCTGTTTTCCTTCTTTATTTCTTTCTCTCTTTCTTTTGAAACATTTTAAGCGAGTGACTAATAAAACTAAGATTTTCCAGCTTTTCAACCAAAGATTAGAAACCCTACCCATTTCCTGGCCTCTGATAATTTTGCTTCCATTTATAGGGCACAAAGAAAAGACAGCTTGGGGAAATCAGTTAAGTCAGAAATTACTTCTCTGTCAGTTGTGCATATTGAAATAAGATATATAGACATATAGAAACAAAATTATGAGGAAAACAAGAAATTCAGAGAACTCAATCATTTCTATGATGACTGAATCAAAACAATTATTTAAGCCACTATATCTATCAAGTCTAAGCATAGCTTATATAAATGAGGAATAAAGTTTGAATTACTCCAAACTATCAGGTTATTCTATTGATACTTTTCTACAATACACTGAAATATTCATTATCTGTATTTTAGATTTGCGATTGTGGGTGATCAATTGCTTTCTTTTTTCTTCAAAAAAATTTTGACTCATATATACTACCAAAATTGGTGTTACTTTTTAAATTAGAAAAGTGAGTAAAATAGTCAATTTTTATCATTAGAATACTCTTTTCTGTTCTAAAATGTTGATTCCACTGTGAAAAGTAAGAATTAATAGTTGTTGACTTTGCTGTTGTCCTCTACTGTTCAATTAATCTTAGAATTTTTTTGATGGAATCTTTGTTGGCAAGATACCACAATTCTGAAGTCAGTGTACTTTCATAAAATTGAATATTTCTCTTATGTAATAAGTCTCAGGGAGGTAACAAAATCTAAATTATTCAACCTAGAAAGAGCCTGAATCACCTCTAGTAGAAGCTAAAATTTATAATTTTGTTTAATTTTGCCTTATGCTTATTTTATGAACTTTAGTTTCACCTAAAGAAGAGTCGGGTACCTGATTCTGACCAGAAAATGAAACAAAGACTTAGGCACACTTGCCTTAAACAAAGTAAAGTTTTGCATTTCTGACAGTAATATAACCATTAATATAATATATTGTTTATGTTTAGCAACCAGATAATTTCTAAAAAAGATTGACTAATGAGTAACATTAGTCAGAGGAACTCTAATAGTCAATGAAAATTCTCCCAAAGGAAATATCACAACAGTCTTCCTTGGTTTAATTTATGAAATTTTTGATTAATAAACCTGAAATACAAATTTGCCTCCATGACAAAGATGAGCAGTTTATTGTGACCTCTGAATATTAGCAGTCAATCCACAGCAACATTAGACAAGGAACAGTTAAAACATGTTAGCTTTCAGCAATTTAATGTGTTCCCACCATTAAAATGATTATTTCAAACCAGTATCCCTTCTAATGTTTCAATGTCTTAGGAAAAGAAAGCTTCTATTGACTATCTCAACAAATTCAGATGTTTATGATTTTTTCCTAAATTGAGGTTAAGAGTTATTGGAAGTTTTTTAGCAGTAAAGATAATAGGTATGACTGCAAATAAATCATTTTTGTGTATGTGTTGCATTTTTTACTAGAAATGAATTCCGTCTATGAAAAGCAGAACAGCCTGATGTTTAAGAATACAGATCTGTGTCAGAACCTTGGAGTCAAATCTTGCCTCTGCCAATTACCAGCGGTAAAACGTTCAACAAGTTATATAACCCACCTGAACCTCAGTTTCCTCATCTGTAAAATGAGAACATCTCATTGGAATGTTGTAATGATTATACAAAATACAAAACTACAGTTTCTTATCCAAAACCCTAAGGCCTAATGTGTTTCAGAATTTAGATAGTATGTTTACAAAGGAAATATGGTGAACATACTGTATATTATGCAATACCCCCACTAGAGTCTTGGGTGGCACTCCAAAATCAAACATGTTGTGTTAGTCAGCTCCTGCCTCAATAATTCCTCATAACAAAACACACCAAAACTCAATGGCTTACAAAAGCAATCATATGTATATGTTTTTTATTTATAGGTCTGTGGGTCAGTTGGCATGACCACTTCAGCCTGTGGGTCACCTGAGCTCAGCTAGGATTGGCTGGGTTTGCTCCAGAAGGGAGCTTGGGGAGGCTGTTCTGCATTTCTTCTCATTCTTCTCCGACCAGCAATTTCCTGGGGCAGGCTTTCTCATGGCGAATCATAGGAAGGCCAGAGGCAAACCAAATTTAAACCTCACAAGCAGATTTAAAGCCCCTGCTCTCATCACCTTCACTCCATTCCACTGGCCAAAGCAAGCCACATGGCCAAGTCCAGAGTTAGGGAAATACATTTCAGAATGAAGTAAGTGAATTATTTCTGTAAAATACTCAAATCTATCATACATATTAACATTTCTTCAGTAAAATATACAAATATACTCATATTAAGTGGAATAAACACTAATTATAAATAACCTCATTATAGTCTGGTTTTCAGAACTTTTTGAATTTTATATTTGTTACTAAGACATTGTGGATCAGTAATGTAGGCAAAGAAAGCACTTTTACAGTGCCTGATAATAGATAGTCTTCTTCTGTGCTCACAGATGATGTATAATCTTTACGGTACCTAGGGACTTAACTATTGAAAACTTTTCCCCATGTCATGCCAAACATATTAAAATGTATTTCTATCCCCTCTTGCATATATGAATAAAATTTAACTGTAACTAGAGGACATAATTCTAGATTGTAATGATGCCTAAACATTTATTAAGTTTAATTAATTTATTTTAGTTTTCTTCTTGAAGATTGAAACGAGTAATATGTCTTTAAATCTGAAGTACCTACATGTAAACACAACATAGAGCTTACCATGAGCCAGGAACTATTAAACTTCACATGTAGAGCTAATTTAATCCTTATAACCACTATGTGAGTTAGGCACTATTGTTATCCTCAGTTTGATATCCCCAGATAAAGAAACTGGAGCATCTTAGATGCTCTAAAACTTAAATCAAGTTCACATACCTAGGAAGCTGCAGAATTGGGATTCAAATCCAGCGGGGGGGGGGCCACTCTCTTCTCCTTTCTCTAAACCTTGTGCTAAGTGTTTTTGTAAACACAAAGAAGCTTAAGTTTTTCAACAGTGGACCAAGAATCCGTTGTGGATAAAAAAAAGTCCCTGTTTGCACATGAATCTAGGACTTCTCCAGCTATCTTTTAAGATTTGGAAGATCTAGTCACTAGTTTACTTTTTGTCAATACCGTTTATCTGTGAGCTCCTGAAAGGCAGGAGGGCCGTGTGCTATACCATCATATTTCCAGCGTCTGGCATAATGTCTGGCATGTAATAGGCACCAAATATATATTTGTTGAACAAAATGAATGACCAAATGAGTAAGCTATACGTAATTAATGCATTTTAAACATGGACCTTTAAGGTAATAGTGTGTATAATTTCCATCAAATCACGTGGTATTCCCACTCATCCTTTTACTCTGCAATTCCTACTCCTGAGACTAAGAGCTGCAGTAAGGATGGCCTCCCCTCTGCTCAAGGCAGGCAAAAGCTACTGCTGGTACCTGATTCCTAATGTTCTCCATGGCACCTTGGCTCTTTCAGATTTCATCTACTTCTTTTGTTGCTCTCACAGGGCCTAACAAAAGCTTCAGACCCACAGGAGGTCCATAAAATAATGCTTATTCAATTGGATTATAACGTCAGTGAAGGCTGTAGATGATGCAAGCCAATTGTGAGAAAACTTGGGGAGTTAAGCCCCAGGGATATTCCTGCCATTCAGCTAGTGTATCTCATCCACTCCTATTCTGTAATCACTCTGCTTAAAGAACATCTGAACAATTTTCAGGTGGGTTAATTAAACTTCACATTTTCCATTTATTTACTAATTCATACTGCCATGTTTTTAACCAGAATGAGATAGTTACTTAGACTTCAATAATATTCTCCTAAAATAAAGAAAACAAATCTTGGCAATAAAGTTATACTTAACATTTAAGGCCAGCTAATAATTAGTGACTATACCATTTATGTATTCCCTTAGTTTTCTGAGAATCATGTTTCTAAGGGGATTTGAAGTAAAGCTATGGACTTGTATTTAGAGTGGAATATTGCCCAGTAACAGTGCTATCTACCATATATTTATCCCTAACCCTTTTGGCCTAGATTGTAATTAAAAGAGAAGGTTATTATAACAGCATGGTTATTACTTGTTTCATGTTACAGTAGGTTGGTTGATGTCTTCTTGAAAAATAAAGAACTCAACTTTAAGCTGAGGGATTTTTCTAAATACCCTGATGCCATTCTTGAGTGCACAAAATTATGATTTCTCAGGTTTCAAAAGAAGATAAATCCAAAGATTTATGAAAGAAAAACCATAGAAAACAATACTGCCGAATTACCGGCAATTGAACCAGACAAAAGAGTCAAAATGAATTACATTTATTTTTAAAGCTAAATCATGAAGAAATAGCAAATCAAAAATAAATAAAACAAGAGAAATTTTTATGCTCACAAAGGAGATTTCTTAGCATTGTTCTGGGACTTCAAAGATTCTCACACACATGCACAATTGACAAAAATTTTCCATTGCTTGTTATTTTTTCAAATTTATTTATTTATTTATTTTTGGCTGCGCTGGGCCTTCGTTGCTGTGCGCAGGCTTTCTCTAGTTGCGACAAGCAGGGACTACTCTTTGTTGTAGTGTGCAGGCTTCTCATTTTGGTGGCTTCTCTTGTTGCGAAGCATGGGCTCTAGGGTGCGTGGGCTTCAGTAGTTGTGGCATGCAGTCTCAGTAGTTGTGGCACACGGGCTTAGCTGCTCTGCAACATGAGGGATCTTCCCAGACCAGGGCTTGAACCCACGTCCCCTGAATTGGCAGGCGGATTCTTAACCACTGTGCCACCAGGGAAGTCCTCCATTGCTTTTTAAAATTAACTATTTTATTACAATAGTAATATAGGCTCAATATTTTAAATATTAACAGAATAGAGAGGTATAGGTAAAACAAAATTTCCCTGCCTTCTGTCCTTCCTACTCTGTAATCCCACTTTCTGGAGATAACTACTGGTAACATTTTCTTCCTTTTACAGCCGTTGAAAAGGTTTCACTTTTACTGTTTGTATTAGTTTGCTAGGGTTACCATAACACAGTACCACAGACTGGGGGACTTAAACAAGAGAAATGTATTTTCTCACAGTTCTGGAGACCAGAATCCCAAGATTAAGGTGTTTGAAGGGTTGATTTCTTCTGAGGCCTCTCTCCTTGTGTCATACACAGCTGTTTCCTCCCTCTGTCTTCTTGCGGTCTTTCCTCTGTGCATCTCCATCTCTCTGAGTCCTAATCTCTTCTTCTTATGGGGACACCAGTCAGATTGGAGTAGGGCCACCCTAAGAGCCTCATCTTAACCTAGTCATCTCTTTAAAAGTCCTATCTCCATATATAGTCACATTCAGGGGATCTGGGGGTTAAGGTTTCTACATATGAATTTTGGGGAGACACAACTCAGCCCATAACACCATTAAAAGGAATACTACAACAAAATTGTGAAATTCCTGTACATATATCTTCAAAAACCTTTGCAAGTATATGAGTAGGATAAATTTCAACATGGAGGTCAAAGGATATGCTCATTAGTAATTTGGAAAAATATCGATAAATTTCCTAAAATGGTTTATAATAATTTAAACTATCAGTAATACATAGAAATATCAGTTTCCCTTTAGCCTTGAACTGACCTAATCTTTTAATTTTTAATTGAATAGAAAAAAATGACAATTTATTCTTGTTTTAATTTGTACAATTTAAAATATGAATATGGTTGGGTATCTTTTCATGTATTAATTGTCTATTAAGATTTTTTTCCATGAACTCCCTTGTGCATTTTTTCTCTTGGGTTATTTATCTTTTATTTACTTATTTGTGAGAATTTCTTGTATATTAAGGATGCTTTTTCATATGTATTACAAATATTTTTTCCAATTTGTTATTGTCTATATTTTTGCCCTTTTTTATTGTATAGTCTTAAAATTGATAAAAACTTAAAATATTAGGACATAAATTTGGATATTAAATGTTCTTGAATAGCTTGAGAGGTTTGAAAAATGCTTTAGAAAGGCCTTTCCCATGCCAAAATTGTTTATGTATTACTATTATCTCAAGTTCTCGTCCAGGTATTTTATGGTTTCTTTGTTCACATTTAAGTTTCTTTTTTCATATTTTAATATAGAAGGAGAAGAAGAATACTCAGCTTTATGTACGTCAAATGTTCAGCCATTCTCACCAACATTATTTATTCAACAATTCATATTTTCTAATTTATTAAAGTTGGCTTTTATCACTTATTAAATTCTGAAAATTATTCAAGTTTATTTATGAATTATCTCTTCTGTCTCATTGATCTGTTTGTCTAATCTAAGGTCAGGGAAATACAGTTTTAAATACTTTACTTGTTACTCTCCTCATGATTTTTCTCTTTTAGAATTTTTTCTTACGTGTACATTTTTCACATAAATTTTAGCATCATTAAGTTCAAGTTAAAAAACAAAACAAAACCCAAAACCTTGTTCATATTTTTGATTGATTCAAACATAACTGATATCTTTTTAAATATTGACTCCTCTATCCAAATTAAGGATGTCTTTTCATTTATTTAACTCTTTATTTAGGTACCTCTGAGGAATTTTTAATTTCTGTGCCTTTCTTGTTATATTAATTCCTAGAATCTCAATATTTCATAGTAATTGTGAATGAGACTTTCCTTTAATTCTACTTTCTGATAGTTAATCATTATTGTAAAGTAACTGTTTTTTATATGAAATTTGTGATTAACCATATTAATGAATTTTTATTGTGCTAAATAATTTTTATTTGAATTGTTTGTAATTTTTAGGTTTATAATTATATCAATTACAAATTATTGTAAGTTTGTTTCCTTTTTGCTTCTTTTTTAATTCTCTTGTCCAGTTGCACTGGCTAGCATTTCCAAAATAAATATCAAATAATAGGGTGACTTTTCAATTTTACATTGTACTGAAGGAATTGGCCATAACTATAATGTAAGAAAACAAAATAAAGCTGTAATATTTGGAAAGGAAGAAGTAAAATTGTCATTATTTGTACATGACATGATTGTTCATGAAAAATTCAAAAGAATCTACAAATAAATTATAAAAATAACTTAATTTTGCAAGGTCACTGGATAGAAGGTCAATATAGAAATATATATATAGGTACTAAACTAGAAAATAAAATTTTTTAAATTACCATTTATAATAGCACCAAAAAATCCAATATTTAAGAACAGATCTAACAAAAGAAGTGTAAGACCTCTTCCCTTAAAATTAAAATATGACTGAGAGAATCTAAAGAAGACTCAAATCATTAGAAGAGACCCCATGTTTATTGATTGGAAAACTTAGTATAGTAAGATGTCAATTCTTGTCAAATTGGTTCAATGCAATCCTCATCAAAACCCAGAAAGTTCTATTGTGGAAATTGACAAGATGATTCTAAAATTTATTTAAAGTTCAGAGAACTTAGGAGAGCCAAGGCAATTTTGAAGAAGAGCTAATCTGGTAAACTTAATTTATATCAAGTTTTAGCATAAATCTTTAATAATTAAAACAATCTAGTGTTACCACAAATTGAGATAAATAGACAAATGGCAGAGAATACAGATCCCAGAAGAAGACCTGCACAAATATGTTTACCTGATTAGCTACATAGCAATTACTGCAATTCAGTGGGAAAGAAGTGGTGCTGGATCAATTGGCTAGACATACAGAAAAATTAATTTGAGGTGAATCTTAATCTTTTACATGAAAAGAAAACAATCGAGCTTCTAGAAGAAAACACAGGAGAATATCTTCATGACCTTGGAGTTAGACAAGGTTTCTAAAAATGGAACGTCAAGACAAACTGTAAAAGGAAAGATTGAAACATTGAACTTAAGAATTAACATTAAGAATGTCTATTCATGAAAAACACCATTTAAAAAGAGAAAAGACAAGCCATAGACCAAGAAATGATATCTGCAATACAAATCCTGAAGAAGGGTCTGTATCAAGAATATACAAAGAACTGCAAAAATCAACCAATTTAAAAATGGAAAGAAGACTTGAACAGACATTTCACAAAAGAGGATATCAAATGACCAAAAGTCAACAGCATTAGTCAGCAGGGAAATACAAATTAAAAATCCAAAGATATACTCATACATCCCACCAGAAAGGCTAAAATTAAAGAGCTGATAATGCTAAGTGTTGATGAAGATGTGGAACAACTGGAGCTTACATTGCCAGTATACGTTGGCACACCTACTTTGGAAAATTATTCTACAGTATCTGTTAACATTGAATACAACCATATATCTATAGCCTAGCAATTCCACTTTTGCTATATACCTAGCAGAAAGGAATGATTATGTCCACCAAAAGACATATATAAGAATACTTACAGCAGCTTTATCATAACAGTCAAAAACTGGAAGCAACTCAAATATTGTATAAATTGTAACATATTTACACAATAAAATGAAATAAAATACTGCTACATGCAATAACCTGGATGGATCTCACAGACATCATTTGGGGGGAAAAACAGCAGTCAAAAAGATAACAACCCCATATTATGAAGTTCTGAAACAGGAAAAAACATCAATGGTGATAAAGATGAAAAGGGATTAGCACAGGAGGATTGATTGACTGGAAGAGAGCACAGAAGAACCTTTTGAGATTAAGGAAATGTTCTATACCTTGATCTAGGCAGTATCTTATATATGTATTTTCTACAGCTGAATTATGTCCTCCTTCAAAGTCATATGTTAAAGTCCCACCCCCCAGTACCTAAGAATGTAACTATATTTGAAGATAAGATCTTTAAAGTGGTGATTAAATTAAAAGAGACTGTTTGGAAGGGGCCATAATCCAATATGACTGATGTTTTTATGAGAAGAAGGGACATCAGGGGTACAAACACACAGAGCAAAGGTCATATGAAGAGACAGTAAGAGACTGGCCATGTTCAAGCCAGGAGAGAAGTCTCAGAGGAATGCAACTCTGCCAGCACTTTAATGTTATATTTACAGCCTCCAGAACTGTGAGAAAATAAATTTGTTACTTAAGTCACCCCGTCTGTGGTATTTTGTTATGGCATCTCTAGCAAACAAATACAGTATTCATTTGTAGAAATTCATCAATGCATATACCTATGATTTATGTAGTTTCCTGTATGTAAGTTATATATACATCAATCTAAATTAAAAAAACAAAGTTTCCTCTGGCAGACAACCTAACTTATCCCAAACACATCAGTCCTACTCATCATTGGAAACCTGTATCATAGTTTATCCAGGATTTTCTGCAGAGCTCATCACTCTATCTGATTATCTTTAGCTCCACCTTAGCCTTTTCAGCTACAATATTTTGCTCTATTTTTCCATGACAAGAAGAGGAATGGGAGGGAGAGTGTGGAATTAGCATGATCTTGTTATTTTGGACACTTCAGTGAGCTGCAATTTAGAGTCCCATTTCTAGGTCCATCAGTAACTTTTTGTGCAACCCTGGATTTCTGCCTTCCCTACCTTGTACTTCTGCTTTCCTGTGTGGAAATGGTGATAATTATAATTGGCCAGACCTCCAAGGTTGTGAAGATTACTAAGATAGTATCTTAAAATTGTACAGAATTGGTGCTATACAAACACAGAAGAAGTGTTATTATTCCCAGTCCAATAATAAACATGGTTTAAAATGATAGCTTTTAAAGATCTATAATCATAATGAGAACATCACTTCCCCACCCTTGTTATGTTCCTATTTCCCATGGCTATAGGTCTCCAAAGCAATATGGTGGAGACACAATGACACATTATACTACCTCTTTTGTATGAGCTTTAGGAGTTACTGTTCTCTGATTTTAATATTGCCTATCTATCTATCTATCTATATATCTATCTATCTATATATTTTGCCTACTTGGAGAACACCTGCTCATTTTTAAAAACTCATCTAGAGTTATCTTTTTCTCTAAAGACTTATATGAACTCCTTTACTCACTCTTTGTTCTTGCTTCTCAATGCCCATGTTTCCTTATATGGTAATTCCATTCAAACAACAACTACTGCTACTACTGCTAGCTACAGCTGCCCTTTACTTAGTGTTGCCATGTTCCAGGCAGTGATCAAAGTTCTTTATATATAGTAAAACTTAAAATCTTGATAGCAATCATATGATGTGGGCATAAGTAATTTAAATGAATTTCCTAAGATCACACAGGAGGTATGTGGCAAAGCCAGGCTTTGAACAAGCTCTATCTTGTTCTAGAGTCTGTGTTTTGTGTTTGTTTTTCTTTTTCTGGCCACACCGCAAGGCATGCGGGATTTTGGTTCCCCGACCAGGGACAGAACCTGTGCCCCCTGTGGTGGAAGCATGGAGTCTTAATCACTGGGCCACCAGGGAAATCCCTAGAGTCTGTTTTCTTAACCTCTTTGTAATTCTACCTGTTATACTTCATTGTACTTGTTGGCTTTAATGTCCTTTTCATTTTCTAGATTTTTATTTTCTGAAGAGAAGAAACATTCTCTGGAGTATTTAGTGTCTTTCATACAGTAGGTATTCAATAAATGTTTGCTTAATAGGTAGACGGTTGACTGAATAAAAGAGACCCTCACTCTCATACTGGAAAGGTACCTAAAAGTTTGTGTTAAATGATCTGAGAAATAGAAAATTCCAAGGAATTCTGAAACAAGCCTTTAAAAGAGTAAAAGTATACTCTTTTGCACTGAGTATTCACTTCAAGATTTTTATGGGTTTCCAGTTTGAACTTTTATTCAGTTTTCTTTAAGTTTATCTGTATAGGTAATCAAGGAGAAAAATGACACCTACCTCACAGAGGGTGTTGTAAGGACTGAATGAAGTAATACATGTAATATATTCAGAGCAGTGCCTGGTACATAGAAAACCTTAAGGTATGCTACTGTCACTGCTATTTGAATCAAAGGCAGAAGAGAGCATCTGTTAAGTGCAAGGACTTTGGTGTTATACTGATGGGGTTCACAGCCCAGCTCCAGCGTTTATTAACTGTGTGATCCTGGGTAAATTACTAATCCTCTCTAAACCAGTTTCCCTAGTGTCTAAAATAGCATAATAGCATGTATCTCAAATGGTTGTTGTGAGGTTAAAATGTTCTAAGTGATATGTATAAGAGTACACTTAGAACACTTAATCCTCACTACAACTATTTGAGGCATATATTTGTATTATACTCGAGTAGTTCTAAGTGTTATATATTTACACATTCTATCTATCTATCTCCCTAACTATCTCACTTCAAACAGGGTCTGTCTGATATACTCTGATATGAGTATTTTGTGTTATTATAATGATGCATTATTTATGATGCCTGGCAGGTAATATTGTCAGTATCTCTTGACTACATTTACAAATGCGAAGTCTTGGATAATTTCTAGGTTTCCATTGAGTCTCTGGACAGCCAGCACTTTTAAACAGACAATGCAACAGGAAAAATACCACGAAATCATAGCTTGGTGACATCGCCTTAGCGGTCAACTAGTCTACCCCAATAATTATGTCACAAGGAGAAAGACATAAGCTAGACTGTGAATTATACACAGTGAGGTACAAAGAAGTGCCTTGGTGAGTCCGGGAACAAAAGGTAGTACAAAAGAGCTATATCTTAGAGTACTCAGTGGAATTTTGCTAGACAAGGGCTTAAAAAGTAGGCTTTATTTGTAGGCAGTGGGAAAATACCATAGAATTATATTCAGAAAGTGAGCAAAACGGATCTGTGTTTTATAATGATCATACGTGGAAACTGTGTGCAGACTGGATTATCTAGATTAAGAAACCAGAGATTGGAGAATTGTTAAGGAAGGTCTTCAGTAGTCCCAATTTGGAGAGATAATGAGGGTCTGGAGTTGCAGAGAAGTGGGGAAGATGGAGAAGAAAAGGTAACTCATTATGGGTAAGGAAGACAGAATCTGGTCTGGATAACTGATTGGATGTGGGGTAATGAATCAAGGATTTCCTTGAGACATGTAATTTGGGTAATTAGTTGGAATGTTGGGCCATTAAGTGAGATACGGAAGACACCCGGTTGGTTTGGAGATGCGCGTAGGCAGAGATGTCTAGGAAGTGACATCTATAGACTCTATGAGTCTATAGTTCAGTCAAGAGGCTGAAGATCCAGATTTGCCCATGGATTCTATGAGAAGAGATGAGGTAAAGGAAAGAATACTCAGGGATATTACCATTCAAGGAGTGGGCAGAGGAAATGGAGCTGGTGAAAGAGAACGAAGGGGATGTTAGAGAAATAGGAAGAGAATCGAGAAAGCAGTTATTAAAGCTGAGGTAGGGAGAGCTTTTCCAAAAGGAGTGTTACATTTCAGAGGCATCAAGTAGGGTGAAGACCAGAGAGGTCACTGGTGATATTTGTCAGAATAGAGAAGAGTAGAGTCAGTGGAATATTGGGTCTGGAATCTAGATCATCTGCAGTAAGTCAGGGCGGGAATGGGAAATGAGGTTATAAAGCCTGCAGATATGAACACTCTTTCCAGAAATTTGATTCACAGCCAAAAGAAAGAAGCCAGTGAAGATGATGGATTAAGGAGAATGTGAAGGATATATTTTAGGATGGAGATTTGAGAATAAGATTGAAGCAAGGTAGGAAAATAAGATCATTAAAGAAGCAAGTTGTAGAAGGTGATGGAAGGTAATTAATAATAATAGCTAACAATTATTGATTGTATACCATGTGCTAAGTACTCTATCTAGGAAGTGCTTTCCACAGGCTAATTCATTTAATCCTTATTCTCACCCTGGAGGCAGGGGCTAAACAGAGCACATACTCTTAACCCTTAGGCTGTGCTGGCCAGCTCTCTAAAATAGGCCGAAGAGCATAAGTAAAGGTTGATATGCACCAGTAAAGTTGTATGCTTTGCCCAAGAGGGGGCTCATTGCTTCTTTGGAGATCAGGCATCAGAAAATATTGATGAGTTTGGAGGCTAAGAATGTTTAAACCTGATGGCTCCTTCCCCCAACTTCCCCAGTAAAATAGGGCAACTGTTTTGAGAGGGAGGTGAAGAGACAAAGATGAGGAAGAAAGATCTGTAAGAATCACTACAGAACCTGGGTTTCTAATAGCATTAAATAAAAAGTCTTCTGAGTAAAACACAGTCCTTTTACCTTAAAAAAAATGTGTGACTTAATAGAGTAGATATGACAAGTGCCCAAATAACTACAATATCAGGTAGCATGTGTGAAGGGACATAATAGACATAACTATATGAGGGTTCACCCAAAGGAGATACTGTATCTGCTTATGAGGCAGGAGAATCAAAAAGTATCTCCAAGTATATTTGTGATACTGGAAAAAGAGAGTTTCAGCAAGCATTCCTAGAGGCTTAGTATCCCATTCTTTCCAACAGACAGCTCCACAGCTCCATAAGAGCAGGGTTGTTCCATGAGAGAGTTTTCAACAAGGATTTCAGGGAATTGGAGTTGATGGGAACAAAGCACGGGGGAAGGAAGAGTCCCTGAACAGGGAAGGATGGGAAGGCAAGGGTTGAGAGCACTGAACCTGTTTTCCAACTAAAAAATGTCAGCCACCTCTAAGATTATTCTCCTCTTCTTCCTCCAGCTCTTCTCTAGTTCCTCATTATTGAGTGCTTATCAAATGCCTGGTACTTTACTAAGCTCTCTATACATTGAATGTATTCAATCTTCTCCATAGCTTTTGTGAAGATGTGATCCTTTCTACTTTATAGGTGACTTAGCTGAGGCTCTAAGAGGTCATGTTACTTGCCCAGGGAATTCCACCCAGATCCATTTGATCTTTATCCTTGCTTCTCACACTGCCTCCAATAATTATACAAACAGCACCTGGCATGTAGGAGATATCTCATACATTAATAATGATGATAATAATAGTAATAATAATTATTAATGGATATATATCCAACAACACGTGGTGCTTTGGGGATTTATCAAGATGTTAAAGTGAACAGAATCCAAGGTACATTTGTGGGAGTGATAGAAAAGGAAAAAGTTTATTTGTTTATTTATTTTTAGCAAATCCATTGAACTTAAAATCAGGCAGTTTTAAATATTTACACAAATTATCCCATTTAATCTGCGTAATGATCATACTTGGGGAGGGTATTATTATTCCCATTTTACAGGTGAGGGTACTGAGTGACAAAACAATTACCCTAACTGGCCCAGGCACACAACCAATAATTGGCAAAGCAAGGATTCAGATCCCAGGTAATCTGGCCCCAGATCCATGCTCTTCACTGCTTCACTATGCTGATTCTGAAGGTTAAATGGAGCCAGAGTGTGGAGGACCTCGTACATCCAGCCAAGGAAGGCACACCCCCTCTCAGAGCACATTCCCTTTCTCTTTCTCAGATCAGAGTTTCTTCCATGTGTCTTACACCAGTGATTATTTACGACTTACTATCTTGGCTAATAGAGCCATTGCATCACCAAGATCCTTGGACACACCTGAGATTATAAGCTTTACGAGAGTAAATCAGTCCTTTTTGTATTTGCATCCCAGCACTTGCCACGGTAAATGTATAATAAACCTTTATGAAATAAGTGAAAAAAAGTATCATCAAATCATTCAGGCTTCAGGTATCAGATTTCCTAGAAAGGTAAGACATATATCAGAAGTAGGAATTTTTACCCATAAAAATGATACAATAAGATGAATAATATTTATAAAGCAACTTGACACTTTGTGTAGAGACAACACAATATCAAACAAAAATATTTTAGGACTCAATCTGCAGCTTAGCTAAGCCAAAATTAATTTTGTTCATTGAATGTCTTTTCCTAATGTATATTCTTCAAGGATGTTCTCAAAACACTGTGAAATCATGCTTAACAATTTCTTCCATGAGTCATTTGACTTGAAAATTGATCTTCAACTTGGAAAAGCCTTAGTGGCAGATCCAAGCAAGGAAAGAATTGCAAAGATTGAAGGCTTTATTGGAGGGAGTTTGACCCGAGTGAGAGTAAGGTGCTGAAGAAAAAAACAGAGTTGAGTGTATGAACTAAGTAGTAGCTGAAAAACACTAAAACAGGGCCTGTCTCAGAATTGGCAGGAAAAGGGGTTTCTGAATGATTGTCTCCTGAGGGAAACATGGGAAAGCAGGAGTTAGGCCCCTCAGCCCAATGACAACATGATTTCTACTCACTTCCACAGCCTTATGGGGTTCTGTCTTTGATAAGTTCAAAGGGCATGGCTGACATAAAGGAGGTAAGAACCTAGGCTCTGAAGTGAGCTTTCGAAAGTAGGCTGCATGAGGGCAAGGCCTGTGTTGGGCTCACTGCTCTTCCCCAGGGTCTAGATCAGCCCCTGGCACTTAGGGGAGTTCAGTACATATTTGGTGATTGAATGAATGGAGTGTTGCATCTACTTTAGAATCTTAATTCCCCACGTTACTAGCTCTGTGGCCAAGGGAATATTCGTTACCTTCTCTGAACTGGCTTTCCCCTTTTAAAAATGATAAAAATAGTACCTACCTCAAAAGTTGTCACGTGCATTAACGGTGACAACATATGTAAAGCATTTCATGGAGTGCTTGGTACGTAGGAAGCAATATAAGTTCTTGTTGTTGTTGCTGTAATAATTATTGGTGTTATTATTAGGGGTTATTTGCTGCCATGTATCTGACATTTGGGGAATTACCTGCCCTCCCTCACTCCCAGTCATCCCAGTTTCCGTTGGCTAGTGGGAAGTAGAAATATGAAGTTCCTTGACTTTCACATATTTTATTCTCATACAACCTTTACTCTCCCACATTACACATAGATGCCTGAAGCTGTTTTTATTGGAGATTGTCCTTCATGCTGAGCTGCTTAGTGATGATTCTGAGCTAATTTACAATTAACATGGGGTAAGGACCGGGCTTTGGTCCAAGTCAGGGCCTATTCTCACCCCAGATGGTCTAGGGCTGATGTTAAGTCTGAGCTCCTCTTCTTGCCATTGGCCACCTGTGGGGGGCCTTCTTGAACCCCTGGACAGCCAGGGACTGGGACATGTTCGTTGGTCATTCATTCATTCAGCAAAATTTGTGTGCTGACTCTGTGCCATGGTGTTGAGTGCTGTCCACACATCATAGGATATCTGTCCAGCCTCTCCTCCCACTGCCACTGTCTCTGGGGAGGAGCAGATGGAAAGGAGCTTGTGAGCATGACAGAGCACAAGGTGAGATGGGGAGAGCAGTCGTGAGAGGACGGGGAGTGGGGGAAGCAGTCAGCTCAGACCCCATTAGGCTTATACAGGCTATGAAAACACGCTAAGAGAAAAAGCCCTTTCCTCCACCTCTGCTCCAGGAACCCAGCATGTGTGACCTCTGAGGTTTAAACACTGGAGGCATGTCTGCTCTCTGCCGAAGCTTCTTTCAAGCCTGGGAAACAGCAGGGTGCTGGCTGGCTACTTCAAGTTGTCAGCTGCCTCCCACCAGAGGTCTCTGGAAACCTATAAAGTTTCTTACCTGCCATTCCGGGTTGCAATTTCAAAGAGACAATTTCATAAGAGACAATAATTAGGTGTTTCATAGTTCTTTGGGTTTTTTGTTTGTTTGTTTGTTTGTTTCTATCTGGGAACAGAAATCTCTTCCTTTATAACATGCAAAATGTTTGTTGAGTGCCCACTTTGTGCCAGGCTCTGTGCTAGGCACTTTGTAACATTATTTTGCTTAATGCTCACCACAAACTATGAGGTTATATTATCACTTTTTAAAAATTTTTTAAGAAATAAGAAAAATAAATATCAAAAAGGTAAGTAATTTTCTCAAGTTTATTTACACAATTAGTAAGACTTAAAGTTGGGCATGAATAAGCCTAATGTCTGAAATGTATGAGGAACGTGAAAGAAAAAGTGAAATGGAGAACTTCAGGGCAGGTGCTGATGTGTAAAAATGGAGGGGTGGCGGGGTATTTATTACTTAAACAAATTCATCGGAAGATCAGGTTGAAATACTGGTCCTCCAAGCTCTGGGTTCTACATAGTTCCTATCCAAGGTTAGCCTGTGAATGTGGGGGGGGAGCTGGGAAGGGTCTTGTGTGTATACACGAAACAAGACAATGGGACTCAGAGAAAGAAGGGAAGGGTGGTTCTGTGTGGAAAAAAAAATAAGCATTTTAAAAGAAACTGAACATATATATATTCAGGGAGTATGTATATATATATATATATATATATACACACACATTCAGGGAGAGAGACAGAGCGAAGGAGAAAAGTGACGCTGAATAATAGAGTGTGAACCCCAAATGCCTGCTCGCATTCACAGGCACTAACTGTGAGAAAATACCAACAACGGAGGAGCTGCAGGGATGCCATTTATGGATAAAAGCTATTTATGAGAAAGAGAAGCCTCAGAGTGGGACTATTACTCTTGTTAGGTCCCTCTGAGAAGTAAATTACGTGTTGGAGTAGGTAGGTGCAACTCTTTTGTATTTCTATGTTACATTTACTGCGATGACAATAATGATATGCCACCCTTGGCTTCCAAAGGGGGCTTTCTCAAATTGAGGAACTGAGCCTCGCTCTGTGCAAGTTGCTGTGCTGGGGCTGTGAGAGACACAAAGGCTCAGGTCATATCTCCTTGTTTTTAAGGAGCTTGCCAGCCACGGGTGACAATACAGCACATATATAGAGATAGTGTGCAAACTTCAGCGCAGGAAAATGTGTCAGATAGGCATTTAGTCAGTGAACGCTATACAGGAATTGGGGGTTGGGAGAGGGGGAGGAATTGCAGTGAATCCACCTTCAGTTAGATATTCATTTATTCATACGTTTGTTCACTCATTCATTCATCCATTCAATAAATATGCACTGCAATCTTTATGACCTTCCATATGACAAACCCTTCAAATAAATCAATGGATAAATCAGGATCCCCATCTTAAAGTCTAGTGACTTGGAGTTGGAATGATCAGTTTCAGTTGGCAGAGTTGGACTGCATCCTTGGATTATCTGTCTTTTGGACAATGTACCTAATGACTCCAAAAAAGTGTTTTACTGGTGATTGGGTGCAGTTTTTAGAATAGAATATCTATATTTAAGGTTCACTGAGTGTTGTTCAGAGTTCAGTACTAGATGTTGGCCTTATTAGCACTTTTGTCAAATAATTAATCACCCAGACTGATCCTAAAATATGCTTCCAAAAATAATTATAACATGATAAAATTTTAAAGCTGAGAACAAACCAATTAGTGAACAGTTTCTTCTAAGTGTTCCTAAATAGAATCATCATCATCATCATATCTTGCGAGAATACCATGAGGTAGTTACTATTATGATCTCCATTTTACAGATGAGAAACCTGAGCCTCGGAGTGGGTAAATGACTGTGTAATGGTTTATGGTGATCACATATAGCAAGAGGCAGAGCTGGGATCTAGGCTACACCCCAGATCCAGCGGACTCAAACACTCATGCTCTTTTCTACGCATCTGTGTTATTCCCTTGGGAAATAAGGATCCGATAGTCACTTTTAATATTCATAAAGACATAATAGACATTGTGAATTTTTTAAAGCAGTTCATGGTGATGAATATTGCATGTTGTCTGCCCTGCACTCAGTTTGGCAGTATTGGTCATCTCAGGCAAGCTAGAAGCATTTATTAGCAATTAGAAATATCTCTTTTTAATAAAAATGGTTATATAAGTGCCTGTTCAAAATAGGGGATCATAGTTGTGGGGAACCAGTATTTTATCCCAAGCCTCTGGTTTCCAGATGTGGACACTGGAACATAAGGAGTTAAGCCAGTTACTCTGAAGAGATGCATTTGGGAGATACAGGGATGGGGTGTGTTGTAGCAGTTGATAGAAAAATGAGTTGAGGACTCATTAATCTTAAATGAGTAAACCAATGCAGCTAGCCAAGAATATCTTATGGATCCAATTCAAACTTGAAGTGCGTGGGACACCCATTTCTTTCTTCTTAAATAGTGAAATGTAATATCAAATGGAGAGTAAATCTTGATATTGAATCCTGTCAACCTTACTTTAGAAATATCCCTTGATATTAAAAAAAGGAATTCTAACCCTAAGGCATTATTATTAAAATGTGTGGAAGTTGCCAGGTTGTTGAGATGAGAACACAGAATGTGGAGTTAACTAGCAGTAAGGTGAGAAGGACATCCTTACTTCTTTTTATGATGCTCTGGAACCAATTCTGACAGGGAAAAAAAAATGATGTAAGATTCTGAAAAGGTAAAGAAGGAATGCAAAAATAACCCACGCTGGTCTATCTATGTTTGGGTACCAAAGTGTTGACCGCTATTGTTCACAACAATTCTGTCTGTTTTTGACCATTTGCCATTTGATCTGCTGTTCTTTAAAGTAAAGACGGTTAATCACTATTCGGTGAATAACAGCTAGTCTGGGGCTCCTCCAGGTCAAGGGCAAGTGTCTTCACATCTTGGTATCCTCAAGTACTTAGAAAAGAAAACTTGGGACAAGTTAAGGGCGCAATATATGCCTATTGGTTAAAGGGTTAAAGGAAAGAATAAATAAATAGCAACTGTATCCTCAGAACTGTTAAAAACTGTTAGACTCCAAGGAGATGGAATTTTATATATGTATGGTTTGGCACCTGTCCTTAAGGAGGTCCTGGTCTAGCTGGAGATTAGAATCGAATACTTCTATTAAGTGTAACCTGCATGGCATCTTCTATAAGGGCACTGAGAAATCAGGAACAAAGTGGAGGAGGAGACAGGACTTGGGATATTCCCTTGGCATGAAGAGGGTGTAGGTGGAGGCGAGGGACAAGAAACCAGGCAAGTAAGGGGTGGTGGGTGGTGGAAACTGTGTATGTGTGAGAATAGGGTGTTACCAAACCAAGGGTCTGTTGGGCAATGTGAGCTATACTGGCCAAGTGGCTAGTTTATGTAACGTGGAACAGCCAGGCCCAGGAATCTAGACTTGATGGAGCAGGAAATCTCTAGAGTCCCACTTACCTTTCCCCCTGGAAGTTAAGCATAAATATAAATATATCCTTACAAAGAGAGGACAAACATTGTAACTTAATATGTGTTCCCTCTAAGGCAAATAAGGTCTCAGGCTTTTGAAATGCACACCGTGGGCTTGCTTTCACATTCACTTATTTATTCATTCCACAAAACTTTACAGAGGACCTACTAGAGCTAGAATTTTGTTAAGCACCACGGGGGGTACAAAGATGAAGAGCACTCGGTCCCTATCCCCCAGGAGTTTACAGCTGAATGGTGGAGACAAACGTGTACACACAAGTCCTTGCAATAGGAGGTAAGAACGTAAACACAGGAATTGTAGGGGCTTAATGTCCGGAGATATTAAAAGGAGGTGGTTTAGAAAGTAAGAAAGATTTTTCAGGCGAGCTGGTTTTTAAATGAGGTTTAAAACTCCGATGGGGTAGAATATATTTTCTTTCAAGGCAAGAGCCAGGGTTAAGGCTCTGGAAACCTATGGAGTGGGGGGATAATGTGGTAATGAACAGTGGCCTGATCTGGCTGGAGCGCAGGGTTCCCCAAGGGGTGCAGTGGGGGGATTTAGCTGGCTATTTGCCCAATAACGAGGCTGGGATCAGGCAGAAGGAAGCCCAGCTGAGACTTTATTCCGCATCTCCGTGCTTTGACCTAAGCATCTATTGGGTCCCTTTAAAAGATTCTCCTCCTCTTTCCTAAAGAGAGTTCTAGCAGTTGGGGGTGGGGACCATTTCCTAAAGTCAAGGCGTAAGTTAAAGGTCTGCCGAGCTGCCCACGGGGGATTTAAATCTCGCACCAGAAGAGGAAACGTGTGGGAAGCGGAGTAGGGGGAACCCACTAAAGAACAACATCAACCCCCAAACGACACGAGCCCCTGGCGGGACAGGTTGCCTTCCAGACCCGGGAGCGGGACACCAGCACCCGCCAGAGCTCGGAGCCCCGCACTGGCGGGCAAGAGGGAGTGGAAGAGCGGGAGGGAGGGAGGGAGGGAGGAAGCGCGAGAGGGAGGGAGGAAGAAAGGGAGGGAGGCGGCGTCATGTGATCCGCTTCCCTGCTCCTTTAAGCGTCCACAGGCGGCGGAGCGGCCACAATCACAGCTCCTGGCATTGGGGGAGCCCGAGCCGGCTGTGCCGGGGGAATCCGTGCGGGCGTCTTCCGTCCCGGTCCCATCCTCGCCGCGCTCCCGCACCCCTGAAGTTTTGCAGCGCCCAGAAAGGAGGCGAGGGAGAAGGGAGCGCGAGAGGAAAGGGAGCAAAAAGCACACCCTAAAACATTTATTTCAAGGAGAAAAGAAAAAGGGGGGCGCAAAAATGGCTGGGGCAATTATAGAAAACATGAGCACCAAGAAGCTGTGCATTGTTGGTGGGATTCTGCTCCTGTTCCAAATCATCGCCTTTCTGGTGGGAGGCTTGATTGGTAAGTGCGAGAGCTGCAAACTTTTCCCCCTTTCTCTCTTTTCGGGCCCCTTCCCTCTTTGCCTCTTCGGCTACTTGTTACAGTATCACTGCCTTGCTTCTATGATCTAATTAGTCCGGCTATTGTGCTTAAGAAAGCAGAGCTCCATGGGGCTCCGTGGGGCACAATCCAGTCTAGTGGCTAAGAGAAAAGGAGGGGGAAAAGTTTTGGCCTAGTTTCAGTATCCACTTGAAAGGAAGGAGGGGGGTAGCGGGGGTGGGAATCTTAAGCATGGCGACGGATCGCGCGAGGAAGCGCTGGGTTACAAAGTTGATTGCCGCTCCCCCCGCTTTTTCCCGCGTTCCCCCCCTTTTCCTCTCGCTTCCCTCCCAATCAGCTCCCGGAGGGCAACGTAATCGACTTTATTAGGAACAACTGAAGAGTCAGAGAACTGCGCCCGGCGCAAACCCAGAGAGCCCTGTTACAGGGCTGTGATCTCTGCATGTGTAAACGCTTTGGGTTGTCTCAGCTGGGGGCTGAGAGTTTGCATTTCGGGTCCCGACCTTCGTGCCCTCAGCTTCCTCGTCGCACTCCCATCCCACGCCCCGCCGTGGCCGTCCGCAAGGTCCGAGCCTTGGCCCGGAGCCTGGATGGGGTGAGGTACGGTGGGAGAGAGTCCTTGGATGGCGCTGCGGGAAGTTGGAGAGGTCGGAGGGGAAAGGCGTATCGGAAAGGTGTTGCTTTTGGCCTCCCGCCCTCTCGCGAATCTCCCCTCCCCCACTTCTTAGAGCTCCGAGAGCCGGTGAGTCGGGAGCCCCGGGTCCTGCCTTGGCGCCTAGGAGGGCGGCCTGCGCCCCCGCCGCAGCCCCCCGCAGGTGACAGCTCCCCCCCCCGGGAGACCTCCCCTGGCGTGCATCGCCCGGACCTCTCGAGCCAAACACGCTTCCGGGTGAAGAAGATGGTTTCACGGATCTTCCACTCAAAAATACTCCCTTCTTCTCGCCGTGTCTCCATCTCCATCCATCCTCCCGCCTCTCCGCACACTCGCTTTCCCCTTACCCTCGAGATTTAGGACGTCCCGGCGCAAACTTCAGCGCCAACTTCGCCACGGGTGCGGATGGGAGGCTTGGCTTCCGTATTTCGCAGATCTGTAAAACTTTGCGGAGTGGAGAGTCTACGGAGGGGCTTTCTGCGCGCGTCCCTCTTCCGGAGCCCGCGCGGCGCGGGTGTCGTCGTGGTCGTGAGAGCTGCACAGGCTTGGGCACCTCGAGTCCTGTGCCTGGCGTTTTGTCTCCAGACTTGGGTTTGATGGGAACAAATGAAAGGGAGTCTGGTTTTGTAAATCACCGTAACATCCAAGCTAATTGTTTAAACAAAGGAGAGTGGGTGAACCTTCACCAAGGAGAGAAATTTCTGGAGGAGATCGTGCCTTTCGCTGTGTGTGTATCCACAAAGCAGAAGGAGGTTCGGAGTTTTCCAAGCTCATATCCTCAATTTGGGTCAAACAGCTTAATCTTTTTATTCCTGGAACCCTCCCTCCCACCCCTCCCGTTAGGAGCTCCTGTTTAGCTACGTGCAATCTCCATGTTTCCCTGTATTGGATTTTTCGAGGCTCTTAATACATTCTCTACTGGGAGCTGAAGGCAGCCTTCTCTGTGCCCTCACGGTGATTATGCAGCGGTTACAATTACACCTCTTGTCTCCCTTGATGAGCAGTTGCAGTTAGATGCCATTGGATCTTGTGTGATTTCAGTGGCAGACCATAATTAAAATTTCTTGCACCTTGTGCTTTCAGAATTAAATTGGCCTATTATCCCTGTCTGACCTTCATCCTCTTTGAGGTTTTTGCACAAGCAGTGAACCATTACACATAGTTCCCTGGTATTTGTTGGTGTGTGTTTCTTTTTCTAAAGTTGATCTAGCCCGTTATCCACTGTTGTAGGTTTCTTAGGGCACTTCTGGAACTAGCATAATTTCTGGAATCTTAGTACTGTGGAGAAGGTCCAAGGGCACTGGTGAATGGCTGCTGGACATTGGAGTTTCCATAGGATCAGAACAGTTGTATGTTCAAAGAGGGGTTTGTTTGGAGTAAGTGGTGCCAAGGGTTGTTTTTCCCTGAGAACTTGATTAGTGACTGTATCTGATAACAATCTCAAAAAGTTAGTGATAGGTCTCGATTCCCCTCAGTAAATCAACTGATTTAATTCCATCTTTACTTGAAAAAGAAAACTATCTCTGTATAACACTTCTTGGGGGAAATTGTTGTGTACGTTGACCTCTTACCTCTCCTCCTTCCTCAGTTGCCAAGGCTGTGTCCCTAGTTCTGGCGTGAAGGCTGAAAAGATCAGATCCGTTTCACCGCAACACTTGAATAGTGGCTTAGCCTTTACCTCAACCAGTTATAGAGTAATTTTTTTTTCTGTTAAACAAATCTAAGAACTTAGGTATGCTATAAGACCCAAACATGGGAAATAAATATCAACAAAAGGTAAGTGATATGTTTTCCCTCCAAACTTCCCTAAACTGGAAAGCAGGTGAAACTAAGCAAAGGATGGAACTTCAAGAAAGTGAGTGAGTGGAATCAGTAGCTGAAGAAGAAGTGTGTAGGCTGGAAAGTCTAAGTCCAGAAACCTCCTCTTCCATGCTCCACAGTGAGAAGAGAACTTCTTCACTGCTCAACCCTATTGATGTGTAGGAAGTCCGGTGTCTTGGGTGTGCAGTGTCTTTCTAATTCATCAGCAGAGGCCAAGTGAGAAAGTGAAATCTTCACTTTGAATTGGCCTCGGTATATAATGTTCCTTTTTGATCACTGTTGTCCTAGATGAAAGGAAACATGACAGCCTAGAAAGGGGAGGATCCGAATGGCAAAGCTCCTGATGGTAAGGGTGTAAGTACTCCACACACGCAGAGGCAAAACAAAAACAATCAACCACCACCCCCGAACAATAATGACAAACCATGCACCCAAGGTGACAGGCAGTTTTTCAGTTAACCAACAGGCTTCAGTCTCCTCATTGGTAGGTTGATGAGTTTGAGATTCCTTTCAGTTGTGAAATTGTATGAATTTTTCAGTGCTTAAGTTTTATGTGGCATTCAGGCTGGTGTTTGGTTGTAGCCTTCTAGAATTGATGGGGAAAAATTTAAACACTAGGTAAAAAGGAAATAAGAGGGATTGGGTTTTGGTTTAGTCAGCTTAAATCCTCCCCTGCTCCAACAGCCTTCTTAGAACCAAGGTTTTTTTTGTTTGTTTTTGTGCTTGTTTTGTTTGTTTGTTTTGTGCCAGGGTCTGTATACTGCTAAGCCTTTAATGGGATTTTTCAAGAAGTCTCTGGAAAGCAATATCTTATGTGGTAGAATTTGGGGTACTTAAGAATTCAATGAATTATGCCATGCTTTTGTAAAAACTTTGAGTCATTATAAAATCATGCATCTGATTGTTTTCTTATGTATTGAGAAGGTTTCTTAAGTGGCTAACTTATTTTGTATTTAGAATTCATTTAAAAATTTAAGAACCCCTGAAGGAAAAGAAAATATTTTTAGAGATATAGCTTAATCTTTAGCCTCCTTAAAAATAAGCCTGCAGAAAATTAAAAAAATAATTTTCCTTTGATTTCACGTTTGGTGAGTTTAGTTCATGGAGAAGCAGCTGCAGGGGTGGTGGAAGGGGGGAGGGGAAGGAGACCATGTGTGCTGAAACAACAGTGCAGCCGACTAAAAATCATGAACTTGATTCCCTGGCCTATTATGTGCAATTTGCTCAGCTTCAAATTAGTCATGTCTGGGAGATACAATGGTTGGAAAAGCAGGTCACCGTTCCCACCTGTTCTAAAACTGGTAAGAGTATAAAGATCAGGGTTGGATGAATAGAAAATTATTGCATTGTTTTAAGCATACCCGTAAATTAGAATATTCCAAACTTAAACCCAAATAAGTATCAACAAATTGCCCATTATTATTATTTTAGGAAGGATTGCTTTCTTTCAAAGGCTTAGTATGTTAGCAGCCTTTTCTTGTTTTTTATTGCTGAGAGTATTATATGTGTGTATACATGTATAATACACATACATATACACACGTATAATCAGTTTTCTCAATTTTAGCATGGACTTATCTACTGCTTTTCAATGATACAGCCGTATTATTGGGCTATTATTGTTTGAATGGAAACTATGGATGGTTTTGATTGTGGTCCATTCATATGAACAGTTTTTGTTTCTGCTACTATCACTTATTTGAAAGGGGCAGGATTTTAAGAAATTTAATAAAATTACAGTTATGCAGAGTATATAAGTGTTTGCTTCTCAATATATTAGGTTTTAAACTTGCTGTGGTATTTATTACATTTTAACGTATATAAATAATGCAGTACTTGGCAGTCCTGCAGTGTTTGGGTATCTGTTGAGAAAAGAACTAATGAACTTGCTTTTGGTTGATGTTACTCCACAGTTTTCTGTATTTGATTCTTATTTTGTAAAATTTCATATCTGACTAAACCATGTCATTTTTTTCTTTGTTAACTATCAGAGTATCTAATACGGTTCGTAGAAGTACTGTGCAACCTCAAAATTTCTTTTGTAAAGAGTGGGAAATTTTTTGTAATTGAAATTGCATTATTTGACTTTTAAAAAACTATCTAAGCTATCTACTTGGTTATTGCAACAAAGTCATGCTAGTGCTAACAGTCTCTAATCATGCTTTCATCTAATCATTCAGTACAGCCTGTCTAGGCTTCTGTTGGAACTTTCCCTTTTCCCTGTTCAAAGTGAGAAACATTTCCTTGAGATAATAGTGTGGCTTTGTAAGGTTTTCAAGTCCCCTGCCTGGAACCCAGATCTAGACTCAAAGCCTTTCCTAGCTAGTTGACATTTTGCAATAATGCAGCCTTAAAAAAATTTTTTTTTTAATCCATGTAGACTGAGGAAAGATTCTTACCTTATCTTCCTCATAAAGGTGTTTCTATGGAGATTTAGAATTTGGAATTGTGTGAAAGTCCTTAGCTTAGAGCTCATGTATGTTACCTACCTACTGTGCAAAATATTGATTAGAGCCTAATGTGTACCCAGCATAGTGCTACAATGCTGACTAGGGCTTAGGAAAGAGGGGACTTGAAGCCTGAGTAACCTCGGGGAGCCAGAGGTAGAAAAGAGTCCCTCTTAATCCAAGTTCACTAGCTAAAGGTTTCTTATGATGAGGTTTTTAATAGCATGATAATTCTCACTGACTTACTGGGAATTTGAGAACATGTGAAATGAGAAGCCCTGTTAATTATGTCATCAAATAGTTATATTAGTATTTCATCTTAACATATTAATATAACAATATAAATAATACTAAACATGTGTTAAATATGTACTGTGTGCCAGACTTTGTTTAATTTGATTCACGCAAAGCCTTGCCACATTGGTACTGTTGTACCCATTTTACATATAAGTAAACTGAGGTATAGAAAGGTCTAGAAGAATTGCTCAAGATTACCTAGCTAGTCAGGGTCAAAACTCGGATTGGATTCCAGTCAATCCAGAATTATCAACCATTAGGTGCTCCTGACCCCACTTCCCAAAGCCTTGCCTTCTAGGGCTGAATAGAAATGGTTTGAATGTAGACAGACATGATAAGTAACACTGTAAATGCAACTAATTTCTCATTTCTAACCAACAGGTAACATGTTAAAAGAAAAAGTATCAAATCTGATGATAAGTGAAATGGAGTCCAGCTGTACTTAATAAAGCAGAGCCTTGACCCAGCTAAGGGAGGACAACTTCTGAGAAGTCTATATATGCCAGTCCAACCAATTTCTTACAGGTTCTAACCAGTACCCATAATTCTATGAATAATCCAACTGGCTGAGCAGCCAAGTTCATTAGCCACAAAGTGTTTGAGTTCTGCTGCCTTAAGGAAGATTACTCAAATTTATTTTATCTAGTTAGTGGTTTTAACATATTTATACAGTTATATAAGTCTGGACTTTTTCAAAGGAAGAGGAGAGAAGAAATCAACTGAGGTTGGAGAGGTTTTTTAGAGAGTGTGGATTGGCAGTGAGAGCAGTTGAAAGAAAAGCCTCTTACTGAAAGTTGAAAATTCAGTTTCCCCAAAGGATAATTTTTGTTTATATACACATCCATGCATAATAATGAGGGCATTTCAAACCGGAGGCTTCCACGCTGACGCTGTGAATAGGTACATGTCCCATTGGAAAAAATGTTGATGGATTTTCTCTATTGAGAGATTTACTACCCTCAGTTTTGATAGAGACTCTAAGAGATGAAGGGAGACAGAGAGCATCAAGACGTGAAAAGATCATGTCTATTTCATTTGTCTTCTGTTTTCTCTGAGGTGTTGTAGCGGTGGCACAATAGAATAGACAAGTGTGCCAGATGTGTATGGTTCCCAGAAAAAGTGCCTGGATGGGGATGGGAGTGGAGAGGAGGAGCTTGAGGCACTGAAGTTCTCAAACTTGATGATGAAATGTTTTGCGTTTTTCCCTTTTCATAATAGGGCTAATCAAAAAGAATTGATAAATAACAGAAAAGAGCAACTCATATGTTTTAGAATACAGAAATCCTAAGGTTCTTTAGCCCTTTAGCACTACCTCTCCCTCCCCTCCATCCCTCCCACCCTACCATGTTCCACCCATAATTAAATTTTGTTGAGGAGTGAAAGCAATAATCAGAGTGTCATCTGACCAGTAGTGAGGGATTTGGCTAATTATGATTTGTTGCTGTTTTGAAGATTTATTGGGTGACTATGGAAAACATTTTACATGTATTGATTCACTTAATGAACATAACAACCTAGAGGAGCAGGTACTTTCTCCAGTTTTCAGATGAATGTGAGGCTCACTTAAGGAACTTTTCAGAGTTAACAGAGATGGTAAATAAGAGGGCTGGCATTCAAGCCCATGATCCTGAACTGAATCAAGCCATGCTCTCAAGTCTAATGCCACTCTCCTCCTATTGTTCCTTCAATTTCTATGGGAAACAAAGAGTCAAGTGTGATGAAACATTCTACACAGATTCAATAGAAGATGAAAGCTCAGACTAGCTTTTTCTGCTTCTACGCCTTTCCCAGACCACATACTCCCATCACTGCCTGGGTACTATTCACTGACCTAGTTACTTCCTATACAAATGATCCCAATTCCTAAAATATATTAACCTCCTTCACCAGCTATTGTAAGTGTTGGCCAGTGCTTGCAGGCCATGCTGAAGAGGGCTAAACCTGAGGAAATTACACCCCAGCTCCCCCCCACCACCAAAAGAAATTATTACACACAGCAAAGAGTAACTGAGGGTTGTAATTGAAAACTTGTCAGAGAGTTGCTTCGACCTGAATGCCAGCTAGACTTAGTATACACAACAGGTCCTGAATATAGCTGTTAAATACAAGAGAGGGGAATGTGGGTGGGGAGAAGGGAGATAGGAGTAGAATGTGGATTCAGGAAAGGAAAATTAAGGCCCCTATAAACATATGAGAACGTCTCTTTGGGACATAACTTATGCCTGGATTTCCAAAGTCTACTTCCTATGTCACTCCTCCCAAGCTGAGCTAGTGTTTCTCTCTACTTGCCTGTTTAAATCCTGGGCCTTCAAGTGCAGTTTCTGCTCCCTCTTTTTCTTTTCTACTCTCTTCTTTTAATATTCCCTGGGAAAGGGTGTTCTTTCTTCACTGGCCCACAGGAATTATAGGGCCTTCTTAATCTTCTAGTTAATTCCCTGGGTTAACTAAGAGGCTTTATCCATAAATACACATTTCTAAGAAAGCAGAAGAAATTGAAAGAAGATGCCAAGTTATTACATTTGTTTCGGCAAGGCATGATGATTTTTCTTTATGTAGAAGGTAACCGGTCTGTAAATGATTGGTTCAGTTTTTTTGTTTTTGTTTTTTTCAAGCCCCAGACTAAGGAGGTTAAGCTCATGAGAGCTGGTTGGGGGCCAGTTATCTGCTGCTTTTAGTTTTGGACTGAGCCCCTCCCAGGGAGAGAGTGCTTGGTCTCAGGGCAGCATCATGTAGTGGAGAGGAACTTGGCTGTAACTCTGCAGACGATCTGTGGTCTCCGTGATCGCAAATAAGTCACAAAAGCTCCTTGGTTTTCACCCTCAACTGTGCTGTGGGGCAGAGGCCTCCTATTTCATGGATGACTGTAGTGAGGAATCCACTATCACGAGGATAAGGCACCCTTTGGGTTTCTCATTGAGCCAGGCCCACCAGAGATCTGATTCCCAGAGGACATTTTGCTGAAACCATCTGCTTAACTTGTATCTGTTTCTCCTACTTTTCTTTCTCTGTACCTCTCTGCTCTTAGATCTGGAAGAATTTAGCCTTGATGTCATTTATTTTCTATTCTTTTTCTTTCTTGAGTCACCACCACTTTGTCAAACACCTCCAGATTCATGGATCTGTTTAGGCAGAGGGAAGTGGATTGACCCAAAGCATTACTCATTTTGGGTTTGAAGGTGCCCAGAGAGGTCATCCTGCTTTCTAACATGAATTCCCATTATAACTGTATGTCTCAGAATGAGCCTTCCCCAAATGGTAGATATTAATATTGTTGCAGATAACTAGCTAAAAAGAACGTGAGTCTAAATCATTGTCCTAAAGCATGCACATTTTGTTCCAGGTTAACTACTTTTGCTTTATAGGCAATTTTAATAGAGCTTGGTTATGCCATTTTCTAAGTCTACAGCAGTTGGGACAATTTGCCACAGAAACTCACTGGCAGCAGAGAGATGTAGATGTGCGGTAGGTACCATGAGGACACAGGAAGAGAAAGGGAGCATGCCCCGGGTTCTGGGGTCTCTGGATATAGGCAAGTCATTTCACACCTAGCAGTAGCACCCCTTCCCCCTCCAGTGGCATCATTACATTATAGGCTGGGGTATGTTAATTGATTCCACTCTAAAGCTTTGTGATCTTATCACTTGCCATGAGTGCAGCTTTTTGGATCCGCTGTGTCTGTCCCCTTTGGTGGTATCTGGCCTGAATGGAAGCTGTGAAGCTTGTTGCTATTAAATTGTAAAGATGAAAGGGCCTTGGAGACCGTCTTGTCCTACCTCCGAGTCCCAAGAAAGGGAAGGGGCTCAGTTTACACAATTAGAGGCAGAGCCTTGGTTTAGACTCAGGTTCTAATGCCAGTCAGCCCTCCAAGCATATATCTCTTTCTGCGTTTCAGCGTGAAGATCATCTGATTTCCGTCGTATAGTTAATGTGCAGAAAATTCCCAACTTGTGGTTCTTAAAGCTCTATTGACTTTCCTGTTACTTGAAAATAAAGTAGCAATAAACTTTACTGTCTTCTGCTTGCCTTTGTGTACTTAATGTTCTTAGCTAATTTCTGATGAAGCAATGGGATTATATGGAGTGTTAAGCTGTTCTATGTGGATTCTAAAGAATACCACATAATAATAAAAAACAAAAATAAAGCTAAATTTCTTCCTTGTTTGCTGAGCGGGCGGTACATCCCCTTTCTCCTGCTTGAGAAAATGTAAATTTAAAACTTAAAACTGTGCACTATGGTCCTTACCAATCCAACCAAAAGTGACATACATCCACATGTTTAAAGACTTCGTCAGTCTAAAGCTTCCTTGTCTAAACGTCTGTGACTAACTTTTGTGCTTTCAGGAGATGTTTGTGGCAGGCATAATTCTGAAGTTGTAGTGAGTTTAGGGGAAGTGACATGCCCTGTATTTTCTGGGTCTGTTTTACATACGGAAGAAACAACAAAGTTGCTCATCCTTTGTGTCTGCCATTTCTTCACTCTGAAGGTAATGGCAAGTAGAAAATTCAAATTGCCGAAACAGGGCTTAGAATGTTGAAGGCCTTATGCAGTTGTGTCTGACAAGCATATTTTTGTGATTTCAGAGCTGCCAGTATTACAGGGTAGATTCTTCTACTTCTTTTATTTTTACTGAAACTAAGCAGAGTCACAAAGCACTGTTTTTCTGCGTCCTCTGATTTAGCTGTGATGAATTTTTTTTTCTTTTAATTCTGTCTTTAACATGCTTGCCTTCAGGTGATCCCAACCAAAAAGTTGGCATCCATATTTGTGAAACCCAGCCCACTCTCAAGGCAGATCAAGCCTTTTTTCTGTTCCCTTTACTCTGGGTTCTTATATATTTTATCTGCTGTCATTTAGGTTAGAACTCACCTGAGAACGAAATGCCTCAAATGTAGAAAAGACACATCCCCACATTCCTTTCTTTGCTCTGCTCTGTTGAGCTAGTTCTGGCTTGTGTGAAATGGGCTCTGAGTTCAGCCCCTGCGTGCCTGGGCAAAAGGAAGTTGTAGATAAGATTTTTACTGAGGCTTTGGAAAGAGACTGCACCAGGGGCCTTGCTGTCACTTAAAGAACACATCTGTACTTAGAAGGGAGCAGCTTCTTCTGAATTGTGAGGTGGCAGTGGGTGAGGTGGGGAGGGGCTTGTGACAGGCAACTCCAGGGCCTTGGACATACGTTCAGTCACCCAGTCTCCTAACTGTACAGCGTTTGCATGTTCACGAGCCAGCCTGTGTTAAATCCTCGGCCGGCATCGTTCTTTGAACATGCCCAAATGGAACAGAGTTATGCTCTATGAGAATGTGGTGTTTCTGGATAATAGTTGATGAAAGAGAAAGAAACAGAATAATTTGTAGATGCCTAAGATTTTTAAACTTAAAGTATGCTAAGGTCCCCTTTCAGTTAGCATCTTAGTTTTTTCTAGAGATTGGGAGAATTCTCTCATGTCGCTTCTCTACCCCGCCTGCCTGTTAGAAAAGACAAAGAGGGCTTCCCTGGTGGCGCAGTGGTTGAAAGTCCGCCTGCCGATGCAGGGGAAATGGGTTCGTGCCCCGGTCCGGGAAGATCCCACATGCCGCGGAGCGCCTGGGCCCGTGAGCCGTGGCCGCTGAGCCTGCGCGTCCGGAGCCTGTGCTCCGCAACGGGAGAGGCCACAGCAGTGAGAGGCCCGCGTACCGCAAAAAAAAAAAAAAAAAAAAAAACAAAGAGAGAAAATATAGTTTGGGGGAGGGATGAGCAGTAGGCTTGGGATTTGAACAAAATCAGCACTAGTATATATTTGAGAAGACAACATTTCCAGGTCAGGATGTGGTTAGGTACTGATACCAGCTCTGTCCAGGGAAGCCGCCAACTCTGCATCTCACGTTAGAGTAACTCTCCCAGCTAAGCAGTGACGTTACAGGAATTTGGAAGTTGCCTTTAATGACTTGCGTTTCTTATAAGATTCCTAGGAAATTGTCACACTGCAAAACAACATGGTGTTGGCTCAGGGTTTTCCATATGATGTTTCTGTTCAAACAATAGACTTACTGATTTAAAGTGATCAGATTTCTAACTGCTGGCATGCGGTTTTTGGGTTGATCAATGGGTGTGATCCAGTTTGTTATCAAACTTGGACAAACCATTTACATTCTATGAGCCAGCCTCAGTTTCCTCGTCTGAACATAAGTTACCTGTGCGTATGTGCTAGATCCATCAATGTATGTGAGACATTTCCCTGAATTAGAAGTCGTCACTAATTAACTTTCTAAGGATGGTTTTGAGTCATCCCATGTCTAGTTAGGCTCATGGCAGCTTATTTCTGCCTCTTAGTGAATTACATAAAATTAGAAACCCAGCAACCCTGCTTCATAGCCTTCCCATTAAGCGTAATCCATGCAAGCCAGCAGTTCAAGAAGCATGTCATCCACACATTTGGTGAATTAGAGCAGTTAACTTACTTTTTGATCCAGTTAGTGATAGTTTTCACCAGGGTTTAATTTGAATCTTAAATTTTGCCTTTTAAAATGCTTGCCAGTATTCACCGCTGTTTATAGCATATATAGCCCAGGTAGCTTGGCTTTTAAATGAACACCACTCTATATGTGGAAGAGAGATTCCATCCATGCTTGCTGCATAGCAAATCCCAGTTGTTCTGTTTTACATTAGAAAATTGAAGTCATCATCCACTGGGAAATGTTTTTGCTTCTAGATATAATATAAAGGACAAAGACCTTTGAAAGTCAAGCTTCAAGGAAAGAAATGATCTTTTATAAAATATTAACTACTTCTGAAACCTTAGCTAGAGTTATCACACTGTATTATAAGGAATTATAAAGAAAAATAAAGTTAAAATATAATCCCTGTAAGACTATAAGCTACATGAGAGCAAGAATGGTCTAATGTGCTCATCTTTATCTCCAGTGGTTACCACAGGGTAGTGCAGTGTAGGTGTTCAGTAATACTTTTTGAAGAAATAGATAAATGCCTTGCATTTTGGACCTGTTGCAGGGGTAGCTAAAATGCTTCAACTTTAAGGTCAGCCCTAAAATTTCTAACACTCTATTCTGGGCTATTCTTTTATAATTTAAATGAGGGCAGGTTTCTTATTACTTACTTGAACTTAAAAGATTATGTCACCTTCATGGTTTATATGATTAGATTTATAAAATTGTAAGTTTGAGGAGTTTTGGGAAGGGACCTTTTCTTGTTATGTTGTATAATAGAAACTAAAGTGCAGAGAAATTGCAATGAAAGAAGATTTGAACCAAGTTTCCTGACTGCTAGGGGAGTGTTTCATTACCTATGCCTAGTGTTACAGTGATTACTACTAGGTCTGATTTATGTATTCGGTCTTTATTTGGCCATAAAGGCAGCAAATTGACTGTGGTTATCCATACTAGCTGATAAAGTTTGCTGGGAAAAAGGAACACACCCTAGTACATGAATCTTGAATATTCAAATGGGAATGTGGAACCATAATGGAATTTTGTGATTTGTTATCTTTAAGAAGTAAGTGTGTTTCTTCTGCTCCCCGAGAGCTGTTTTTTAGGGGCTTCTTTAAGAAGCTCACATAATTTGCTTAATTTTCTATAAACTTTTAAAGATGGAAAATTCATCTTTCAGAGTTTCCCTTCTAAGAGTTTTGCAGATGTATTTATGGTTCTTGTTAGAGATCAGTAATGTATTTATGATGTCAGCTTTTATAACTGCCCTTGACAAGAAAGCATAAGACATTCAAATAACCACCTCTGCATCCCATTGTGTTCAGCTTGTTGATCTGGTGGGTGGGAATGAATTCATCCACACATTCTTCCAGGTTCCTGAACTGTACTGAAACATGCTGTGTGGAATAGGTGCCTGCAGGCAAAGAGGAGCCTGGGCCTGCTGACTTTCCAGTGGAGCCAGGTGGAAAGGTGGGAACAGAGATTTAAGAAGCAGATGTACACTGAAAGGGAAGGAAGCAAAAACCAAGGAGAAAGCTACGCAAAAGCTGGACTTGGACTCTTCTTAGCCAGACTTTCCAGCTAGAGGTGGAAGCATTGGGGAGGGGACACAGAGCTGACACAAGAGTCAGGGGAGAGGAGGCGGTGGTGATGGAGAGAAAATGGGCTTGAAAGAGGCGACAGGAATTCCTCCTTGGCTGGGTCATCACATCATCATGCAGGCCTTCCCTCTAAAATAATGACGTGTGTGTGTGTGTGTGTGTGTGTGTGTGTGTGTGTGTGTGTGTACGCTATGAACCTATCCACTGCTCTAAAGGCTAGGTAAAACCACAGCGGAAATGGAAGTTTGCTATTCTAAATATAAGCAAGAGTGTTGCGTTCAGAAGGACTGGATAGAAATCCTGGCTCTACCCCTTGGTGGCTAGGTGGCCTTGAACAAATGATTTAAACTCAGAGCCAGAGTTTCCTCATCTACCTCTTGGGTAAAATGGGAGTGGTAGCGCTTGTGACATTGCTGTGAGGATTAAATGAAATAATCTGTGAAATGACAAGTATGTGTACAGTAACTTGCAAATTGTAACCACATAGAATATGCTACATGTTATTTTATTATTAGTCTTATTCTTTTAACCCAAGAATGATTTCCCAGTGTTAAATCACCCAGAGTCCTTTGGGAGCTGACATAAAAGGTTTTCTGCCTGCTCCGACCCTGGACACAATGGTTCAGGGAGATGTAGGTGGCTCTAGAGTTGGGTTTAGATTGCTTGTGTGAAATTATAATCTAGTGACTATAAACATGCATTTTTGTCCCCTCCTAATCTTATGTGTTTTTAAGCAAGAACACAATGATATTAAAGGAATTAAAAGCAAAGAAAAAAATCCTCCTAAAATGCACCATTTTAATACAATTCTGTGTTAATTTTTTATTTTTTCACACTTCTGTGACTATTTCCAATTTTATATAAAAGAAATGTAAAAGCCTAGTTAGCAGAGGCTCAGACGTTTATTGTTTATGCCTCTACCAATTATGTGTTTTCTTTGGAAATTCAGCAGTCAGTTCCTCCTCTCCTTCTAAAACTCTTCTCTCATACTTAACTCAAGATTGCTTGTTGAACCATTGAACCATGGGAAATTCATTTTCAAAATCTGCTTAATTGCTGTGAGACTTTTAATTTGTTCTGGATGATGGTGCTAATGTCTGGGAACTGGGACCGAAGCCCTCCAAAGTTGTTAATTCAATCAGCCACTGTGCCCTTGCCATGCCTAATGAAGGGAGGGGGGTATCCAGACCCCTCTCACAAAGAGGCTGGGTCCCTCCTGACCACCTCGTCAAAGATGAATAAGAGGGACCCCACAGTTAGGTCGAACACTTGGGGCAAATTACCAGGGTGTCAGTCCACATTATCCAAAGCCCTGGGTTGTGCTTTCCCAAATAATTATTCAGTTGGTTTTATGTAGGAGCCCAGAGTTTTAAGGCATGGTTTTTGTGTGCATGTGTTCACACCTGCTAATCTGCAAAATTCTTTAATCACCAGCGTCTATTTGGCTGTGTCTGCAATCTGTAAGATCATAAACATCACCCCCAGACTATTGATATTCCTGTTAACCACTGAAGTTTTCCATGGCGAGACTGGTGAAAGCTTGCTCTGTCCTCATGATAAATTAGCTTGTTTATTCCTCTTCTGCTTATTTCTATCCTGCTGTTGGTTAGTGTAATGAAGCAGAAGTCCATTGTGTATGTTCATTGGGTAGCGATCCTCTGGCACCAAAGGGGGTAATTGAGTAGAAAGGCAGAATGCTGTTGGTGCATGGGAGAAGTTAACACCACATGAGGTCACCAGGCTTCAAGCTTTAATCAATGTGGACACAATGCAATTGAGATTTTGAAAAGGGTTTGTTTATAGTGTGAGAGTAAGGGTCAGTAGTTAATTTGAAATGCTGTAGGTGTGTTTTCCTTGAACCAAGAAGGTACAGAGCATGTGTCATAGAGGATTGTAAATATCCTCAAGGGAGGGATGTAATTGGGGTGGAGGCTTAAAAAGAAGGGAATTTAAGAACTTCAGTGTGCTTATTATTGACCCATCCATGTTTCATTTAAACTTTTACCATTCTTCACAATGGGAAAAAGACTGTAGGAAAAAACCCTATAAAAGTCCATAGTACAGAGGCACAGCCCTACCAAGAAACAACTTTTTTGGTTTTTTTAGAGCAATGCTTTCCTTTGGGAAGATATTTGGAGTGCTATAAAATATTGCACTAAGAGTACTTAGTAGTACTAATATTACTCTTAGTATTAGCTGCTAATTCTCAAAGAATTCCCACTCTCAAAAGTTTACATCTTTTAGGATTTTTACTTGCCGTGGCTTGAATGAGATAATATGAAAACCCTTAACCCCTCTACTCATTTATGCTGCTGCCTCTTTCCATTTCAGGCTCCAGTCTAAACCAGGCATGTCTGTCTGCTTTTTGGATTATCTTTGACATTTCTCCCCATTATTTAATTACCTAACTTTCAACAGCTAGAAACACCATGCTATTATAATCACTATTCCAATTTGAAAGTAGAGAGGGCCCTATCCTTTTGTTGCAGGGAAACTCTGCAGACCAACGTCTGATTTTCAGAAATGACTACAGGAAAAGAATGTGAAGGCTAGGCAGAGCCAAAGACTAGACATAGACTCAGAGATGCTTTGTTAAGTGCATGTTAAACCTAGGTGATGACTTCATACTCCTAATACCTCATATTTGTATAGTGCTTTTATCCTTCTTCAAAGCACGTTCATAGAAATGATCTCATTTGATCTTAATAACAGCACTCTGAGACAGGTCAGTCCACCAGGAATATTCACATTTTAAAGTTATGGAAACAGAAATGGAGAATAGCTGGTTTGTGGTTAGTTTTGTTTGAGAAGGGTTGATTTGGTAAGATTTATTTGTGGTGGAGTTACTCTGAGGATTTGAAGATTAATTGCTACTTGATGATATAGGATAAAGTGTTGTAAAAAGCTTAGTTTTTTAATATAGAGAATTACTTCTTACAGAAGTTGCTGTATATTAACCAAACATTACTTTCTGAGCTATCTTCTAGGACAAGTACATGTCACCTGTGGTCCATCATGTTGAATTTCCCCATGTAACACACAGCTGCTCCCTTAAACAATTGTTAAGCAAACATGTCAAAAATATCTCTTTGAAGGAACAACAAATTTTAGCCTGTTGAAGGTGTCCAGATATTTTGACCTTTCCCTGGGCAGATCTGGGTCTTTAGAACCCTATGGAAAATCTTAAAGAAGGAACCAGGGAGCACCTAGAGATGAGAGTGAAATTAATTTCGTAATTTTAGCTAGTAAATGGCGCTGTGGTATGGTCACCCACTTAGTAACTCTTCCATGGTATGCCTTTCTCCCTTAAAGTCATGCCAACAAATACGCATTGAAAAGCCATTTTTGGTGTTGGTATGATAGCCCATAGAATGGATTACCATAATTAGTTTACCTAATCTCCTACTGTTGGACATTGATGTTATTTCCAGTTTGGGGGCTATATAATAGCACTACTGGGAAAACTTCCCTTGTAGTTAAATTTTTATTCATGCCCTTAATTATTTTCTTAGCAATTTCACTTCTGTGAATTTATCTGAGGTCAAAAATCATGCCCATTTTTAAAGATTTTGATAATCTCCATCTCGCCCTTCGAGATCAATGATAACCTCACATATACCTCATAAGTCAATCCTGGGAGTGTCCATATCCCTGCATCTTGGCCTGGGCCCTGGGCATTAATTTTATTTTTAAAAATTTTGCTAATGTGCCAAGAATATTTTTTTCTTTTAATTTACATTTCTTTGATTACTGGTGAGGGTGAACCTATTTTCATATGCTTATTGGCTACTTATACTCTTTTGTGACTTGCCTGGTTGTTTCCTTCCTTTATATACTATTTTCAAAGTTGATCATCCTTGTAATACAACTTGTTAGAGATTAGGGAAAAAGGGAAGATTTACAGAGGAGGATGGTTCAGCCTAATTCTGTTGATAGCAGGATCCTGCATTTCCTTTGTGGTACCTCCCCTTTCCCACTCTCAGACCATGAGCTTTAGGAGAATCTTCATCTCTGACTCCAGTTATGGACATGTGACCAAGCCACAGGGGACACGTGGCTCAATTTAGTTTAATCAGAATGAAGTCTGAGATTTGTTGTGGAAGCTACCAGGAAGAGATGTCCTCTCTGTTTATTACTGAACTGAACCCAGATAATATGAGCCTGGAACTGCTGGAGCCCTTCCAATGAAGTCTGAAAATGAAACTAGTAAAATATGATAGAATTCAGTGACCGTAGAGAGATGAGATCTGTTGATATAATTTGATTTCTCAAAACAACCACTATCTAAAGACCATACTGTCTCTGGACATTTTTCATCCTCACCTTGCTAATTGATTAATTTAATTTTTGCTCAAGCAGCTTTGTGCAGGGTTTCCTTTCTTTTGCAACCAAAAGACCCAGACTGATTTACTTACTATGCCTTTGGTTTAAAGATAGGTCAATGGAGACTGCTGCTATATCGTAGAAGGTGTATTTGGAGAGTTTGCTCATGTTAGGTCTTTGGTAACAAATAAAAAATAAAATTAGGTATGGAACCAACTTCTGTTAGGCACAGCTCTTCCAACTATAGCAATAGTTGAAATGGTGTGTGTGTGTGTGTTTGTGTGTGTGTGTGTTGTGTCACGGTTGGAGCACCAACTGGCTGGTGAAGATCATTAGTGACAATTCTTGGAACTTGGCCAGGCTGTTGGCTTTGAAGCAAAGCTCATTGCAACATGTACTCCTGCTGAGCTAGATGTGTGTGTGAAATGGATGGCAAGAGGATGTCCCAGCAGCTAAAATGAGGTTCTTGATGGCATCACAGGAGAAGCTTAATGACTGCCCAAGCAGGCTAGTATTTGGGGGGATGGTTGGGAAACTTGAGTAGGTATTATGGTGACTCGAGGTTTCTTTGGGGCATCCAGAAATCTGTGAGGCAGAACAAAGGATGAGCTGGCACATGTTACTACAATCCCTGAGCTGGGTTAGTCATGGGCTACAGAAGGAATGCACACATGGATCATGCCTTTGGGCAACTTAACTTTGATTAGAGAGATAAGAGCGATAAAATAAGACAGTCTGTTGTCAAGGTCAAAGTGGGTGAAATGGACTAAGTGCTCTAAGTATTTTTTAGATCAGATATAAAGATTTTTTTGAAGAATTAGGGAGTTTGACCTGGGCCTTTGCAGTGTGGGTGGTCATTGGAAGCACAATTTGATGTACATAATTCAAGACAAGATTCACGTCATTCAGGGCACTGAATTAAGAGCAAGCTTAATAGAAAAAGCTATGAGTAGAGTATCGAGAGATCTGGCTCTAGCCCCATTTGCCTCCTTAGACATATCATTTAATCTCTCATGCTTCTTCTTGCCTTTGATTATTTGCTGAGTAGACCTGGTAATGCTTTCCCTTGGCAAATAAAGACAGAGGCATGTCTTTCTCAAAGCCAAATACGTTGGCTTTTTCCACCCATTTCTTTTCTTTTTTTAAAGGCATTAAAGTAAGTCCTCAGAGTCTTTAGGTTACTGGCAGATTAGAAGTTTGTTTAGATGGTGATTAAGGTATATCTTAGAACTTTGCTAAATTCTGGGGAACATACAGAGGCAGAAATCATGATAATCTGCTCATCTGTCATGTCATGGAAAGAAAACGTGAAGTTAATGAGTTGAGATCTCAGGGAACCTATTTCTCACCAGCTATGAGACTAGGTTTGCTTTTAGTATCTTGTCTGTACCCTACCATAGATCTGTAAATCGG
This sequence comes from Aethalodelphis obliquidens, assembly GCF_003676395.1. Taxonomy (NCBI): domain Eukaryota; kingdom Metazoa; phylum Chordata; class Mammalia; order Artiodactyla; family Delphinidae; genus Aethalodelphis; species Aethalodelphis obliquidens. Next base: position 5,651,811 of record NW_020837957.1, on the reverse strand, counting down.
TAAATAAGAGGATGTGTATGAAGGCAAAGCACTTATCTTTTGTAATGTACCAAAGACAAACGAGGTGGCACCGTTTTAGCTGAGTAGGCAGGCAGGACATACATAAAAATATCATTAATAAAACAGAGCATGATGTGGTAAAAATATTAGGTAGTATTAATTGAGCACTTACTATGTGCTAGGCAATGTGCTAAGTGTTTTATATGCATTATGTTGACCCACTAACATGGTTGAGCTGGAACTAGAATCTTTGTTTCACTTGCTGTTTTCATGTTTAAAGGTCTAGAGAGACTGAATGATCCTTAAAGCACTGATTTGGACTTCTTTAACTCAATAATTGTATTTTCTTTAAAAACTGTAAGTTCGAAAAGCAGTGGAATTTTGGGGACAAAACCTGGGGGTGGTTGTAAATTGACCAGAAGGTTTACAAATACCCATAAGGACGGGCATTGTGTTAGACATTGTGGGCAAATCCATTCAGCCTAGGGCCTTCCGTCTGTATTTCCCTTTGTGAACTCTTTTGCTGAATGTCCCGTCATCCTTTGTGAGGTGAGGTCCTGTTCATCCTGTCTGCTTTCACGACATAAATGTTTTAGGAACTCTCCACAGACTGGCTGGATTGTCTCTTTGGGCTATGAACAGATTGTGTGGGTGATGAGACAAGTAGGAAAAGACTCAGCAATCAAAAAAGGGGGGTGGAAATCTCTTTCTCTGGCTCTCAGAATGGAGCTTGGACACAAAGGGAACTTCGTTAATCATGCCTCCTTTGTAATCAGAATGGTGGAGGCATTTTTTTTAAACCACTATTATTTTGTCCTTTGTCTCGTCTGAGTGAAACCAATTGTTAATAGCTAATCGAGGGGTTAAAAATTTCCCAGACATGGCCAGGCAGAATCAACTTCACTTGATAAAGTAGTGGGTTGATTCTGGTTGGAACACCAAGTCAGGTGTGGTGACAGGCTTCTTGCAGACATGGTGCTGGTCTGATAGGATACCCTTGTCCAAGATCTACATGGTGGCAGCTTTGTGCTTAGTTGTTGAAGATTTCATGCATGTGTGAGAAATGGGGAAGACATAGGTAAGACTTGGGGGTTTTGGTGAGTTAGGATTCAGTCACTTTGTAGTACTAAGTCCCTAAAACAAGCACTGAGTGGACAACTCCAAACATCTCAATTTACTGAGCAACTTGGAAGCTTACTTGTTTAATCTTTCTGTAGTTGCTTTCTTAGAAATCAAAGGAGGATAATAATCTTTGGTACCCACTTAATGGGTGTAAAATAATGAGAATGTAAATGCTTTGAGCGCCCTGGAGATGAAGAGATAGGGAAAATTCTCTTAATGTATTATTCATATATAATACGGTAAGATGAATCAGTATGGTTTTTTTTTTTGAAAACCTGTTATTATTTTAGCACCTCCTCCCTTTTACAAGGGAGGTTGTGTGCCTTAGCAGAAGTTGACTTTGTCATAATTTTATTTGCCAAGACAGGTCCAGCAAATTTACAATGTGGTGGGTTTTCCAAGAGGAAAGGTTGAGGTTAGCCCTGTCCTATCCATTCCCTGAATCTGGTGGTGAGTTGTTTTATAACGAATTGTTGGTTGAGGGCAAGTCGAGGATAGTGAAACCAAAGGCAATATCAGTGTTTAGAAGAAAGCTGTCAACTGTTATTCTAGCTATTCCTTACCTGGATGTTTGTCTATTTTCTTTAAAAAATTGAATGGATTTTTAAAATCAGATAGTGAGAGCTGCCTGTAAATTCCAAGAAAGAGGCATCACAGTGTTATTAGGGTTGGAAGACAAAAGAAAGAGCTGCTTGATTCTTGGTCCTTTTTTAAAAACCCTACTGCCCTACCCCTTCATCTATTCAGAAGAGAAAAACATCCCCCACAAGGTCTTCCCCTCTCATCTGGTACGACCTAAATGATATTTTCTTCCCAGGCAAGATGGGAGTCTACCTCTCCTATTATGGCGATGAACTAATGCTGGTGCTTTTTGCCCAATGGAGATCCCCACCTTTCCCACCCTCCATTTGTCTGTTTTCAGCAGGAATCCACAATTTCCCAATTCTTTAGAGAAACGGAGATTCTTGTTTTGTAAGGGGCCTGGGAATTTGTCTAGTCTAACCTCACCCACACTGGGGTCTCCCCAACACAGACGACCTCCCTGGCAGCACTTTTTCCATTCCAGTGACGGTTGCTCAGTAGACAATTAAAATTGTTTAATTTTTCAATCTAGTTGAAACACTGTGATGGTTAAGTGTCCTTTCTTATAATTCAATGGAAAACTGGTTTCCATTACCACATTGTATTTTCCACCCATGAATCCTGGACTTTCCTTTTGGAATAATCTAGAATATGTGCTGCTTCCCTTTTGTTAGATGGTGGCCTTTCAAATAATTGAAGATGACTATCATTTCTCTCTGACTTTCCCTTTTCCAGGTGAAAACACCGTTGTCTGGTAAGATTCCTTACCAGAATCTTGCTGTCCCTGTCTGGTGATTGTATTCCCAGTCAAGATTAAGTTTACCTCTGCTACCATGGCAACCAGCTACTGCTTGTTGTTTCTGCTTAGAGGAAACCACCATTTTGCTGTCTTCAGTAGAAAATCCATAATTCAAAAATCAACTTGTTAGTGTCCTTAGAACAAATACGCCTCTATTACTGGTGATCAGCTTAGTTCAGAGAGCACTGAGTTCTACAACAGTCTATGTGCTGGCCTCCCCATTTTAACTCATGTAACTCACGCCAAATGTACTTCGCATACATGTCTGCACTGGTTTTTCTCATTAGGAGAAATAGTGTGACCTGAGACAGAGAGAGACTCTGGACTCAGATGGATTTAGGTTCAAACCCCAGCTCAACCCTTTATTGGCTGTGACCTTGGTTGAGTTATTTACATTTTCAGAGCCTCATTTTACTCATCTCTAAATGGAGATAATGATATCTACCACTTACTGCTGTATAAGAATGAAAATCAATCCAGTTAAATCCCCTAGCCTACTTCCTGGCACATATGAAATGCCCAGCGATTGGTAGCTGTTATAATCATTTACAATTTGTAGATGACAACCTGATGCCCTTTGCAGCCAGTCCAGCATGCAGGCAACTGTGATGGTTATGGATTATTCAGAGCCTGGAATCCCCGTAGTTGCAAATTCTGAAAAGGGAGTGTCGCAAATTGGCTTAGTGGGGTATGAATTTTTCTCCGAAGCCCGAGTGATTGGGATAAAGCCGGGGTTCTCAACCAGGAGTGATTTTGCGCCCCAGGGGATATTTGGCAATGTCTAGAGACATTTTTGATTTGCACTACATTCGGGAGGAGGAGAGAAGATGCTCCTGGCAACTAGTGAACAGAAGCCAGGGCTGCTGCCAGATACCCTGTTGTGCCCAGAAGAGCCTCCACATTTATCCAGCCCCAAATGTCAACAGTGCCGGGGATGAGAAACCCTGGGGTAGAGGGATGGCGGCAGTGTAGCCAGGAGTATTAAGAGGGAATAGGCATGTGCAGCTGTCTGATTGTAAAGAGCCCAGGCTTTGAACAAAATATTAAAATAAAATGATGATGAGATAGTGTAGGTGTAGCTCTAGCCTTGTATGGTCAGCCCCATAATCCTAGCTTGCCTTTCTAAAATGTCAATCCTGTCCATCTTCCCAGTGTCATGTGCTGATTAAATAAGTCCTGCCAAAGGTTTGGATGACTTTTTTGCACCTGTTAATCTGTTTTGTTTTTGTTGCCCCCATGTAAAGACATGACTAGCCTAATAGAGCCATCTTGAAGTAATGATTCTGTCAAAGAAATAGGCAATCCCCCCAAAATGAATTTAAAGTCATATAATAAATTCAGTTCTCTATTCATACTGTGAAACATGGTAAAGAAGACATATAATCTGTAGCACTACTTCTAGAAACCCCCCTTTTCTTCGATGCTTCTAACTTCTCTCTTCCAAAATACCCCTAAAACCTCCTCTGGTAAAATTCCCCCCCAGCCCAAGCCCATCTCTTCCACTTGTCCCTTTTCTCTTGATTGTGTATCATGAAAACTCAAAGAATCCATTTAGCAATAAGTTGAACCCCTGCTGGGGGCTGGTGAGGGCCTGTAACAGAGCAAGCAAAACCAGCATTCTCTCTATCTGCAGGGAGGAGGCAATGGAGTAGGGAAGACCCACATTAATACTTTTGGCTATAGTCATTTTCTAATAAGTTATGGAAATAACTGTGAAAAAAGATGTTATGAAGCCCATTTCACTGAAGAGAAAATTAAGAGCTAATCCTGTGTTCAAACAACAGGCTGCTTAGGATATCCCTGGGATGTTTCTCAGGGAAAGACATCTTAGATGTTCAAGTTAAAATTCTGATAGAATCATCTCCGGTTGCTGAGAACCTCTGTTTTTAATGACCCAAAATTCAGACCTTCTAGTTCCTTGAATGTTTAGATAAACACATCCCTGGTGGGAAGGAGGGGGAGATAGGATAGAGAGAAAGGAGCATGTCACCATCTCCCACCAGATTATTCTTCTCCATCTGCTGGCAGCTTTCTTATTATCAGTAGTTAACATTCATTAAGGCCTCACTATGTACAAGGTACTGTGATAGGCTCTTTTTACTAACTAGTTTATCTTTACAACAAACTTACGAGGTGGGTACTCATAGTAAACTTTTCCAAAGGAGGAAACCGGCATTTTGTAAGGCCATGAAAATTGCCCAACTAAATTGCTAGTAAGAAACAGAGTTAGATTTGATCCCAAGTTTTTCTGAGTCTAGAGCCCTTGCTTTTAATTTCTCTTGTTCTGTTTTTGTAGATGCCTACAGCAACCTAAAGAACCCTTTCAGTGAAAGCATTTCCCTTGCTGCCCTGTAATTGTCATTTTCTCTTATGGAACATTTTTTCGTAGAGGGTAAATTTTGAAATCTATTAAGAACCCAGCAGTTTAAATGAAAATCTGAATGAATGTTATGAATTGATGTCTCGTTAGCAAATTTTGTCCATGATCTTTTGGCTTAGGGCAGTGTTTGCCATGACTTCCATTTCTTCTGAATAATAGACTCAGCTCTGTTGAGCCTATTTCTATCAACCTGAAAAACAGAGGTTGGACATACTCCAGATTATTTCATTGTGTTGGAATGTCTTTGTGTTGTTATACTGCAAGTGTATGGGCCATTGGCTGGAAGCTGGAATGGAGTTTTGGGTTTTTTTCCCTAAACGTTTTCATTATGATTAGGTTGGACCACCTTCCCATAGTATGTATTACAGGGGTATATTTCATCGTGCTGAATATATCAGTATGAAATTTTACATATACAGTTGGCTCTAGCTTGCCTTTGCTTTCTGGAATAATTTGTTGATGTCAGCAGTTGTTGGAAGATAGAAAACACCCAGAGCCCATTTCGGCCTCAATAAGCACCAGAGAAGAGTAGGAGAGTACAGTCTTTTCCTCTAACAGATGTGAAAATACAAGGAAAATGAGGGGAGAAGGGGCTAGATGGGCAAGGCATGGCAGCCTCTAGTGTTGGCATATACATTGATCCTAATTTAAAAGGGTATTTTTCAACCTTAAAAGAATGACTTTCACCATAACATAGAACATATAAATTCCCTTTACAGTCGAAGAATTTCTAAGTTAGGAATGTCTAGCAGTTAAAATACTGCCCTTTACAGTTGACAGAACTGGGGCCCAAGATTGGTTGAATACCTTGACTGCTTAGTGGCATATCCAGTACTAGAACTCCGCAATCCTGATTCATCGATAATTCATGATAATTGATAATTCATTCTGCCAAGGTTCTTATCCTCAAACTTGTAGTAATTCAGGATAGCAGACCAATTTGTGGCCCAGAGTTGGAGCTCTAAATGTCTGAAGAGTGCTCATAGAATATAATGATGGAGAAGGCCCTAAAGGCTGTCTTTCCATCCTCATCCAGTGCTCAAATGTCCTCTGTGCTCTTTGCACTTACCAAGTGTTTCTAGCAGGAGCATTTGTACTCACACAGGTATGAGTAACTCATTGTGTTCAACTGGTCAGGTTAACTTCGGACCATCTGATTTCTATTGCTCTCAGATTTCCTTCCTTAGAACTTGCAACATTGGAACCACCTAGAATAAATCTAACTCCTCTTCCAAATCTTAGTCATTCATGTATTTGACCTTTTATCTGTAACACCCCCTGCATCGTACAGACTGAGCTCTTTAATTTAACAAGCTCTACACCCCCCGCTTCTTTATATTCTGCCTGTCATATGACATATCACTCATTTTCCTTTGATTCCTCTCTTAGCTAATGACATTGCCATCCATCTGCTGCCCATGCAAAGAACTTGGACATCCTTGACTTCTCTCTCTCACTCACGTCCTGCGTTAACCAACAGGGCCCACAAATTCTTCCTCCTAACTAGCTCTTCCCTTCAGTCACAATTGCATTTGCCTGTCACCATTCAGAAGCTCCGTGTGTCATCTCAAGACTTCTGATACCATCCTGTGCTCCACAGTTCCTTCAACACCAGAAATCTTCCATTGCTTTTCTTTGCTACTCTTTTGTGAACTTTCATATGTAATTCATTGGACCACAGAGGAAATCTCATTTAGAGCTGCTAGGTAAATAGATCATGATGCCGCAGAAGATTCTTTTGCCCAGGTTTCTGTCTGAGCTGTTTTGTAGATTTGATCTCAAAAGTAGGATTTGATGCCTTTAAAAGCAAGTGACTTGTGTAGGGGATGTTAATGAAATGGCCAAAAATTTCCCTATCTATGTTCTTAGGAATATAGATTTTGTTATAAAATCTTCAAATTTGCTGCCACTAATTATATACACTTAAGTCTAAGATGTGAATATTTTATCTCATTTTGTCTCCTATTTTTCTTTCCACCGTGCAGGCCTTGATCCCTTCAAGGCAGCACTGGTATAGGGTAAATAACTGTTAAGTTCTACCTTTGTGAACCTCAGTTTCCAGGAAATAATGATAAAGAGTGGTATCTAAACATGCTCCCACAATTTTAATATGGGCTGCAAACCCTCATAGTAAAAAGATAAAGGCTAATAAGTAAACTGGCAATTGAGGCAATGTGGTGTATTGGAAGGCACAGCAGATGTGAAGTGAGACCAGGGTTCTAGTCCCAGCTCTGCCACTTACTGGTGGGACAAAGCTACCAATCTTCTGCATAGGCAGTGTGGACCATTATAATAACAGCTTCACCTGTTTCCTATGAGGATTAGATGATCCAAGTGTCTGAAAGTGCTTTGTAAAATGCAACGTGCAGTTCACATATTAGTTAGTATTCGTGTTTATTATTAACATTGGTAATATTGATAAAAGTAGAATATCTGTAATTTATAAATAATACATGTCTGATAATAATAAATTATAGGTAATAAACATGTGAAATTATTGTAGAATGTAATAGGTACTTCAGAACAAAGCAGCCATTTCTCCTAGAAGATTTAATTTAGGGGTTTTCTAACCCTAAAGTTTCACTCCAAAGGTGTGCCAGTGGTGAGCTTGCTGGTTCATAGAGCCAGGTGGCCACCTTTATGTCTTCCCTACCCACGTAGCTGCCAAGAGCAGCTTTGGGGGCCTCTACAGGGGCTCGGAGAGATTTTCCACACAAAAGCTTGTTCACCCTCCATGCTGGGTTTATGAGATCATAGCCAAGGTAGTAAATTATAAGATGCTATAATTCACTTTCCATAGGTGGTCTTGGCTGCATTCCACAGCCTTTTGGCTGAATGGTGGCTGATTTTGACGCACTGGCACAAAGTCAGAAATTCAGCCCAGATGACTGGTTTGCTGAGCGATGAGCAATAGTGTCAACAGATGAGCCGTTTGCTTTTTCTGTGGAGGACTTTTGTGTTCACTTCGTGTGTACTTTCTAGCGTTTTGAGTATTTTTGAAGCGATGGAGAAACAGTAATTATAGGTATTTTTCAGAGCTAGAGGTCAGAAATATTTGATGTACCTGTCAAGCTTCTTAATTTAATCTCTGTTCGTTGCCAGACACCAGAGTTGAGGGTCAGTTTTTTTAATCTGAATTCAGGATTGCTCCCCCAATTAGCACGTCTAATGGTTGGCAGATTTTATGTGCTAAAACTCTGGCAGGGCTCTTTATGTGCATTTTATTATTTTTTCAAAAAGAGGGAAAAAAACTGGCACTAATCTTGAGCCTAAAGTAACTTCATGTTTACCACAGCATTTCAAATACTATGTAAGAATTTGGCTCTATGTCCCAAAGCACAGTAATTTTTTTCCTTTTGGTTCCAGAGCTCCTCAATTCCACGGGATCCAAGCCAGACAAGTAATGGAAGCCAAGTGGCGCTTCATGTTTGCTGTGTAGATTCTGACAAATGTAGAGTAATTCTTCTATTCCTCAAAGCTGTCGCATCTTTGGCTCCAGAACAATTGAGGTTGCAGGCTAAGCATTGAAAATCCTCATCAGCCTAAGATGTAAACATACACTATTTTTCAATATTTTTTAAGGAAGGAATGAATTACACAAGTGTTTGCTACAATTTCTGAAACTTTCCTGTCAAAATGTCTGTCATTTATTCATAAGTTTATGTTGTAGGGAACTGTTTTAAAATACGTGTTTGACTTGTGTGTGTACAGTACAAATTACTTTGCATTCATCTCTGCTATGTGGGGTGTGTGTGTGTTTGTGTGTTTTGGTGGTGGTAGGTTAGTGTAGAGGAATGTTCTGCTGTGTTTAAAAATTTAGCTTTCTTAGAACAGATGTTAGCATAATTAACTACTACTTACTGAAAACGGCTGGCAAGGATGAATTACACGTCACTTAGTGTACCCCGTTATGCCCACTGGGGCATAGCTAGGATAATTCTGAAAATTACTTCTCCAGATCTTGGCCCTGCACACCCACTTTTGGTTCTCTAGTGACTGAGATTGAATCATGAAATAATATTTTAGTTAGTAATCTAGTAAGATTTAATTGGTGTGGTTGAAATATAGGAGAATTTTATCTTCAAAGTCAATGGCATAGGTAGAGTGAGTGTCTGACCATTACAACTTCAGAGCAATTTATGTGAAGGAATTAACAGACCGAGTCAGTTAATTCTGAAGCACTCAGTTTAACACAACTATTTACACTTTCTTTAGCCGAAAAGTTTTGAAGTGGTCATTATTATGAGACATTCTAAAACTTAGGTACGTGCTGTGGTAGATACTAAGAAATCTTTTTAGGAACTGACCTGGAGGGAACAGTAAGCAGAATTGGTCAAGGAATTGCTAGTTGTCTCAAATTTCTCAACTCAACCAGATAATATGATCTGGCTACTTCAGTTGTATAGTATATCCCACATGTATCCTTTTAACTAGAATTAAGGTAGAAGGTTTCTGAGCTTAAGAAAGGCAGGTGCAATCTCTGAGGGAATTCAATTTAATACATTTAAAAGCTAATTTTTATATTTAGCTGAAGATTCCTTTATGTTAAATGAGTGTTTGGGGGGGTGGTTTGAATAAAACTTGTAGTTGTATAAATAACAGGTATTCGTCTGGTCTCCTTGGTTTCTGTGGCCACCTATGTTCCTCTGCCCCTCTTTTCCCCATCCCCTTCCTTGGGAGGGAATCAAAAAATTCTAAGCAAACCCTGGAATTGTCCAAGGGCCTTAAAGGCCCAATGCATTTCATATAAATTCTCATTTAGGCAAGCATAGATATTCAGATAGGCAAAGCTTAGAACCAATTTGAGTATATAATCTTTTATGAACATCTTATACATACCATCCATGATGAACATCTTATACATACCGTTCATAGCCAGGAAATGGAAGTTTTCTTTATATTACAAAGTGAAATAGATATTGAGCCATTTAGCTTTGCAGTTCAGCTGAAAGCTGTGGGGCTTACATTATCCAGCTATTGCTTTCGTAGATACAGACATAGGCCAAGTAATTCTTAGTGCCCCAAACATTAATTCCATGCTTTTAAATCAGCCTCAACTCGTTTTAAAAAATAAAGTCTAATATTCACTTCCTAGTATCCAAAATCTTTTAGGGAACAAAGTAGAGAACAAATAAACAAATTGTAAAAAATAAATAAACCAATTATTCATGTTTATACAGGTCAGAGATCATGACAACAGATTCTGAAGTAAGACCAGATTTAAAGAGTTAAATCAACCTCCCTCTTGGGTCAGTAGAAAGTATCTGCTAGCAATTGTCTGTGTTTTAATTAATTAATTTATTTATTTTCACTTTAATATTTTAATACGTCTCTCTTCTAAATATAATTCTGTCACATATTTTTACACCTATATAAACAGCTTAATAAGTTATTTTAAGAAATGGGAATGAAATTAAAGGAAATAACACCTTAAATTTTTATTAATTAGCAAAAGCAAAATAATCAAAAATAAGACTAATGAACTCTTATACAAGTGCACCATTTTCTACAACAAAGAAAGATAACACTTTCAAGAAAGTAAATAATTGTAAGAATATAAATAATGTACTTTGTTTAAAGAGCTCTATAGTTTACCTGGATCAGACTTATTGCATATATTTCATAACAGTTTAAAAATTTATCCAGATTTAAATGTTAAGTCCCCAAATTTATAACATTATATATCACATTTCATTCCAGAAGAGAAAATGACCTGGTCTCAGGGATAGTTGCTTACAGCTTGGATATTTTGTAAACTTTTATATGAAGTATTAATACAATTTCTTTCATTCAGACAATTAAAACAATTTTCCTGGAATACAGTAGGGTACAAAATGTGTAGAAATCTTACAGTTAAATGGGATCAAATCAGACAGCAAAGATTTCCCAGACCATAAAATCTATGAAGACAGGAAGCAAGTGATTTAACTTTCAAGATGTTAATTTACAGATCTAACTATTCATTTATGTTTGACATTAAAACAAATTTTGAATAAGTACTGTTACAGCATTTTTTCTTATACTGGTTGGGTTATTCTGTCAGTTATTATATATTCATTATTAGATCATATAATTAATGGAGTCTACTCAGCTTTGTTTCATTTCATTAATTGTAAGAGTGTGTTTTTATTTTTTTAAAATGTTTTTCTTCCAGTTTTATTGAGATATAGTTGACATACAGCATTGTATAAGTTTAAGGGGTACAGGATAATGATTTGACTTACATACATCATGAAATGATTGTGTTTTTTTGTTTGTTTTGTTTTGTTTATTTGTTTTTTTTTTTTGCGGTACGCGGGCCTCTCACCGCTGTGGCCTCTCCCGTTGCGGAGCACAGGCTCCGGACACGCAGGCCCAGCGGCCATGGCTCACAGGCCCAACCACTCCGCAGCATGTGGGATCCTCCTGGACCACGGCACGAACCCACGTCCCCTGCATCGGCAGGCGGACTCCCAACTAATGTGCCACTAGGGAAGCCCGATTGTGTTTTTAAATCAGTGTGTATAGTTTTGTTTTTTCATTTTTGTTAGCTAAGATGCTATTATAAAAATAAAATTCTCTAAAATATTTCTGAAATGTTTGACCATTTTTAATTAAAATCGTTACTTTTTCAATTAGAGAGGTTCTGGTTATTAATGCTTGTAAACATGAATTACCCTTTTAATTGGTCTGTTTTCCACATTCCTTCCCCTTGGAGCCCAAAGCACATTAATCCTGAAATATCATTTCTGTTGCAAGGAAGACAGTCTTCCTCTAATTTAGGTGAAGGCTGTTCTGATGATGGAGACTGCACAGGCTCTTCGGAGACGCCATTGCCTTTTCCCTTCCTTCCGGGGCACCGTGTTGCTCATGTCTGGCCTTGTGGCTACCTATAAGATACCAACAGTGTCTTAGAAGGAAAGATTCCCCCAAATAAAAGTTCTTTGTTATTTGTGGGTCTCTTTATGTCGCTGTACAAAGTGAAGCTGAGACTGTTGGGAACAGAAGCCAAGGCCCCCTAGAGAACTAGATCCCTGGTCAGAGAAAGCAAAGGGCTGTAACAAGGTTAGGGCTGTGCAGCATTTTCACCTAGTAAATGATCTCTTCTTAAATTTAATGCTCAAACACAGACCGTACGATTGGCCTTCGGTATCCTCAGATCAAGCAGCCAGGGATTGATCTGCTGATCAGGAGGACCGACTATATTGTGCCATTTTATAGAAGGGACTTGAGCATTCTCAGAAATTGGTATACATAGGGGCCGTGGAAGCAGTCCTCCACGGATACAGAGGGACGACTGTATTGTGGTTTTCGAGATAGCCTCTGACCCAGCACATGCTCTTCTTCAGTGCCTTCCCTACTCCTGTCCCCTTTTCCACCTGGCTAACTAACACCTGCTCTCTGTGAAGTCTAAGTCCAGGCCTCGGGCAGGCAGCCCTCCCAGCCCCCTTCACAATTGATGCCTCCTGTGCAACATCTGTAAGGGCACGTTTCAATCAGGATGGGCTTCTCTGCCAACTTCTCACCCTCCCACACTCGACTGTGAGCAACTCAGGGTCTGGGACTGTCATTTGTCTCTATCTTTAGGTTGCATAGGCCCACATAATAGTAATACTCCTAGATAACTGCTAAAGGAAACTTCTTTACTTGTAATAAAGCAAAGAAATAAATAGTCTGTGTTGGCTTAAACGGAGACCATGTGTCATGTCAGCATGTTGTTTTAATTTTATTTTAACTTTTCTAGGAGGCAACCAAGTCTTGTGTCTCTGTCCAACTCTCTAATTAAAGGTTCTGGCGGGAGTAGGGGCTAATGATTTGATGTTGACTCAACTTTGAGCATGATAGCGGTAGTGGTTGGCCAGATAGTAATTTGTAAACGGGACAGCCATTTGAGATGCCATAACAGGAAGCTGACTGGAGTCAATGAATATTCTTCCAAAAGAAGTACAGGTTTAGTCATTGTTCACTTACATTTTTATTCAAGGTTGCATTGTAATGATGACTGGAATTTTTGCCTCATTCTAGTGAATTCATTTCTCCTGCCTTCCAAATATCTGACTATGGCCCTTTCTCAGGTAATGTCAGGGTAAATATAGTATCACCACAACTATAATTACTTTTTCCTGTAATTATTTATGTATTGTCTGTTTTCCCCATTATTTTTACATTCCACATGGCTGGTGCCTCTTAGGTTCCCTCAAGCACCTAACAGTGCTTCGTGCATAGTAGGTATTCAAGACATATTTGGTGAATGCAGTATGAGCCTTAGTGATGTATGTCACTGAAGGGTCACTGAATTTTTAGAGGCTTCACGTTGTGTTTGTACAGTTTTTCACAGCCTCGAATTAGAAGTCTTATTGATTTCACATCACTTTAAAATTAAATGTTGTGTAGTGTCAGATTTCACAGTTCTCTGCTCTTGTGGAGAGATGGAGGCCAAAAATACTGTGTTGAAATACAGATAAAAAAAGGAAAAAAAATGGCCTATGTTTGACACGGTAAAGAGAACTGGCCTCAAAATGGGGTGGTGTTTTCAAAGAGTGGCTTGTGTTTTATAACTTCTGTGCCTACTCCAAAAGTTGTGTTAACCTACCATAAACTAACCAGTCCGTAGTGCCTGGGCATATTCATTTTGGGCCAAACTGCTCTGTCTATGAAATTGTACTGATGTAGAAGTAGCTTTGGGCCACTTGTTTTCAACTAAGTGCTACGAATGGGTAGAGGGGACATTTATAATATGTGCTGAAGCAGCTGGATGATATTACATTACTATCCTAGGAGTACTGAGGAGTGGTTATTTTTAGCTTTCACCTGAGCAAACATGACTCAGTTTGTTGACCTGAATCCATCTAGTTCCTTCTTAAGCACACAAACTATTAATCCCTAGAACCACGCTGGCGACTGAGGCCTTCCTTACGTATAACTGTTGGTTAGTTGACTGTGGCTTGTTCAAAGGTCACCGATAATTTCAGCTTCTCCCATTTCATTCTTTTCTCTTACAATAAAATCCCTCACACTTTTTAAAAATTTAAAGACAGAAATCAAAGTTCTTTTGATTTTAGACACTGCTTTGTGATCTACGTAGTCACATTGTTGGCTATAGCTGATGAAAACACCTTCTATAGTAGGCAACCAGCTAAGAGCTATAGACTTTGTTTTTGGCTTACTTTGTTATACTTTCTGCATAAGAAACACCTGGAAATTCACTTTTAGCTGGAGTAGGAAGTTGTCTTGAACTGTAAACATATTCAGGGAACATTAACTGTCCATGTTTGAATAACAGAATGTCTGTTTACTTTCTCAAATGATACAAGCGTTTCACCTTTTGAGCACTATTAGAAATGGAAAATGTTGAATTATCTTCAGGTTTTTAAAGTTATACAAAAGGTTTTTTAGACTAGATTTATTCAAGTGAAGAAAAATACTTGCGATTCTTATAGTACAGCTTGAGATGCACTTGCGGCTTCCCAAGTTCATTGCCATGATATTTATGAAAATATTAGTATTCCTGGGATTTTTTTCTTTATGCAAGAAACACTAGACTAATGAAAGAATGAAAATAATTCAGGCTGCTACAAAGGCAGGCGTTCACCGTGTCCATTAAAAATGCAGCCTTTGTGCCTGTAAAGTGTTCAGCTTCTCTGTTATTAAGTTTGGAATGTGGTTTTGGAGGTTAACTAGGAACTCAGATAGTTATTTTTCATTTTGGTCTAAGGAGGGAAAGACTTGTTTTTCAAAAGGAAAAAAAATAAAGAAATGAAAAAAGGTTAGGTTCATTTTGGAAGAATAGAAGTTTTAAAATGTAGTAACTATTTTCTGCAGCAAATAGTCAGTTTGAGTATGTTAGCCAAAAATAGAATTCATGACTTTTGTCTCCCTGTTTATTCTCCAACCACATTAAAAGAAGTTTAGTTAAATGTGCCATTTGGTCTTTGTAACGTTGGTGGGCTATTTAGCAGAGTCAGGATAACCAAAGTTTGATTGGTTCATATTTCTAATAATAAGTGAGATGTCTGATTTTAGATGGATTAGGTGTAGAATGTATTCATGATACAGTTTTGAGTTTTAAAGAAAAACTTCCCTAGCCTGGATTAGTGGTGGCTCTGTGCTGTGGTATTCAGGATACTACATTGAAGAACTTTCAGCCAGAGTTTAGCAGTGCTGTGTTTTCTGGTAAGTTTTAGTAGGCATCATCCCAACTTTCTGGGAACATAACATTTTACTACTCAAAATTTACTGTTAGGATTGATATTTAGGGGTAGAAAAATGTGTATTTGAGCACTAGAAGTAGAGCAAAGTATTAATAATACACACTCTTGCGTCATAAATGACGTTTCCTCTTGCTTTACATATTCCTCTAGTTGCTATTTGATCTCTGTCAAGTAAGAGATGATTTCTGTTCATAAAGGGTCTGAAAGCACTGTGTGTCAAGTATCATATGTGCAAAATTAAACATATTTAAACCATGCACATAAACCAGATTTATGTTTTCCTTCCACTACTTTCAGAGAAAAGTTTTATAAATAGATTTAAAAATATATTGTAGTAGAAGGATCCACATGAAGAAAACTATGAAAATTTTCAAAGAGATATTAAAATGGACTGCAGTTAATAGAGAAGTGATCACTGTTCTTGGGTGGGAAAACTAAATGTCAGGAAAGGATGCCAACTCTGTCCACATTAATTTATAGATGTAATGTAATTTCAGTCAGATCCCAGCAAAAAATATAAACATGAAATGGCATGGGGGAGGGGTATTACTCTATCAGATATTGATATAAACCATCAGTTTACGTGACTTAAAACCGTGTTGTGTTGGGCCATGAATTTACAGTCCAATACATGGAAATAGACTAGATTGTCCAGAAATGTCTATTTGTATACATAAGATAAAGGTGCTGTCATAAAGCAACAACAAAGGAGAGTTTGTTCAGTAAAGAATAATTTAAATATTTAGAAAAATGAAACTGGATTCTCACCTCATCCCTTATATCAAAATAAATTCCATATGGATCAACTATTTAAATATTTAAAAAATGAAATTGTTAAAAATGACTAGAAGGTAAAAGTTTATTGAATTTGGAGATTAGAAAGTCTCTCTATACACAGAAGAATGGGAAAAACATAAAAGTGTGATTGTACATGAAATCTGGGATTTCTCTGTATTAAAATATGCCATAAACAAATTGAGACAGCAGAGGGAAAAGTTGAGATAAATCACTAACAAAACATATTAGGCAAAGAATTATTCTTATTTATAGACAACCTTTACAAAACAAGGGGTGGGGGGTTATAGGTAAATTAGAAGAGTGTATCGTGTGATTATTTTGCAACCACTAGTTGAAAAATTTTAATTACATAGAAAATATAATAGCTAAAATTAATTTTATATTTTTTCATGTACTTTCAAGCACTGTTCTGAATACTTTTCATATGTTAATTTGTTTAATGTATACAACGACTCAGAGAGTGTGACAAGATCTGAGACATCGAGGAAGTGATTCCAAGGGAAATCGAAGCCAATGACATTGTGTCTTCTGTCCACAGTCCCCTCCCCTCCATGGAGATGAGTCCTTGGTTCCAGTTCATGCTGTTTATCCTGCAGCTGGACACTACATTCAAGCTATTATTGTTGCCATTTAAGAGATAACAAGACTAATACACAGACAGGTTTAGAAATTCACCCCAAACTTTGCTAGCTTGGATTCATGGTGACACAACCAGAAATGAGAGAGCCAGGCAAGTTGGCTCCACAGCTTGTGTTATTTACCACTGTTCTACTCTACTTTGCTAAATGATTAAAAAGAAGAAGCTACAAATAGGTATGACCCTATTTTGTAATGATATGTGTTAATATTAGTATGTATTTTAAAGTTATACAAATTAATTCCTCTATAAATTTGTATCTAGTTACACACTCATAGAAAAGACAGATAATACTTTGGTATTTTTCCAACAGTGGCTACTTCTCTTTAGTGGGATTTTGGGTAACTGTTGTTTTGAACTTCAACATTTCTGTATTTTGCAAATTTTCTGTTATAATTATGTGACCATTTTATAATCAAAAAATTGTGTTGTTAATGTTATATATTTCAAATTTGATGATCCCTCTTGAAGTGCATGTATCGTATTTTAGTATACCCTTGAAGTGTCAGTCAGTGTTTGGGTTCCATCCTCTGATAGGTACATTAAATGGGGGCCCAAAGTCAGAAAACTTCTTTCTCTCAATCAAAAGCAGTGTTGTAGAATTTCAGAGTTAAGAAGAATCTTAGAAACTAGCCATCTTGGTTGAATTTTAGAAGCCAGCCATCTTATTTCTCAGATGAGGATCCTGAAGCTACTATAGATTTAACCAATTTACCCAAAATGACCTGAGAGTAAGTCATTCAACCAGGCTTCAGACCCAGGTCTTCTGACTTCAGACACTGTGTTCTGTGAAGCCCCAGAAGTCTCCAAGCCCTCAGGCAGGTGGAAAGTGAAGCACAGTTGATTTTTGTGACATTTGTTTGGAATGATGAGGGAACTGAAGAAAACAAATGTATTCTTTCAATAAATAACCGTCACTGAAAACAATGGGAAGGCTTTTGGGGATGCTTTATGATGCCTCTGGAGGTCACTGAAGGATCCTCACCCGGATTTTGGAGATCTCTTGGTATTAATGACCTCAAGTTATAGAAGGTGGTGTGAAAAATGGAGAGAGGACAGTAGTGGAAAGAGTATTAGAAAGAAATAGGCACTTCCATGGATGATTCTTCTAAAACAGGAAAATATTCTCTTTTCAGCTCCAGGACCCACAACGGCAGTGTCCTACATGTCAGTGAAATGCGTGGATGTCCGTAAAAACCATCACAAGACAAAATGGTTAATGCCTTGGGGACCCAACCAGTGTGACAAGATCCGAGACATTGAGGAAGCGATTCCAAGGGAAATCGAAGCCAATGACATTGTGTTTTCTGTTCACATTCCCCTCCCCTCCATGGAGATGAGTTCTTGGTTCCAGTTCATGCTGTTTATCCTGCAGCTGGACATTGCATTCAAGCTGAACAACCAAATCAGTAAGTGCATTCTCCCCATCCCTCTCCTATCCTGGAGAATTTCTGTCTTCAGGCTTTTCAGAGCCAGTTATAATAACAGTAAAATAAGAGTATTACTAGTGACAATTATTGACTGCTTTCTACTTACTAGACACTTTTCTGAGTACTCTACCTGAATTAACCCATTTAATTCCTAGAGGTAGGTCTTATTTCATTTTACACATAGAAAACTCAGGCATCGGTGAGACTGCCCAAAGTCAGAAGGCTAGAGAATGGAAGAACTGGAATTCAAAGTCAGGTGGCCAGAGCCCTGCCCTAACCAAGTTTCATAACCTCTCTAGTGCCGAGAGGGGACTCATCCTAGTGGAGTGATTTGAGGGTTTCTGAAAGGTTGCATCTTTGCAAATGTCTTTTCTGGCTGGGCTTTGAGTGAAGCCATTGCCTTAGAAAAATATACCTGTCAAAATGGGAACACCAGCCCACAAGCACCCATTTTCCCACAAACTGGGTTATTTTTCTAGCTTACTCAGTTGTGATTCAAGACTCTGAGGGCATGAGGCATATAAACATTTTGTGAGGAGATTATTGGGTGATTTTGGAGAGGAAGATCCACTTGTGGCATCTGAGGACAGTATAGGGAATCTGAAATTGAGAAGGAAGAGAACATTTTTTACTGAAGCAGGATCAGGGGTGAGAGTGAAAGAGAAAAAGGTGTGTTGAAGACAGCTCTGCCTAGGGCCTGTCCATGGATTAAAGCACTTTTTCAATTCTAATTTTCCTGTATCAACAATTATCTTGTTACACAATCACGTTGATTTTACTCTGTTTAGGAGTTGGAGCAGTATATGTGCCTGGTTGACATTTTATCTGGAACAGATTATGCTAAGATAATTTTTCAGAATGTAGAGTTTCCACCCTACCCCTAATTCATTCAGTCTCTTACCCATTATTTCAAACTGGTTTTGAGTACCCACTACGGCCACATACCAAATTGATGGCTGGACATGTGGTTACATGTGAAGACACTGTCCTTCAAGGGGCTTATAGTTAAGTGGAAATGACAGGCAAATAACAAGTCATTACTGTATAGTGTGCTAGGTGCTGTATACCCAAGGTATACCCAGGAGCTGTGGGAGCATAAAGAAAAGGCTTCAGAGCAGAGAAAGGGAAGGCTGTCTTGGTGCGCATACACACACGTGTGTGTGTGTGTGTGTGTGTGTGTGTGTGTAGAGGTGAGCAGACACATCTTTGAGGTGAGTGTTAAATAGTGAAAACCCTGACAGAGTTGGGGTGAGGGTGGGTGCAAGTGGAAGAGCACTTTAGGTAGAAGTAATGGCTGATGGGCCCATCTGGACCTTCATAACAGCATTCAAGTGGTACTTCCCACATCCCTATTCTCTTGCCTATTGACTTGCTTACTCATTCATTGCTTGCATAACACAGTTGCTCATTCAAGCTTTATTAAGTCTCAACCATGTGTTAAGCAGTAGGTACTGAAGATGCAAGATTGAACAAAGCACTAGGGAAGAAGTGGTTGGGAGAAAGATACTTAAACATACCATAAGGAAAGATAAGTGCTATAATGAGAGGAATATGCCATATAATGTGTGAGATTCGGGCAGCAAACTTTGCTATGAGGTTAAAAACTGAGACTAAAGCTAGTGTATATATCTTGAGGTTTGGGTTTTCATATTCCTAATTCTAAGAATGTATTCAAGAAAAGGAGAATTACAACAGTTGGAGGAGCCATGGTAGGCTGACATCGGTAGGTTAACTGGCTTATTTATGTTTTGGTGTGAAGGTCAAGGACAGAGTTCTCTGTTATCTGGTTGCCTGTTGTGTATTTCAAGAATAATGTTCCCAGACAGACTCCTAGCTCCAAATATAAAGGAAATGATTTACTCTGTAATAGAAATTAGATAATTGCTCCGTATTGACTGTATTAGTGCTGGGTATAACAAATTATCCTGAAATTTAGCAGCATACATCAATAAGCATGTAGTATCCCCCTCTTTCTCTGGGTCAGGGATCTGGGTACAGCTTAACTTGGGAGTCTCTGGCTGAGCTTCTCTTCTGAGGTTGCAGTCAAGCTGTTGTTCTGGTCTGCAGTCTCATGAGAAGGCTTGAAGGCTCGACTGGGGGAGATCTGCTTCATGTGGTCACTCATGTGGTCGTTGGTAGGCCTTGTTCCATCACCACATAGGCCTTGCCATGGGGCTGTCTTACAGTAGGTCCCCCCCCGCCCCAATAAGGGCTAGTGATGAGAGAGAGGAAGAGAGAGAGAGAGAGAGAGAAAACGCAGGTGCCTAAGACAGAAGCCACTCAGTCTTAGAAGTGACATCTCATCTCTTCTACTGTATTCTACTGGTTAGAAGTGAACAAGTAAGTCCAGCCCACACTTGAGGGAGATTACATAGGGCATGAATATCGGGAAATGGACATCATTGAGGACCAATGAGTTGATCAATCAAGCCTATATGATGAAGCCTCCATAAAAACCCAGAAGGAGAGCTTCCAGGTTGGGGAATCAGAATGCTTCCACGTGGCACCATACTGGACCCCAAACTCCATGAGGACAGAAGCTCCTTTGTTAGGGATCTTGCCCTATGTATTTGGACGTTGATTTGTATCTACTTTAATATCTTTTGTAATAAACCTATAATCTAATGAATAAATGGGTTTCTGAGTTCTGTGAGCAGCTCTAGCAAATTAATCAAACCTGAGAAGGGGGTTGTGGGAACCTCTAGTTCGTAGCTACTAGGTTAGAAGTACAGGTAACAACCTGGACTTGGCAGCTGGCGTCTGAAGTCTAAGGAGGGGATCATGGGATCCTCCAATCTGTAGCCAGTAGGTCAGAAGTGCAGGTAACAACCTGGGCTTGTGATTAGTGTCTGGAGAGAGGGGCAGTTTTGTGCGACTGAGCCCTTAACCTGTGGGATCTGATGATATCTCTGGGTAGATAGTGTCAGAATTGAGTTGAATTGTAGGACACCCTGCTGGCATCAGAATTGTTGGATGTGTGGGAAATTTCACACCCCATCTTTACTGGTGGTCAGAACCTATCACATATCTTAATAACTTCACAGATGAATTGTTTCCCATCAAATATTAATTCTAAACATCAAAAATGCCTATGTTGAGGCTTCCCTGGTGGCGCAGTGGTTGAGAGTCCACCTGCCGATGCAGGGGACACGGGTTCATGCCTTGGTCCGAGAAGATCCCACATGCCGCGGAGCGGCTAGGCCCGTGAGCCATGGCCGCTGAGCGGCCCGGCCGGGAGCACGGCCACGGGAAAGAAAAAAAAACAAAAAAGGCCCCCCACACAAAAAAAAAAAAAAAAAAAAAAAAAAGCCTATGCTGGTAAGGCTTTAACTAAAACATTGCTATATGTAAATGAAATGTGAATGCATCTTATAGTTTTTTTTCCCAAGTACATCTTCAGGTTCCAAAATATATTTTATCTTCATCTAGAAAAAGAGTGGACTAAAGATTCTTTATCTTAGAAACATACTTTAATTTCTTATAACGTGAGGGTCTGCACTTAATAGGGGCACACTAAAAAATTATCTTCCAAGCGGGGGCTACTCTTCATTGTGGTGTGCGGGCTTCTCATTTATAAGACGTGGTAGGTCTGGGTTTTACCCTGATCCTTATATTAAAGAGTATGTACAGCTGCCGGTTCACTTTTTATATTTTATCATTGTTTGGATGCCTTTCTGACAGCAAGAGATGGGGCAGAAGAAAAAAGATAAGTGTGGTGAACAAGATCCTATTATATGTGGATGGCTTTCTGTTTATCAGAGATTCAGCTCTAGCAATATTACCTCAAATGGAAGGAAAAGTCAGGCCAATCCTGTTTTTTCTTTAAACTTTCCTAGACAGTCTGTGAAATAAGTTTCAGATTTCAAGTAGTAAGAGATTTCACATTTGGACTATGAAATTAAAGTTAGGATTATATGTATATGTGTATATATATATATATATGTATTCAGAGTTTTCATGTATCTTTGAAGGGTCTTTGAGCAGATAAAATAATCTAAGGAGTGTATATTTTAAAGGACAGTCATTTGGTGCTAAATTTTATTCATTTTATTTTCAAATTTATTTATCTATTTTTAAAATTATTTATTTATTTATTTTTGGGTGAGTTGGGTCTTCGTTGCTTCACGCGGGCTTTCTCTAGTTGCGGCAAACAGGGGCTACTCTTCGTTGCGGTGTGCGGGCTTCTCATTGCAGTGGCTTCTCTTGTTGTAGAGCACCAGCTCTAGGCATCGGGCTCAGTAGTTGTGGCACGTGGGCTCAGTAGTGGTGGCTCGCGGGCTCTAGAGCGCAGTCTCAGTAGTTGTGCTGCATGGGCTTTGTTGCTCCACGGCATGTGGGATCTTCCCGGACCAGGGCTTGAACCCGTGTCCCCTGCACTGGCAGGCAGATTCTTAACCACTGCGCCACCAGGGATGCCCTGTTTATTCCTTTTAAACTTTCAATTTAAGATGATACAGGTTTTGGCTAGGATTTGAAATCTTGACAATCCATCAGAAACTGAATAAGCATTGACATTCACTTTAAAAACTGGTCATTGTTTCATCAACTTCAAGATTTCATCAGACTGATGTTTTTCGGAGGGAAATGATGATATTATAGGGTAATATATAGTAATAAAAGTGTTTAGAGAATGTGTATATTTTATTTGATTGTTGAGAAATATGATATTCCATGCTTATTATTCAATAAAAGTAATCCATACTTGAAAAAGCAATTTTAAACAGAATCCCTACTCTCATTGTTAAAACATAAACATTTAAAAAACCTACAGTTGTCATTCAGTAATAAGTATGAAAAGTAGTAGCCAGTTCAACTTGTAAATGGTGATAGTTTTAAAACTATAATCTGCAGGATCTGGGAAGGGAAAGCCAGTTGAATAGAATCTAGTTCCAGATGCTTAGAAAGTGGACCTTTCAGTAAATGCCAATTACAGGTGGCCCTCCATATCTCATCCTTGGATACTGAGGGCCTATTGTACTATGGTACTTTGTATAGGTGACTTGAGCATCCGTAGGTTTTGGTATTTGCTGAGGGTTGGGGGTGGAGGGTGGTCCTGGAAACAATGGATAATGAGGGATGACTGTACAAATTCTGAGCAGACCTTTCTGTTGAAATCTATGTTTGGGTCACTGCTGACTTTTACCTAAACATTTCAGAGGCATGGAATTAACGTGTTTGTCAGGGCACAAACGTGGTGCTTCTATAGAGCTGAAAGAGACAGAGAACTTCAGTTTTTGCTCAGGAGAGTTAGAAAATGGAGGGAGTGTGAGTGGACTAAAAAGTGTCAAAAAAATGTCAACCTAAACGTCTGGTGTCTGGATGGTTGAGCATTGAGAAAAATGAACGCTTATCTATGTGATGGGCTTAGATTGTTCTGTAACAGCAAATTCTGTTATTTGAAAATATCCTCTAGAGTGGGTGTATGTCATTTTTTTTAAGTGTTTTATCAGTCACTTAATTTATGTATGTATTTGTGAAATACAGGTTTGAGTTGGCTAAAATGGTACCCACTTGTAATGGAATGTCGCTCTACTGATTACAACTGCAAGTCACATACTTAGCATAACCTCAGACTCTACATGGGGCTTCTTTTGAGGAACTTGGGTGGAGAGATCAAAGAAGGAGGGTTTTTTTGACATGTCTCTACCCAGCTTTCAAATCTACTGTTGAAATAGAAGCACTGAAATTCTTTGGCAGAAAGCCTCAAGGTGGATTGATCTGTCTTGAGTAGTAAATCTAGGATTTCAGGGGTCTAAAAATCCCTTAGGCTGAAGAAATACTGATAAATGGTGTGGGATGGGGAAAGCCAGAGCGTTTATTCTGTTCTTAGGTAATGAAGTCATTATGTTTTGCTTTGAACCCCGTGCTGTACGCTATAATTAAATATTGTCTTATTTGCTTGTTTCATTCTTGCAAATGACTACATGTAACGATGGAATTATTTCTATAACAAGTGATTTTTCTTTTCTCAACTGAAAACATTTCTGTACAACATTTCTAATAAAAAAAAAAAGTAGAATGATATTATTACCCAGTCATTTTTCAAGTTAGATGGCTGAGTGTCCTGGGAGGAAATTGCCTAACTTTTTATGAAATGATTGTGTGCTTCCATTTGTGTATCGATTATAGAATGTTAGTCAGACACCACATGAAGACAGTTAGAATAAAGCAACAATCTGCTGACTGTAAAAAATAAACTGTTATGTTATCTAAAATGATTAGGGGCGAATTTATAGAAGGAAGAAAGACGGAATCCTATTGTGATCTTATTGTTGACCATCAGCAAGAGTCATGCTTCTTAATTCTATTATATTTTGAGATGCCTCTTGGGAAGAGTCCACAAAGAGAGCTTAATGGGGCAGAGGATTCTGTACACCATAAAACTACAGCTACTGTGATGGAACAGACCATTGGTAATATGGGATTCACATAACTGGAATTCCATGCTTCATCAGATAATCCTCTTTAACAAACTATACCGAAGCAAGTCACTGAGAAGAAATCTAATTCTACCCTCCCACTCCCATTCCCCCACCTCCCCTAATAGAGACCTTCTTTGATTCATGACCATGTCACAGTCTCTATAAGAAACGTTTCTGATTGGACAGTTTTTATTACAGGCTGGTGACACCAAAATTTTTTAAGTTACCTTTTAAATTTCTTTACCTGCCCCAGAGTCAATGTGAGCAGAAATAAAAACTTCAGATTTTTCCTCTCCTCTCTCCCCTCCCCCTTAAAAAAAGATAAGCTGAAAAAGCTCAAAACACACCAGAAAGATGGGGCAGACTTAAAGGGAGTGGGGTTTGAGGTGGTGGGTAAAGGTTAAGAGGTTGTCACTATTTGAGATGGACTTACACGGCCAGTCCTTTTTCTCATGGAGTTGTGTTTCCCCTTCAAACAAAGGCTAGAACCTAGAACTTACAAGCATGACTCAGTCTTACCTACTGACTTGAAATAGAACGAAACTGAAATCATGGGAGAAGACCATATTTTGTTGATTAACCCAGGAGAGTGACTATTAAGGACATCATGTTTGTTTACTCTCACTGATGGAGTATCTTTCCCTTTGCGGGAATCATCAGACACAGCTTTGGAATTAACCATTGTGAACGTGTTTATATTGGCAGGAGCGTGGGAACCTTTGGCTTTGTTTTATTTGGGTGTGATGGGTGTAAGCACGTGACTTGGACAGCATCACTATAAAGCTGTCTGGATCTCTATATCTGGCTCAATGGTTTCGTGTTATATATTTCCAAATGAAAAAATCCGGTTGAGAAACAGAGTTGGCCTCTCAAAACCTTCCCAAGATGTTTTATTAATGTTTATAGTTTGCTTATCCAGTCCCTCCCACTTCCTTCCAGTCATTCATTGATTTACCAGTCAATTTAACATTGGAACCTAGATCGTTTTGGATTGGTCTTTAGTCTTAGCAAAACACTCATCTATGGTGTTGAATAATTTGCAGTAATTGTTACTAAACATCAACTGTGTGATTGCAGACTCTGAGCGCTGGAAGATAGGTTAGAGTGCTGCTGGTCTAATTATCTTCAACCAGGAGTCTATGGGTAGGGTTCAAGGGCCACATGAGCCCCTGATACTGTGTGAAATTTTAGTCATATTGACTTATGTGCATTTGGGGAGTAAAAGGGTCTGTGGCTTTTGTCAGGTTTTCAAATGGGTGTTTGGCCCCAAAATGTTAAAGAACTAGTCCTTTAGTTTACTAGATGAGGAAACCTTACAATACTTGCCCACTGTAGCACAGCTGGCTGGAGACAGAGCAGGATCTCCTGGTGGATATCAGCCATGTAGGCAGGTGGATGGTACCTAGCAACAAGTAGCTACCGTATACAGGGCAGTGAGCCTTCTGCCAAACAGCGGTCTCTAAGATTCTTGGACAGAAGTTGTGCTGGTCTTTCTAAAATGGTGTATTCTCTCTGTTTTTTTTTTTTTTTTTTTAATCTCCCAAGTTCAGGAAATGTAGTGCAGTCTAGAATCTAGACTAGGAGGTAGGCTGGTCCTGTTTATAGTGCCACAGCTGCAGATCACCCATGTGTCTCATTTCCTGCTCTGAGTTTAGAATATAAATGAGGAGATTCTCTTTGCATCCATAACAAGTATATCCTGGTTACTAAAATAAAAGCCTGGTGACATCAATGAAAAATGGGAGCAGCAGAGCCACCAGCGGCAGCAGATTCCTTGTTGGCGCTCCACTATATAGAAGGTGTCTTTGTGCTGTTACCTCCTCTTCTAATTTGGGGTATTTTTGTTAATATTTAAATGCCAGCCAATCACCACATAGCTAATATGAGGTTATTTTATGGGGAATCATACCTTTATTTTGGGTAACCTAAGAAAATATGAAGTAAAATTATTTTCTGGATGATGCTTTTCAAAGCAAAAGAAAGTTAGATGGGGAAAGAAAATCCTTTGTTAAGCAAAGCAGAATTCTACTTGCAAAGGTGCCAGGGATTCTACAATGGAAAAAACCACTTTCTTCAACATCTACCTACTGTCTACACGCTGATGCTAGAAATGGTTCCAGTTCCTCTTTTGCTTTAGTAAGTTAGTGCTAATGGTATTAGTAGGAGAGGTAGTAGTAATTCTTTAAAGGAAGAAGAGGTTCTGGTTTTTTAATTGTTCTGGTTTAGGTTGTTTCCTAAAGTAATTGTCCAATGAATCTATCTTTCCTGCCCCACTGGTTATTCATATTATGACCACAAAGGAAAGCCCAGGCCTGACCTAACAAGCAAGATTATGTGTTCTTTAAAGGTAAGGGTTGGGGGAAGATTGTAAACATTTAAATTTAGTATCTTCTAAAAAGTTACTGTCAATGTAGAAAAGAGTTTTAATAGTTGAAGTTGTTCAGCAATGAAAAGGCTGTCTCTTCAAGTAGTGAGCAGCCTGTCATTGGTAGTAATCAACCAGAAGCTGGTTGAGGGGGGAATCATAATGATGACCCCAAGTGATAACTTGCATTTGGTGGTGATTTCTTTACAAAGTACTTTTGTACTAGGGGTGCTGGTGATTGTCTGTGTTGCCAGCCATTTGCTTTGGCCTCATGTCATTTTCCTGCAGAACTTGTCTATCTCTCCTCTCTGAGTGTGGGCTTCCACCGTGCCTGCTGAGTGGGCACCTGGCCACATGATCAGTCCCCCAGCCACAGCTGATTGGATTAGGATGGGCCCTTGCCCCAAGGGGGAACAATCAGATTCTCTCTTATAACAGATGGGGATTCACTATTTCTAGGCCCACCTTCATTGGCATTTAAACTGAAAAGTCCTGGGGGCTACCTGGGCAGGAGGTGTTGGAGATGTTGGAGAGAAAAGTTGTTTGGCAGATTGGGAAAATCAGATGCAAAGAGAAAAATGGAGACAAAGGACCATAATTATGGGGTATAATTATGATCAACTGCAAATGATGAATCTCTCTCTGACAGTTTTCTCTTCCTGGTTCTGGTTCCTCAAGCTTGTCGGCACTTTGTGTCCTGAGTTTCTTGAGATACCTTTGTATCCTTCCAGCTAATTTCTGCTTAAGTTAGCATGCCTAAAATCCTGTTACTTGCAAGCAAATCATCTCTGATTAAGACAACTTTATTTTATTTCATCTGATCATCTTAATAGTTCTTCTCCCTTATAAAATCAGAGGAAACTGAGGATGAGAGAAGCTAAATGATTTGTCCAAAGTCCCCCAGCTGAGAAATAGAGGGGTTATAAGTGAAAGCAATCTTGGAACTCTAGTGCCTTGATCCCACTGAGTCTATGGCGTGAGTCCATCCATAGTGCTCTGGAGAGCCTTCCTGATCCGAGTGGGAAATCATACGAGATGACTCCTAAGGTTCCATCCACTCTACATTTCTTTTGCGGAAGAGTCCATGACTCACTTAAGATTTTCTGGCTCTATAAAAATCTCATGAGTATCCCTTCAGCTTTGTGAATCAGTTACTTCAAAGACCCTTAAGTGTAACCATTTTAGAAGATGCTGCTCAGTGGGGATGGATGCCTCTTTGTTAGTGGGTGAACTTAGTGTTGAAATGAGTGAGTTTTTTTGTCTTTTATTTTGTTACGTGTTACCTTGTGTTCATTTCTAGTCCTTGGGTAGGCAGACAGGGTTGGTGTACTGGAAGTGTATTTTTAGTCTGACATTAAAAAATGTATCATAGACACCAACACAGGAAACAGTTTTTAGGTGAGTCAGTATACAAATAACCTCAAAGAGTTTTCATAAAGGGATGGTAGATCTTTTAAATTTAACAGTCCAGTTTCTGAGGCCCCCCTCCCAATGTCCTGCATTCATTTATTGCTTATTTATTGGGCTTCTACTATGTGCTGGCATTTTTTACTCAGGAATTAAGGTATAAAGATAAGTCCTTATCTTTCATAATACAGTTTCAAAAAACATCATGACCCTTCTTTGTTTACTTCTCTCTATCCTGAAAGACTGAATTTTGAGGGCAAGGACTGTATCTTGTTCATCTTTGGGTCCCTAGCACAGCCCCTGGCACAGTAAATACTTGAGATGTAGTCAAAAGAATTAGGTGCTCACTGTCTAGTTCAGAGAGAAAGAAACAAAAAAAATCACACTAATGTGTTCAGTGCTAAGTGCCCAGAATATTCCGTGAACACAGAAGGGGAAATGATGAACTAACTGCGAAGATAGTTTTTTAACTGAGTCTTGAAGGGTAGAGTCTTAAAGGAGATGTTGGAATTTGTGACTGTCTACTATCTGATGGCAAAGAAACAATCCAAGGGCAGCCTTATTTTGTTCTGGGAAGCCAGAGTTTTGGGGCCAAATCCCCGACCTATCACTTATGAATTATATGACACTTTTGGTAAGTTTGTGAACTTCCTTATACTTCATTTTCTTTAATCAATAGAATAGATATAAGAGTAGTACCACCCTTATTAGGATTGTTTTAAGGATGAAACTAGAATAAAATACACGTGAGGCCTCTACATAGTAAGTGTACAGAGTAAATGCTCAGTAAAGGTGAGTTATTATTCTTGGACTTGAGCAGAGAGAAGAAACGTGAGTTCTGGAGAGAATATAGTAGCCCAGAAAGAGAGGCAGCAGGGTCAAATGTGCAAAACAAGGACCTGGGTGGATGATGGCCTTAGGCCTTTCATTACTTCAGGACAGTGGTTCTTAACTTTGGATCAAGGACCTTGACCTTGGGAGAAAAATGTGCATAAGCCCCATTCAAATATTTTGTATTCATACTTCAACAGAAGACCTGAAGGTCGTCTGTGGAATTTAGAGGTTTATGAATCTCAAGGTAAGAGTTCCAACTTCATGGTATAGGTAGACCCCATGAGTGCCAAATTTCATGTTGATCACCACCTAAGCAATTGGAGAACACCCTAAAATAGAAGTTATGGGAAATTCTCAGCATCCTTAGGAGAATGTGCCCACAAGGGATGATTTAATTTTATTTGACTGTAAACATATGAATATGTAAATTAAAATGTTTGGGAATAGAGTAATAAGTCAAGATGGGAGTGGAGGTATGTGGGTGACAAGCTTTTAGAGGTCTGCAAACTGAGATTATAGAAGGTATGTGACTTCTCCAAGGTCATCTGGTTTGCAGCTGAGAAAGGCAGAACTAAGACCCATATTTTTCCACCATGAAATACTGTGAAATGACGTGTTGTATGCAAAGGACAGTAAATTTACGTGTTAGAAGAATTCTAGATTGGAGAGAAAAGATAAGCTCCTGAAAGATAGAGGGCCAGTCGGTGAGTTGCCTTGATGACCGGGCTAAGAAATTTGGAGTTTGATCCTTGAGAAAAGGAATTGAAAATCACATATTTAGGGCTGAAATGAAATGTGGAATTCAGGATTTGAGACTCATAGCTTGTCCTTTGAATTATACAGCAGCTGGAAATCGAATTTCTTTTTTTTCCATCTGGACTTCTCGCATGGTGGTCTTCCCGACGGGAGGGCATCTGTGAACTTTTTAATGGGAGAAGTCGTAAAGCTGTGTTAGGGCTGTGTTCGCACAAGGCTGGCTTCCGAGGCAGGTAAAATCGAACTCCCCTTTTTCTTTTCAGTTACAGACACAGCCATTGCTGCCACCACCAGCTGAGTGACTCGGAATCTAGGGGTTGCCAGTAATTGTGGGTTTTAAGTCACAGAGGAGAAAGATAAGAGGCAAGCAAGGCTGGTTTTTTCACAATTAAATGTTGCCTCTCGGGCTTCTCTGTCGGCAGGAATCCAAGAGGTCAGGACCCACCAGCCATATTATTTTTCTCCCTGGCTGCCTGCTGTCATTCTTATCCCCTCCTCATTCATGGGAACGAAGAAAAGGTGGGTTGGAAATAAAAAGCTTGTTCTAGCCTACTTTTTCCTTTACGAAACTTGTCAGAAACAAAGCTTTCCCGTGAAATAGACGGGATCCCTTCTGGTAGCTGGCTTTTCCTGCCAGCAGCACAAAGATATTTTTTGGGGGGGAGAGAAACCATTGTTGAAATGCACTTTTGTCCTTTTATAGTTATGACTTTGTTTTTTCTCAAGGACTGCCATGGACTCTGGTATTTTTGTATTTGTTTCTGTTTAACTCATGTTAGTCAAAATCAAGTTTTTATCCCTGGTTGCTCCAACTCCATTATAAGTGCCCTGAGGGCAGGAATTGTTCTACTGTTCTTTGTTTTTACTGCAGTGCCTCAAAGGTAGAAGGCAGTCAAGCAGCTAGTGGTTTAGTTTTCTGCATTCATGAGATGTTAGAACTAGAAGGACCTTAGTCACCATACGTCCAACTTCAGTATTTAATGAAAGAATACAATGTGTACAGTGACTTACTCCAATTGTACAGCTAATTAGTGGCTTTTCTAGAGCAAGAAACAGGCCTCGTCCCCGAACTCATGACATGATAGGAAAGGCCTGGAGTGGTGGAGGTGGGCAAGCCTGGTTCATAGTTTGCCTCCTTCCCAGTTTCCTCATTTTGAGATGCAGGTGATCATTTACATCTGGCTTGCATCTATGTGCAGCTGAAAATGTCTGCACATAATAGGCACTCAAAAATGTGAGCTTTAGGGCTTCCCTGGTGGTGCAGTGGTTGAGAGTCCGCCTGCCGATGCAGGGGACACGGGTTCGTGCCCCGGTCCGGGAAGATCCCGCATGCCGCGGAGCGGCTGGGCCCGTGAGCCATGGCCGCTGAGCCTGCGCGTCCGGAGCCTGTGCTCCGCATCGGGAGAGGCCACAACAGTGAGAGGCCCGTGTACCGCACAAAAAAAAAATATGTGAGCTTTAGAGAGTCATTGTTTTATTTCTTTTTAAAATACAAGACTTCCTTTATAAGAAAACACATTTCTTTTTTAAATTTTTATTTTATTTATTTTTTTATGTCTTTAGAATATCCTTTATTATTATTTTTTTAACATCTTTATTGGAGTATAATTGCTTTACAATGGTGTGTTAGTTTCTGCTGTATAACAAAGTGAATCAGTTATACATATACATATGTTCCCATATCTCCTACCTCTTGCGTCTCCCTCCCACCCTCCCTATCCCACCCCTCTAGGTGGTCACAAAACACGGAGCTGATCTCCCTGTGCTATGCGGCTGCTTCCCACTAGCTAGCTATTTTACGTTTCATAGTGTATATATGTCCATGGCACTCTCTCACTTCATCCCAGCTTACCTTCCCCCTCCCTGTGTCCTCAAGTCCGTTCTCTACATCTGTGTCTTTATTCCCGTCTTGCCTCTAGGTTCTTCAGAACCTTTTTTTTTTTTTTTAGATTCCACATATATGTGTTAGCATACGGTATTTGTTTTTCTCTTTCTGACTTACTTCACTCTGTATGACAGACTCTAGGGCCATCCACCTCACTACAAATAACTCAATTTCATTTCTTTTTATGGCTGAGTAATATTCCATTGTATATATGTGCCACATCTTCTTTATCCATTCATCTGTTGATGGACACTTAGGTTGTTTCCATGTCCTGGCTATTGTAAATAGTGCTGCAATGAACATTGTGGTACATGACTCTTTTTGAATTACGGTTAAGAAAACACATTTCTGAGATCTCTTTAATGTCAGAAAACGTAGCCCGATTGCTGTTATTAGAACAACTTAGGAGGGAGAGCAGGTTAATAGGGCTTCTGGTTGGTTGCAGCGTAGAATTGCCTACAAGTGGAAACTGGTCCTGCCCACAGATAAGAAAGGCCACAAGTGCAATGCCTTTGCCTGGGTCCCATCAGCCCTCGCTGGAAGGGAGCTGGGTTGCTATGTTCAGCAGTTAGTAAGGGATGCCTGCTGTGCCTGCCTTGCTGAGCAAGAGGCTCGACTGTAGGGGGTGGGAGGGCACGAACGAGAGTCCACGGGCCCAGCTTGCGTCAGGAGTGAGATAAACATAAACGACGGTAGGCGGTGCAGTGGGAGAGGGGAAGGCCAGGGGCTGAGGGAACACAAGAGGCACTAGCACAAGGCACGCAAGAGGACACTGCCCAGGCCTAGTGTTGTTCAGAGGCAAGTTTGTGGAGAGGTGCACAGACAGACCGACAGAGATGAAGGGGGTGCCAACATTACAGGATAGGAAAGAGGCTTTCCCAGGAGAGACTGAGGGAGACGGCTGGAGAGGAAGAGCAGAAGAAGGAACCTCCTTTCAGTACTGGTGGCTTTTATTGAGGGAGGGGCCGTTGAGGTCTTCGGGGCCCAACCCAGGGTCCTGGTTTTCTTCTCTCTGTCTCACAGACACACATGCCTTCTCCACCCTCTTTGTGGTGTTGTGAGTCCAACCATCTCCCGGAAGCCTGAGCAGCAGCCCAACATTGTCTCGTTGCTGCCCGGAGGTCAGGGAATGCCCTTGCTGATGATCAAGGGGAGGACCTGCTCTGCAAATAGCACCCCAGTCCCGTGTGCAATAATTCCCCACCTAAGCTGCACGGAGCACATACTCTGTGCAAAGAACACTGGCCTGACTCCAGCAGTGACAGCTGTTGAAACAGCTTAGTCACCGGGGCGATGGAGGTGGTGTGGCTCGGGAATGCGGGGTGCAGCGATCTGACATTTAGCTGGCTGGCAGCTGCCCTGAGAGCCAGCACAGATCTGTGGGAGAGCTGCAGAGAGAGTCTGCTTCCTGTCCACAAGCATTCCCTTGTTTCTTTTGAAGCCCAACCATAATCCCCTCCCTGGGCAGGACAGACTGGGGAACAAAACGTTTTGGGACCAAGGAGAGGAAAAAAGAAAGGGTGAATTCCTTTGAGACACCTGGTTTCTTTCCCTTAATGATCCATGTTAATTTACTGGATAACTTTTTTTTTTTTCCTGCCTCAGGCTAGGCAGAGTGTGATTTAGACTTCCTGAAGGTAGGGTGAGGCAGGGGGAAAGAGCTAATTTATCTAGAAAATGGAGTGACTTTCTTAGCTTTTAAGGTATCCAGGTGATGTAGGAAAAAGTTAAGAAGACAAGTCCTGGCCCTCCTGCCTGATCTTGATTGCATTTCTTCAGCCGTTTCATCTGCCAGAGCTCCTGTCTGAAGGACTCTGGGCAGATCTGGGCACACTACTTCACTGGTTTCATCAGGATTTGAGGAGGACTAATACACTGCCACAGAGTGACCCCATTCCTCTTCCAGCCCTTTGAAGAAGTGACCTTTGTGTTTTCTCTTTATCCTGGACTTCTTCTGCACTGTTTGTTTTGGGAGTTGTTAAGTTAAATTAGCCATCCCTTTCCTCTCCTGGTTACTGTATGAGAATGCAGCTGTCAGTCTGTGAACTCCGCTGTCCTCTATTTTTAGATTCAGTGTGAATGAAGCTCTCTTCTCTAATTGCATTCAGAGGGTGGGGGGGAGAGAGAGGGAGAGAGAGGGAGAGAGAGAGAGGGAGAGAGGGAGAGAGGGAGAGGGAGAGGCAGGTAGATTTTCCTAACCATCACACTGGCTATTATTCTAGATGCTCTGTGCGCTGATGGTGTCCTGGGGAGAAAGCAAAGAAACCCACTGTGTGTTTCCCTCCCTTGGCTGTCAAGTTTGTTTTCACTCCACACTTATGTTGATTATGGTCGAATAGGAAAGAGCAGTGTGGCCACATTTGCTTTCCAGTGTTTTAACACTTGCCAGCTTGGATGGTTCTGATTTCTCTAGCTTTTTTAGGAAAAGATTGGCTCATTGTTGAGTTCAAATTCCTTGGAAAATGGGGAAGGTCCTTCTGGTGACCTTTACTATGAGATGAAATAATCTTAAACATGCTGAAAACTGTGTAAATGCAGCGGGCCACAGTTTCTTCTAGATCTCTCTACCCCTTCCCCCACCTTATCCCAGTCTGCCTTTCACACAGCTGCCAGATCTCTTTGCTTAAACATCCTTCTAAAGAAAATGCTGGGGCTTCTCTGGTGGCGCAGTGGTTAAGAATCTGCCTGCCAATGCAGGGGACACAGGTTTGATCCCTGGTCCGGGAGGATCCCACATGCCACAGAGCAACTAAGCCTGTGCGCCACAACTACTGAGCCTGCTCTCTAGAGCCCACGAGCCACAACTACTGAGCCCACGTGCCAAGAGCCCGTGCTCTGCAACTAGAGAAGCCACCGCAATGAAAAGCCCGTGCACGGCAATGAAGAGTAGCCCCCGCTTGCCACAACTAGAGAAAGTCTGCGCGCAGTAACGAAGACTCAACCCAGCCAAAAAAAATAAATAAGTAAAATATTAAAATAAAGAAAGAAATAAAATGCAGTGTTCAGAGCACGTTTCTTCTCTTTGTCAGAAAATCCTTTCTCCTCTGTTTGTCTGTTTTCTCCACTCCTTTTCCCATTCCCTGCCGTATTGAATTAGTTGATTTCTCTGACTACACTGTCCTATTTTTTGCTTCCATGACTCTTTAGGCATGCGGCTCCCCCTGCCTATAATTTCTTCTCCTGCTTCCTTACCTAGTGAACTCTTACTCATCCTGTGATTCACAGTTAAACATCATCTCTTCTAGATGAGATAATCTAGAAGATCGTGCATTCTATGCTGCATTTCTTGTCCCCCTACCTAGCACTCTTGACATCTTTGTGCTGACTACAGTCATCCCTCGATATCCCTGGGGGATTGGTTACAGGATCCACCTGAATATCAAAATTCATGGACGCCCAAGTCCTTTCTATAAAATGGTGCAGTACAGCCAGCCTTGTATATCTGCAGGTTCTGCGTCTGTATGTAGAGGACTGACTGTATATACCTACTTTAGATGTACTACCCACATGAGATAATACTTATTTATGTATATGGCTGCCTTCCCCACCTTACTGTGAACAATCAAGGGCAATGACTTTGCCTTGTATGTCTTTTTCATCCCCACTATTGTGCATAGAAACTAGTAGGTGCTTAAACATATTTGGTGGATTAAAAAATGAAAAAAAAAATGAATTGGATTGGATGGTCCATTTAGAATTAGAGGTTTCAGAGGTACATTATTCCATCTCGGTGGCCACACCAGCTGTTATGACATCCTGTTATGAGTTCCTGATGGGCTTCTTTTCTGTCCTGGAAAAATAGGCTTGAGTAGATTACCAGAGACCTGACATGTTATACCCAAATGGGTGCTGTACAGTTTTTCTTCTCTGAAGTCTCTTGCCAGTAGTTCCACCTATTCTCTTATCCCTATAGGCTTGGGCAGGCATGATACACACCTCAAAGACCCATCTTTTTATTGTTTTACTTAAACCTTAAACTCTAGAACAGGTCAGAGGACTATTTGGTTTCTAGTCCCTGTGGCTACATCCTTTCTCCTCCTTTACCCCTACTAGCCCTCTCAAGCGGAACACTACTGCAACCCCATATTATAATTCAGATGGAGAGGGAGGAAGGAGACGGTGCCTCCCTCAGGCTCACTCCCCTTCCACCCAGTCCCGGGAACAGGCATATTGCTCCTTGATGGGACCCTTCGCCAAATTTGAGGAACATCCTTTTTTCTGAGTGTGTGTGTGTGTGTGTGTGTGTGTGTTGGTGGGCGCGGGTGGGGGGAGAAAGGAAGCAGGCAGTGGGGAAAAGAAAGTGAATGCCACCAGAACACAGCAAACTATAGACTACACACGTTTGTTATAGAGGTGATGGAGTGACGGAGGGAATTTTGGATTGTAGGAATATTTGGAGGAAGAAGAATGATATTCATTAATTTGGCAAATATTTAATGACTATCTGTTTTGTAAAGACATGGGGTGATATAGCTGTGAGAAAAACTGAGGTTGTCCCTGGCTTTCATGAACCTCTCAGTCTAAGTGGGAGGTGGGTAGGGAAAGAGATACAGGTAAATAGGTAGCTGAACTGCAGTAGGATACGTGTTACAGTGCTGGACACACAGGGTATTGTGCGAGCAAGAGGAGGGGCACTTCATCCGTTTTAGTGGGCGAGGGAAGGCGGGAATGAATCTGTAGAATTCTAGAGGATGAGCAGGAGTTGTTCTGGCATGAGTGGGAATGCCAAGCACTATCTGCAGAGTACTGTCTGCAGCCCAGAGGCAAAGAAGCTCTTTTGTAATTCATCCTCTCAAAGGGGACACCTATTAAAAACCTGGTATGCAAGCAGGGACCCCAAGTGCAGTAAGTGTAGGTAACCTTGAGTAGCAGACTTAAAAAAGCAGTCAGCATTTACTGAGTGCTTACTGTATGCCAGGGCTGTGCTGAGTGATTAGCACATTTAGTCCTTACAACCATAGGAGATGGGCATGCTGTTCTCCCCCTTTTCTAGAGAGAGAAGTTCAGTGGCTTGCCTACTGTTGTACACCTTGCCTACTTGGCCACCAAGTGGCCAAGGTGGGCCATGATTCCAGGCTGCCTCTCTCCAGAGCCTGAACTCTTACCCATCTTCCAGGCTGGAGGCAGGATGGCGGGCTAAGGTGACTCGTCTGGGGAGGCAGGAATAGGGAAGAGTTTGCGAGATGAGACCCTGGGATGCTAACCGAGAGTCAGATCTTAGTCCCTTATGCCATTTAAGGAGTTTCAACATTAGATGGAGAGTAATGTAAAGACATTGAAAGTATCTCAGAAATCATCTATCTGGCTACAGTGTGAAACACAGGCATGGGACATGTGTTTGTGTCATCTAGACCTGAAATGATGGTGACCTTGAACACGGGGAGTGGTGGTGAGGAGAGAGACGGGGATAAATCTGTAAGACTTGATGAGCTGAGAGAATTGACCAGATCTGATGGTTTGCCTTTCTTTTCTGAACCACAGAAATAGAGCCATCCAGTGTGTAGTGAGCATGCAGATTTGAAACTTAGGAGAGGAATCTGAACTTGAGAGGTGGCTGGTGTCCCAAGAGCAGATGAGACCCCTCAGGGCAAGTGAGCTGAGTTGGAAGGGGAAGGGGCTATTCTACAACCCAGTGAACACCAGGATGTATTTGTTCTATATTCTGCGGTCCTGCAGATTCATTTGTTTACTGATGCCCCAGCTACTTTTCCAAATGTATAGCCTTTAAGCAGTCCAGTAGGGTGCAATATGCGTGAGTGGATGTTTTCTAACTGCAAAGGGCCTGATGTGTGGAACATTCCCCTATGCCCTAGTCATGTTTCATAGACAGCTTACTTCAATTAGGAGATACTGCTTCAGAATATAGTAAGGGATCATTCTGATGATGCTTAGAAAAATGTCTTCCTACATGTGGAAAATATTTCTCCACAACGCGAATGCTTGACGTGATGGGGGAAAAATGAGAGAGGTGGTGTGAACTAAACTGTTAGGCTGGTTTGCGAAATAACTGTACTCATTCATGGTATAACTGCTTACACGCAGGCCTCTAGGGCATCTTAAGAAAACAGCGGAGACCAAATTTATAATTAGCTGAGTCCATTTTTGCCAGACCTAACCGTGGATATTGGACAGGGTTGGTTTTGTTATTTCCTTAATTGAAAACGTCAAGAAAATACAAGCCAGGTCAGGGAGTTTTTGATCAGGGTAGGAATGCTGGCATAAATAACCCCAGATTATATGTCTGCAGGAGGCTGGGAGGAGGCTGGTCTGCACGGCCTCCTTCTGAGGTTACCCAAACAAACCTGGTGACTGGTAGCTCCCCTATGTAACGTGGGAATGCACGTGAGCATTTTGAAATCTCTTTAATTCTTTCCCAGAACAAGGGCCCAGGGAAATCAAGGTTTCTTAGGGAACTGAAAAGCTTTTGACAACCATAAAATAATTCTTTAATAACTCTTAATGTAACTTGTCCTCCCTCTTTCCCCTTTATTTCCAGTTAATTGATCAATAATATAACCATCCTAGGACTGGATGGAAAGGGAGTGAGTATTTTTAAGTACCTATATGCCAAGTGGTCCTGTCAACAGCCTTGAGAAGTAGGTCCCACTATTTCTATATTGCAGAGGTGGAAACTAAGACATTTCAGGTCTCTTAGCTAGGAAGACATAAAGATTAAATTGAAAAGCAGATCTGTTTGGCCGCCAAGCTCTTTGTACTATCCTGGCTGGCAAATACCTGTTTCTAAAAGTGTAAGTAAGAAGCATTTTGATTACTTTCTTTCTTTTTCCTCAAGGAAGGCTCATCTTTCATCACTTTAGCCCCTCCTCCCAGGGACCATTCTTACCTTAAGCAGCTGCCCTAGGTTTCTTGAGGTGCTCACACTGTTTTCCTAGCTATTTGTCCCCCCACCGTTTTTGGCTTATGCTAAGGACTGGCTCACCTCTCTGGCCTTCCACTTGTCTTCAGAAAACTGATTGGTAAACACTTCTCATGAAGGGCAGGGCGGTTTTTTTTTTTTTGTTACCCCCGCCCCCGCCCCCGCCCCCGGTACGCGGGCCTCTCACTGTTGTGGCCTCTCCCGTGCGGATCACAGGCTCCGGACGCGCAGGCTCAGCGGCCATGGCTCACGGGCCCAGCGGCTCCGCGGCATGTGAGATCTTCCCGGGTCACGAACCCGCGTCCCCTGCATCGGCAGGCGGACTCCCAACCACTGCGCCACCAGGGAAGCCCAGGGCAGGGCGTTTTAACTCATACAGAGATAAATGCTTCTTAAGGATATGATTGGTCTATACTTCCCAATATGGAAAGGCACAGATCTTTCTGCTTGTAATGATACTCTGCAGTTTGGGTCTGCTTCTCCGGAACCCTGGAGTGCAGGTTCCTCACATCAGAGCACTGCTACCATAACAGGATGGAAATACCGAGTGTGCCTTTCCACACCTCCCTTCCCAGTACTGAGAATGGATCTTCCCTGCAACCAAAATGTGTCTCCAAAGCCATTTGAGAAACGCGAGGCTCCGACAACCCACAGGATAGCAAAGCTGCTGGTCTCGTTTAGGTGTGGAAAACCATGCATTTCAAATCTATAAATGCCCTATGCTGATATACTTCACAACTTTACCCCATAGAACTGGTATAACCAGCATCCTTGTTTTATAGGGAAGGTTCTCCAGGTGCCAGAGGTAGCCTTGGCCTTCCTGCCATTCTCCCTGGGAGCTCAAATCGGATGCTTTACTTTCATTATCTCTGTGGGGAGGGGAGGGGTGTCATGAGACCAGTGTTTTATTACATGCAACATAGTCATTAAAGCTGAACTTTGTTTCCGAGTCCATTGGAGACAGAAGAGGAAGTGATTCTGGTGGCTGACTTCAGAGCTTTGCTGTATTTCTCTGCCCGGTGTTTTCCTTTTTCTGAGTTTTGTGTTCCAGGTTTGGATACGGGTTCATAGTGGGAGGTTCCATGTCCCTGAAACCCGGTAATTATTTTGAATTAAAGTAAGTATAAGACTGACTTTCACTTCCCTAATAAAATGATAAAAACAATAGCTAACCCTTCATGCTTTCTGCACTATTCTAAGGATTTTTCGTGTAGTAACTGATTTAATGATCACAGAATCCTAGGAGGCAAGTCCTATTCCAACAGGGTAAGGAACCTGAATGTTCATGGCAGGGTGGGTAGGGGAGATCACAGAGTCCAGCCAGGGAAGGCTCGAGGGCCACTTGAACCGGCCATTCTCCCTGTGGTTTCTGTAAGAACTATACGCCATGAAACTCTAGAAGCTTGAGTGTCTGATGTTTCTAGGGGTGAAGCTTTCCGAGTCTTGGCTTCTCTGCCTCACAAACAGGAATGATAACACCTGCCCCCAGATGGCAAAGGAAGTAAGGAGGTGATGTGTGAGGATTAGGCAGGGTATGTGGTACAGTTCATGAACCAAAATAGAGAGCTTTAGAAAGAACTTCGCCTAATGCTGAAATGGAGAGAAAAGAACGGTGGTGTGGGGGGAGTAGGAAAAGTGTCCCCCCAAAGAATGACACAGCTTGCCTGATGTCTTATTAGCTGACCTGCGCAGAGATTTTGTTTCCTTTCATTTTTAGCGAATTGGTTATTGACATTTAAAGATTGAGAGATGTTGTATAACCATCTGCATTTCTGGCTTCTCTTGAAAGAAGCAGCAGGTCTGGTTGGAAGACCTGTGCTGCCTTACGATGATGGCTGGAGCAGCTGCCCCCAGTCCACGGGGCTCACTTCTGTCCCTGACTACACACCTGGTTAGGGCCAGATCCACAACATGAACACAAGTGTCGCCAGGCTTCCGACTCCACGCTGGGGCGGCGGGGGGGGCGGGTCGCATCACACTCCTCCAGTCAGTTTTCTGAAGTAGTGGTGTGTTTCTCTCCTGTAGAAAGTTGTGTTTGGTCAGAGTTGAGTGGTCTCTGCACGCAGTGTGTTTGATTCAACTGTTAAGTTTCTTTTGAATTCTGTTTCTACCAACAAAGGTAACAGAGGGTGGTGGGGTCTGGGGTGATCCGGACTGAGGTTTAAGGCCCAGCTCTGCAATTACTAGCCATGTACTCTTGGACAATTTATATAACTAACCTCTTTATAGGATGGGTGTGATGACCAAAGGGGACAGTGTACACGTGGAGACTTGCTTTTATTAAAGACCTACCTATTCATATTTTGTGACTAGTTTGAGGGGCTTCTTTCATCACAAGTTACCCAGTTTTCTTTAAGCCGTACAAATAAGATGGTTGTCTTTTAAGACAGTTTCAAAATACTTCTCTTTCTCATGTTACCAACAATAATACAACTTCAGGCAAGTCACTTCATAACTGAGGACCTCGGTTTACTCACTAATCAAAAGGAAATATCCATGCCCACTTTATAAGTTGTTTCATGAGGTCATTTAAATGAAAGCACGGAAGTCACGAGGGCCTAACACAGAGTAATTGTACACAAAAACAGTGTTTAAAATTTTTTTTTTTTTTTTTGGCGGTACGCAGGCCTCTCACTGTTGTGGCCTCTCCCGTTGCGGAGCACAGGCTCCGGACGCGCAGGCTCAGCGGCCATGGCTCACAGGACCAGCCGCTCCGTGGCATGTGGGATCTTCCCGGACCGGGGCACAAACCCGTGTCCCCTGCATCGGCAGGCGGACTGTCAACCACTGTGCTACCAGGGAAACCCCTTTTGTTTGTTTTTAACAGCATATTTTAAAACAGTCTGGGGATTCCCAACAGGTGGCAATAACTTTTAAAGCTGGAGCAGGCCAGGAGGCCAGTCTGTCTGGCCCTTTCTCTCCCTGAGGCACCTGCTCTGTACCAGGCCCACTCCTAACATTTGTGGGGTGCAAGGTAAGAGTACCTATGAAGGCATGGCTGCCACATGTCTAAATATTTTTAAAGTGATAAACTTGGCTTACCAAATTATTAAGCCAACTAAGTCTTATCATCCAATTGTAACACATTTACTTTTGTAATGCACTGGAAGTCTGGATGTGAATTTAAGATTCTTGGATGCCTTGGAATTCTGTGCCAAAAATGGATGGACCAGGGAGTGTGGGCTTCTAGATGTCTTTTCTTCCCACCCCTGGCTCCATCCCATACAAAGAGTGTGTTTCTGTGTGGACACCCCACCCTCCAAGCTCAGTCTCTGTCTGTATCCTCCTCCCAACAGCAGCCATTTGAGCACTCCTGAGCCCAAGGGTGCACAAGCAGTCGTGTAGTTCCCTCTGGGAGGCCAGATCTGGGGAAGAGGTCCCCCCCAGTCCCACGATGTGGAAGTAGGCTCAGAGCTGTCTGGGTACGTATTCTGGGGTCCTGAGTTCCTGGACCATGTTCTAAAAATTGCGGAAGGGGTTAGGCTCTTGATGAACATGTCCTCTTCACTTCAGGGTCTTCTCATCTGGAGAGGAAGAGAACAGCTGGAAAAGGGCCAGACCGAGCGGGACCCTTGAAAAGTGTGGCGCCCAGATTCAGGGCCCCTCCTGCTGTGCTCTGTCTAAGGCCGGTGCTGCTCTGAACCCTGGTCCTCCAAGGAGCGCAATATGAGAATTGATAACTTCCTTTATACCTTTCAGATTTATACTGTTGAGTTCTGTGGTTCTGGAAGTGCCCTTTCGACAGAGTTGAAAGTCCCAATTCCTAATCACAATGTTAGAAATGAAAAGGAGGTACCCTGGTGCCTAATATTCAACTCACAGATGGGAGCTCTGCTCAGTTCTTTCTTTGGACCACTGAGGCTGCCAAGTGACAAACGGTTGTAGCCATTCTGGTTCCTAACCAAGAGGATGTACAAACGCTGAGCATTGCTTCTGCCAAGCCAGGCGTTCCACAGTTTCTTATACAGACTCTTATTATCCATTCTCAGCCCTGGGTCTCTGCACAGCCTGGTGTCCTCAAGTCCAGAGTCTCCTGGACTATGTGGAGATGGGAAGATGGATGAGAACTGGGGTTCCAGCGATTCTGTGTACAGACTTTGACCCCACTACCCCGTTGTCAGCATCTTGCCTCTTCTGTCTTATGTCACACCTAGTGCTTTCCAGTTCTGAGTGGCTTGGGGGTCTGTTGGACATGTTGGCTCACTTTTCCAAAATATCCCTTCCATGGAGTTTCGGCTGTGCCCATCTCTGTGGCTGTCAGGATATCCTACTCCATCTGTTTCTCATCTTCGAAAAAATTGTTGCAGTCTCTGGTTTGCTCATGTCACTACCATTTTTTTTTCCCCTTGTGATTTAATATCTTTTGTGTTCTTTTACTGTTTTTTTGTTTGTTGTTTGGTTTTTTTTTGGAGTTTCAGGAGTGAGAGGAGGAAAACATAAGTAGCCAGTTCACCATGTTTGACAGATTTATTATCTTTTGTTAATTTTTCATTGAAGTGAGTTAATTTACAGTATTATATTAGTTTCAGATATACAGCATAGAGATTCAGGTTTTTTTTTTTTTTTACAGATTATGCTCTATTAACAGTTATTATAAAATAATGGCTATAATCCCCTATGCTATACAATATACCCTTGTTGTTTTTTTATTTTATACATAGCAGTTTGTATCTCTTAATCTCATACCCCTTACATGCCACTCACCCCTTCCCTCTCCCTGCAGGTAACCACTAGTTTGTTTTCTATATCTGTTTCTATTTTGCTATATACATTCATTTATATTATTTTTTAGATTCCACATATAAGTGATATCATATAGTATTTGTCTTTCTCTGACATAAGCAAAGCATAATATTCTCTAGGTCCATTCACATAGCTACAAATGGCAGAACTTCATTCTTTTTTATGGCTGAGTAATATTCCATTGTGTGTGCTTATGTGTGTATGTGTGTATTTATATATGTGTATATATAAATATATTTATACCACATCTTCTTTATCCATTTGTCTGTCGGTGGACACTTGGATTGCTTCCATATCTTGGCTACTGAAAATAGTGTTGCTATGAACATTAGGGTGCATGTATCTTTTCGAAATAGTGTTTTCATTTTTTCTGGATATATACCCAGGAGTGGAATTGCTGGATTGTATGGTAGTTCTATTTTTAGTTTTTTGAGGAACCTCCATACTGTTTTCTGTAGTGGCTGCACCAATTTACATTCCCACCAACAGTGTACAGGGTTCTTTTTTCTCTACATCCTCACCAACACTTGTTTTTTGTAGACCTTTTTGGTGGTAGCCATTCTGATGGGTGTGAGGTAATATCTCACTGTGCTTTGACTTGCATTTCTCTAATATTAGTAATGTAGAGCATCTTTTCATGTGCCTGTTGGCCATCTGTATATCTTCTTTGGAAAAATGTCTATTCAAGTCTTCTGCTCATTTTTTGATTGAGTTGTTTGGTTTTTTGATATTGAGTTGTATGA
This sequence comes from Aethalodelphis obliquidens, assembly GCF_003676395.1. NCBI lineage: Eukaryota > Metazoa > Chordata > Mammalia > Artiodactyla > Delphinidae > Aethalodelphis > Aethalodelphis obliquidens. The sequence goes on along the minus strand of NW_020837957.1, from coordinate 5,607,841 downwards.
GCTGTTTGTATATTTTGGATAGTAATCCCTTGTCAGTTGCATCATTTGCATATATTTTCTCCCATTCTGTAGGCTGTCTTTTTGTTTTATCATTGCTTTCCTTTGCATGCAAAAACTTTTAAGTTTAATTAGGTCCCATTTGTTTATTTTTGCTTTTATTTCTTTTGCCTTAGGGGACAAATCCAAAAAAATATTGCTGTGATTTATGTCAAAGAGTGTTCTGCCTATGTTATCTTCTTTATGGTATCATGTTCTACATTTAGGTCTTTAATCAATTTTGAGTTTATTTTTGTATATGGTGTGAGGAAATGTTGTAATCTCATTCTTTTACATGTAGCTGTCCAGTTTCCCCAGTACTACTTATTAAAGTGACTATCTTTTCTCCATTGTATATTCTTGCTTCCTTTCTCATAGATTAATTGACCACAGGTGTTTGGGTTTATTTCTGGGCTCACTATTCTGTTCCATTGATCTATGTAACTGTTTTTGTGCCAGTACCATGCTGTTTTGATTACTGTAGCTTTGTAGTATAGTCTGAAATCTGGGAAGGTGACACCTCCAGCTTTATTCTTTTTATCTCAATATTGCTTTGGCAATTCTGGGTCTTTTGTGGTTCCATATAAATTTTAGGGTTATCTGTTTTAGTCCTGTGAAAAAGGTCATGGGTATTTTCATAGGGACTGCATTAAATCTGTAGATAGCTCTGGGTAGCATGGCCATTTTAACAATATTAATTATTCCAATACAATAGCATGGGAGATCTTTCCACTTCTTTGTATCATCTTCAGTTTCCTACATCAGTATTTTATAGTTTGCAGAGTATAGGTCTTTTATCTTCTTGGTTAAGTTTATTCCTAGGTATTTTATTCTTTCTGATGTGATTCTAAATGGCATTTTTCTTTTTTACTTTCTTTTTCTGATAGTTCATTATTAATGACTGAGGGTTTAAATGATACTAATAAAGGAGTGGGTGCTGATGTTCATGAAGGTTTGGTCTATATCAGAATGGCCTCAAATTCCTTCTTTCCTGCATTATTTCCTTCTCTTCCTAGATTTCCTCAGAGAACCAGGGATTCATCACACTGTCAAATTGTCTACAGGCCACACTGGGTCAGTGGAAAGAACAGCCCTAATTTTCCAGACAGCAATTATTCTTATCTTTCCCTTGTGGCCTGATATTCAGGTTCCAGAGCCTAGAACTGAGCCCAGTCTCATAACCCCAACCAAGGTCATTTTGGAAATGTAGTCTGTGCTTTTTTTCCTCCATTAAGACTCCTCTGTTCTTGAACTTGCTCAACAGAGTATAAAACAGACAAAATGGGTAGAGGCAGTTTTTATTACTCTAATCTCCTTAATGAGTTCTATGGTGAGTTAAACCCATTCATGGTCCTTATTGATATGGAAGTGTATGTGAACGTTCCTTTGCACAATTATGAACTTATTATTATTTTCCTGTCTGTGCATAAGTCTTTAATTTGGAAAAACCCTTTACCTCTTATATTAACTTTGTCCATACTCTGAAGAAGGGGTTTTGAGAAGCAGCAGAGCCTATATTTGAGAGCTTCTTGGGGGTAATTTTAAAAAGGATGCTTTCAGAGTAGATTGTGTCCTGAAGAAAGCACCCAAGGTACTTAAATCATGTCTCTGAGGGGTGGCTGAAAAAGTTGGTCATTTTTATCAGAGAGGAGAGGAAACACAGGCAGATGAGTTGCAGGTTTCAAGTGCCTAAGGAACTTTTGTGGAAAAAGGATCTCATCTGCTGTGGGACTCCTACAGGCAGACCTAGGACCAGTGGTGCAATTTAAGGAGGATGAATGCTGACCGTGAGTTGGAATCTGACCATTTGAACTGCCTCAGAGAGAGTGAGACCCCCGCCTCTGGAGGACTTTAAGTGGATGCTCTTTGACTCCTTGGCCGAGCAGTTGGTTATGGGAGGGGACCCAACGTCCAGCTTAGACAGTCGTCCTATGACTTTTAAGTCCTCAGGTTTGGAGAGTCAGGTTTGGCAGTTGATAGGAACTGATACGTCTCTTTTGTCTTATTGGTTTCCATGGTAGAGCCTATAAGAATTTTTGAACTGTTTCCAAAGTATCTTCCCAGAAGCTGTTTCTGAATTGTGCATCCTTTCTCTTGCAGGAGAAAATGCAGAAGTTTCCATGGACGTTTCCCTGGCTTACCGAGATGATATGTTTGCTGAGTGGACTGAAATGGCCCATGAGAGAGTGCCCCGGAAACTCAAATGTACCTTCACCTCCCCCAAGGTAGGGTACCTTGAAGTCTCAGTTGATGGGATTTTTTATTTGGTTTCCAGGTATGTGGGAACGTTTGCTCAGACACATTTCTTGTTCCTAAGCATGCATGACCCCAAAGGTTAGTAGTCACCGTCCTTTGTCCTAGAAGAGGGCAATGTAGATATTTCATGTCCCTGCAAAGGAGGAAAGAACAGAAGAAGGAATGTCTGTTTGAAGTGATTTAGTTGTTTCTCTGAAATACCTCCATAAAAATAAATTCTTGGTTCTTTGGATATTAACAAAAAGTGTTTGAAGATCATTGCTAAGTTAATTTTAGATGTACAGATCTGTTCATATTGGTTCAATGCATGTGTCTGCTTCTCTGTTTCATCGGCATCTCCGTTGCCAAGTCAGTGTGCAGGTGTGAAGACTAACGATCCCAGAGAACAAACACCACAGACAAAATGAGGACCTGAGGGAGAAATCTAGTTTCCTTGGAGACCTCTCAGTTCTCTTACATACTTTTAGGACTCTCCCTTCTTTGGTTCTTCCAGGAAGACTCATTTAACCACCAAGGAGAGGAAAGCCACTATCCTTCACTGAGAGTAGGGAGACACTTTCTCTTGGACAAAGGCCTTAGCTTCTCCAGGAAGTAAAATACAGGCATGGACTCAGTGACCCTCAGAGGACAGTGGGATTTGTCTGTATAAGGACCAAATCAGAATTAGTGAGGGGTCCTTTTCCAGTGCCACATGCTGCCCTCACACATGCCTCCCCAAGATTCTGTCCCCCTCCCCACTCACCACCCCCTTCCCCCCTTGAAAGTCTCTGTGAAGTTGAAATGGAGCCGTAGTTACTGTTACTCATGGCTACTCACATTCCTCAAGAATGTTGACAAGGAGTAGCACCTGCTAGGTGATCTCTGATGTCCCTTCACAGACATAAATAGTCTTGTTTTCTTTGCATGAAATGCACGAGAGGCCAAACTGCACTGAAGCACATTCCTGATTATGTCATTTGTCACTTGATATCTTCAGGTCAGTTGCTCCTGAAGGATTTGGGCTACTTTGTAGTACTCGCTCTGTTGACTGATTTAGTTCCTCCCTTCTCCTAACATTGGCCTTTCCTAACTTCACTTTTGCCTATAACTGGAAAATTGGGGTTCCCTGTGGAATGGTAAGAATGGCAGGTTGAAGCCTCTGAGGACCATGCCCCTGCCCTGTCCGTCCTGCCCCGAAGAGGAGTAAGATGGGGCCGGGCAGGTTCATGAACATTAGTTAAAGGCCTGGATTTGGAGCAAAACATACTTGGCTTCACTTCCAGGCTGTTTCACTTACTGACTGCATGACCTCAGGCAAGCTTGCTTCAACTGTCCAAGCTTCAGTTTCTCCTTTGCAAAATGGGATAATAATACTTGCCCTGGGAATTTTTATAAGGACGAGATGAGATAATGAACCTTATCACTTAAAATCAAGTCTGGGACATGTTTCACCAGTCGGGCCAACAGGACAAAAGGTATAAATTAAAGCTCTCATGGGCAAACCATGCACCCTACACATAAGCATCTTTTGGGGCACCTGGTGTTTGTCAATTCTCCCTCCCCAGGTTCCCTATACAAGAGCTATGGAAAGTGTGGTCTAAGGACTAACAACGTCAGCATCACCTGGTAGCTTGTAGGAAATGCAGGTTCCCAGGGCACACCCCAAACCCATGAATCAAAATCTCAGCATGTAGGACCAAGGAATCTGTGTTTTAACAGGATTTCAATTCCTTCTCTTAAGCTTGATAAAGTTTGAAAGTCACTTCAGTAGACCCTTTGCTGAATGGTCAAATATAGGGTTCCCCCCACCCAAAAGCCATCTGGAATTGTTTTGGGTAGGCCTTTGGGGGCAATCTCTAGGTAAAAATGAATGGTCAAGAGAAACTGGAGGTAGCAGGAGAGAGATATGTAATATTTCTAGACCTTTGTATGCAATGGAGGAAATTAATTAAAAGTTGACCTCATCATTCAGAGGTAAGACTGGTTGGCTGTCTAAGCTAAAGGATATAAAGCTTTTGGATATGGAATATCAACCTCAGAAAAGGGAAAAGTCATTTCTCACCTTACTATACACTTAGAGGGCACTGAGAAGCAGAGTCGGGGGAGGCCGTTAAGAAGACTGCAACTGCTTCTTAATGACAGTTGCTTAATTATCTTTAGGATGTGTTGATCCCTTTCAAGAAAGATATTAAACCTTGAAAAGTGTGAAGGAAATGAATCATCAAATCTGTGCTTTTTGATTGCAGTGAAATTTAGACTTGAGTTTGAAGATTAAATGAGAAATTGCTTTAAAGCTTTTTAGTCCCTGGTGGATTGTGAAGTTAAAAAAAAAAGTCAAGTTGCCACCTGCTGTAATTTGTCCTAATTAGCCAGGCTTATGCTGGATTTGGGGGAGGGTGGAGGGGCGTGGGGGAAAGGAAAAGGAGGGGGGAAGAGAGAGAAGGAAATCTTTCTTCCTAAATGTGCTAAATACTGGCAGAGGCAGAACCTCAGTGAATAAGGAAAAGTCCCCAGCAGGATACAGTGAATTTGTCTCTGAGACAGGTAGGCCAGGCCGGGATCCCAGAACCCTGTGTGTCTCTCTCATTTGTTGGACTTAGGTAAATTTATCTCATGTGATGGTGTTACCCTCTCTGTAGAGACAGGGAAGTGGAGGACACATAAAAACCCATGACGGGGCATTAGAAGGAACCCCAGAGATCATATAATTAAACCTTCTTGCTTTACTTAGGAAGAAAGTGAGGCCAAATGAGGTGGATGACCTTCCCCAGGTACCCAGCAAGGGGTGAGGTCAGGACGAGAATTTCAGCCTCCTGGCTTGAAGTTCAGTGCCCTCCTTATCAATGCCTGCCTTCAGGCATGTCTGAGGCAAAATAGCATTCCTTTCTTCCTGCTGCACTCACGAGTCCTCCTCTGCATCAGAGCTGGAGGCTGGACTTGGGAGACCCACGTCCTCAACCCAATTCTGCCATGACTTTTGGACCTTGGGTGAGCCCCATAATCAAGTCAGTGGCATTAGACTAAATAAGTTTTGTTTCCTTCAAACTCTCAGTTTCTATAAATAAGACCCTGACTGGAAACACATCAGAAAACCCACCTCTTGCTGTTACCATAGCAGGTAATCAGCCTCCTGAGTGCAGCTTCATCTGAGCCTAAATTAGAGCCTGTACTGTATTTTCAGTAGTTCTGCAGAGTCCTAATAATAGCCTTGATTTGTAAGTATAAGAGAAAGGAGCAGAGGGGAGAGGAAGACAGATCTATACAGGAAAACTCATCCAACCCGAAGCTGGGGTTTGGAAAAGAAGGATCCTTTCCACAGAAGAATTTTTAAAATCTTATATGCCGTGTCTAATCAACTGGTATTTCTGATAAGAGCCCCTTAGACCTTAGAGGATGAAAAATTATCATGATTGATTAGTGATGTCTGCCATGAATGGGAAAGGGAAAAATGGAAGTGCATAAGCAAGATATTTGCCTGCTCTACCTCTACTTATGTCATGTGTGTCTTCCATTCCTGTACAAAGGTCTGTTTATTGCACTCTAAGCTCTGACTGTCCAGTAAAGAGCCCTCCCGCCCCATCCCCTGCCCCAAGATCACAGAAGAAACAGATTCCTTGGTATCTTCCTTTTGATTTCTCCACTGGACTTTTTACTCTGAAGATTTACAAAAAAATTTGGAGGCCCTGAGAATTCAGGCTCAGGAACACCAAATCAGTCCCCCATCACTTCATCAGGAGGTAACAAGCAAACATTGAAGCTGGCATACAAACCCAGCAGTGAAGACAAGACACTCATTTGCTTTATCAGGGAAGAGTCCTCGGTTGCTGAAGCTCCTGCCTATATGTGTCCGTACTTACCTGCTTCCCCCACCCCTCAGCTGGGACACATAGCCGTGTGTCCTGTGAAGGTAGAGCAGAATTTAGTTTTCAAAAGCAAGTTGTACTACTTGCCAACCTCCCACTTCCATGTGCTGGCTGGTACCTCTTAAATTGCTTGGCAGGAAGTCCAATAGGCTTTTCTAGAAACTGAGCTAAATTTTTGTTTATTTAATTTCTGCTCCCTCTGCCATCTTGCCTCTTGGGCAGTTAGAAAGCTTTAGAGGCAGAGAATTGCGAGTGGTCATCTCTAGCAAGCTAATCTCGTTGTTTCCTTTCATCCCCCTATGTCTTCCCCAAATTCCAAGGGCTCCTTGGGTAGCTTCTTTTTTTTTGGTCAAATCAATAAAAAGTAGATATTTTCAGCTTCTTGTAGCTTCTCCTGCAGGCCAAAACCATGTAAATAAGTAGTCATCATCCAAGAAAGTGATGAACATTAGCAAGGGCTTCCTCCTGAACATTTGAGTTGACTGTTCCACAGAGCCTTAGAGGTCTCCGATGGTATGCTGCGAATAAAATTGTAGCCCTGGTAGACCAGGTTAGTCTGACGTGAGGCTCTAGCGAGGACTGAAGAGCTGAGAAAGGTGTCGAAATAGAAGAAATTTCTGCTTGTTACCTAAAATTTCTGGTTCTATCTCGAATGTGGCTGGGTTTTATTTTTATCTTTTTATAAATTTATTTATTTCTTTTTGGTTGTGTTGGGTCTTCGTTGCTGTGTGCGGGCTTTCTCCAGTTGCAGCGAGTGGGGGCTACTCTTCATTGTGAGCAGCTTGTAGATGCCATGCCTCCAGTGTACCCTATTATCTGTACCTCTGAGGGATACCTTTAAGCATTAGCTTTTCAGAATTGGTGATATGAGGCAAAGGCAAGACAATTCAGACATAGTCTATTGGAAATAGTGACCATGCCTCAAACCCTCCACTCTTCTTCCAGACCGCAGAACATGAGGGCCGTTACTATGAATGTGACGTCCTTCCTTTCATGGAAATTGGGTCTGTGGCTCATAAGTATTACCTTCTAAACATCCGGCTGCCTGTGAATGAGAAGAAGAAGATCAATGTTGGGATTGGAGAGATTAAGGATATCCGGCTGGTGGTAAGTGAATCTGATTGATCCAGGCAGCCTGTCACATCAGAGCACTGGCTAAGAACACTGGTTGTGAGCATGTGTATTGGAAAGACGCTCCATCTCAATCTTGAATTTTCCATGTCTCAACTGTTTCATTAAGAAGTAAGAAGAATAACAAACCCATGGAAATGGAAAGTAATGCAATTATTGTGTTCATTTAAGATTTTATTATGATGAACATGATTATATAGTGAATAACACCAAGATAAAAGTAATTTTTTTTTTTTACATGTTTCACCTTGCAAGCACAAATGTTAAAGGGAGCAGTCGTGATTTAGGTTCTTTCCATTTTATCTCTTTAGTAGGGGAAAATAAAGAATGTGCAGCATAACTTTTTATATCTAATTTAGGTTTTTTTACATCTAAAAAACAAATACATATTTACTCTAGAAAATTAGAAGCACAAATAAGCACAGAGTAGAACATAAACGTTACCTGTAACATCCTGCCATCTAGAGAAATAACCACTTTGAGGTTATGCTGTATCTCCTCAATTTTTTTCTCTGTGTATATAATCCTTCCCTTACAAAAAAAAGGCCATCATACTCAACTGACTCTTTCATTCCTTGCTTTTTAAAATTAATTGTATGTATCTTTCCATGGAAGAAATTTCGAGAATATTTAAAATGTCTTAATTTGGGATTATTCTACATGAAACCCAGAATTTCAGTGTTTCTGTATCTTCATTAGCAAATACTAAAAGCACTTGGATACAGTGGTTTTCAAGAGTTTCTTCACTGTGAAATATGGTGGCTGGTGCTTCTGTATATACCAACTTTCATGGGCATACTGTGTCAGTAGGCACCCACAAAATCTTTTTCATTTCTTGAAGAGAGAATGTGTTTATATGCAACTCCTGTGGCAATGACATCCATTCCACCCCTTTCTCTCCACTAAAGGAAGGATATTGTAACACAAGTAAGGTATAATGAAATTTTATGGGAATAACCTGAAAGCCATTCTAACAAATTAAAAAAAAAAGTTGTTATCATTAACAATACTGTATTAATAGAAACAAATCACATTACAACCGTATTCCAACTGTTGGCACAATGTAGGCACTCAATATTTGTCTAATGAGTGTATTAACCAGACACCCACATATTACTGAATGCCCACATATTATTAAAAACGTGATGGAAAATATTTGTGTTGAGATCTGGGATTGATTCACCAATGAATGACAAGGGTATGTGTAAAGTTACATATGTATTCAAGATGTTGATAATATAATACATTTCTCTGAGTTCGTAAAGAGTTTGTGACCAAAAAAAAATTAATGGTATATTGTGAATACAGTATAAATATACTTTGTAGTACTGCTTAGCATTCCACAGTACGGATTTACCTTAACACGTTTTACCAATGCCAACATTTTGGGCATCTAAGATAGCTCCAATTTTTCAATGAAAACCTTATAGACAAATCTTTGATCATGTTCTTAATCGTTCCCTTAGGACAGAGTGAGTCTATCTTTATGCCTTTTGATTTATATTTCTACAGTGCCTGAGGAGGGGCCCAGGCGGGTAGGATGAGGACAGTACATGCTGTGAATGTTAGCGCTCATTGATCTTGAAAGTTCAGCAAAAAAGATCTCCATTTACCTCTCCCCAGAATGCATCTGCTGGTAGAAAATAACACTAAGATATATTGACCTTCAAAATTATGATTGGTCTCTATCTAGGGAATTCACCAAAATGGAGGCTTCACCAAGGTGTGGTTTGCCATGAAGACTTTCCTTACACCCAGCATCTTCATCATTATGGTGTGGTATTGGAGAAGGATCACCATGATGTCTCGACCCCCCGTGCTTCTGGAAAAGTAAGAGCTGATTTTGGAGCACCCTTAAGGAACGCTGGCATCCTGTGATTTGCCTGCCATGGACCTGGTTTTGCTGGGGGCCTAGTTCAAGTGGTCAGTGTGTTATCAATACTTGGGCTGGTGATTTGACCGCAAATCAGCCTGGACTCCTTTTTCTCCTTTAGCTTTCATGTGGAAATTATTATTAAATCCTAGGGGTTCTGCTGCTCTCATATTTCCAGCTGTCTGTTGTATCTTTGCTCTTCATTCCCATGTTCTGCATCAGATACTTCTCTCTATTACAGTGAACGAACTGCCTTGCTGCTAACTGATCCCAACCCCTCTCGCTGCCAGACGGATGATGTTTCTGTAGACATAGCCCCTTTCTCTCCCACATTATTGACATTTTCCTTTCTGCTGGATTATTCCCATTAATACACAGACACACTCTGCCTTCTCCCATTCTTAGTCAAAACTCTCTGTACTTCCCCCTGAAGCCACCACACCAATTTTCTGCTCCTTTTTACAGCAAAACTCCTCAAAAATCTTGTCTATATATCTTCTCCTCCTGCTTTTTCTTGAGCTCCTTCAACCCCTTATTCAAATTGCTCAACAGAATCACCAGTGACCTCCATATTCCAAATCCAATGCTCATTTCTCAGTCCTCGCTTTTCTTGACGTGTCATTAGCATTTGGCATAACTGATCACTCCCTTTTTCTTCATAGAGCCTCCTCCACATTCTCATTGTTATTCTCCTCTGCTGACCACTCAGTCTCCATGGCTGTTTCATCGATTTTTCCGACCTCTTCAACTTTGGACTCGGTCTTTGGATGTCTTCTTTTTCTTAGCTACGCTGCTTTCCCTGGGTGATCTCATTTAGTTTCGTGGTCTTAAAAAATCATCTACACTCTGATGACTCTACATTTACATGGTCAACCTCAGCTTCTCCCAAATCTAGACCCAAATATTCTACCTGTTTACTTAACATCTTCACTTACACAGAAATGTAACACATACGAAGAACACTTGTTTTCCTCTCACTTCAAACTTGCTCCTCTTCGGGGCCTCCTGGTCTTAGGAATTGGCAACTCTATCCTTTCAGCTGCTCAGAAGCAGCTGAGCAGACGTGTAGGAGGCATCCTTTACTTCTCTTTCTTCACACGCCTCTTCCAACACACCAGGAACTCTCACCATTTCCATTCCTGCCACCCTAATCTAACTCACCATGATTTCTCATTTCTCACCTAGATTATAAGAAATAGCCTCTTATTTGCTATAAGATGCTCCTCTTGTTTCCATCATTTTCCTTCCTGAAATCTATTCATACAGCAGCCAGACTGTTCCCTTTTAAGTAGAAATTGGATGACGTCAGTGCTCTGCTCAAAGCTCTCTATTGGCTTTTCATTTCCTTTGCTCTGGCCTATAAACCCTCAATGATCCCAGCTCTTCACCACCTCTAAATTTTTTCTCCTATTCTCTGCACCACCTACCATCCACCTTGATGGTTCTCAGACATGCCCAGCATGCGCTCACCTTAGAGCCTTTGCACTTGCTATTCTCTTCATCTGAAGTGCTCTTTCCCAGGTATCATTGTGGCTCAATGCCTCATTTCCTTCAGGACCTGCTATAATTTCTGTCTTAAAGGCTTTTTCCCATCTACCTTATTTAAATTGCACCCGATCTCTCTCCATTCTCCTACCTTGCTTTATTATACTTCTTCATAATACTCATTCTCTATTTATTTATTATCATTCCTCCCATACCCCTCCACTCACCCCATCTGAATACAAGCATCACTAGAGCAGAATTCTTGCCTACTTTGTTTACTACTATATCCCCAGCATTTAGAATAGTGACTGGAACATAGTAGGAGCTCAATAAATATAAATTTGTTGAATGGAATGATGTCACTCCATTGCTTAACCTTCTTATTGGATCCTCAGTCCTTTCAAGATAATTTTCAAATTCTCTAATGAGGTATGCAAGTTTCTTTACCAGCTCAGCCTTTTTTATTTCTCTGGTATCATGTCCTGTCATTTCCTGATATGTGCCACATACAGAACCCCAAATGCTTCAGGCTGTTCCAGACTCCCGTGCCTCCCTCCAGGCTCTTCCCTCTGCTTGGAATGCCCTTCCACCTCCCTAATCTTGACTCACAACTCAGTTCAATTTCTGTCTCTATCAAAGTGAGAAGTCCTGGTAGCAGCCTGTGCACACTTCTGTCACATTACTTATCACACTTTGTCTGGCTCAGCCACTGAATATACCTCCTTGAAGGAAAGAACTGGTGCTATTCATTTAGGTATGTATGTCCCTAACAAAATGCCTGGTACATGATTTGTGCTTAATAAACATATCATGGGTATGAATGAAAGTGTGAATAAGTCAGTAACAAAATGAGTGATATTTTGATAGAGAAGTGGAAATAATAGGAGAAAGGCAAAATAAAAATGAAACAAGCAGCTAAAATAATTTGTATTTCATATGGTTTGGAGTCATGTATTATTGAAACAAATATGCTTGTATACTTTATAGTTGCTGAGGATATCATAATAATGAGTGTTCTTAACGATCAGGTTCATGATAACCTGAATAGGTAAGAGCAGATAATTATATTCAGTGAGGTCTGTTTAAGAAGGCAAGGGAGGGTGAAAACACTATAGGAAGCTCTTGATCTGAGGTGGCACCAAGATAAAGTTCAGAGCATTCGGGAGGTTAGGTTCAGTTACTGTGTAGAAAGATTAATGTAACACTCCTTCATTCTGCAGTGGTGCCAGTGAAAGAAGACATTCAGCATCTCCGTGTAAAGACTCAGTATGAGAGCAAAGAAACTGATCCTATGGCTTCAGTCCCAATATGTAACATCTCAGTTCCCAAAACTGGGTTTTGATTTTTAAATCAAAAATGTTTTGCCTCCCAGATGAATAAAGTAGTTTTCCTGATATTGTCTCACCATCAGAGTCATCTTTGCCCTTGGGATTTCCATGACTTTTATCAATATCCCAGTGGAATGGTTTTCCATTGGGTTTGACTGGACCTGGATGCTGTTGTTTGGCGATATCCGACAGGGCATCTTCTATGCAATGCTTCTCTCCTTCTGGATCATCTTCTGTGGTGAGCACATGATGGTAAGAGCGCCCTGGGGAAGAGGCAGTGGGTGAGGCAGAATAAACTAGTGGTTACAGGAGTAGTGAGCTCAAGAGCCCCGGAGTCAGACTCGTGGTTCAGGTTCCTGCGTTACCACTTATAAACTAGCTGGCAAGTGACTTGACCACTCTGAATCTCAGGTTCCTCAACTATAAAATGGGTTTTAAAGGCTAATGTATAGGTTTTCCGTGAGGTTTAAATGAGATAACATAGACAAGTATTTAGCAGAAAGTAAACGCACAAACATTCATGATTATCACTCTTTCTTGTCCTTTGGCTTCAGCTCTGCTTGTCCCTAGGACCAAGGTAACCGCCAGAGAATGTGGGCCGGGCTCTTTCCAGCCGGCACTTTGTCCAGGTGGCCTAGTAACCCCTATTACCCTGAAATACTGACCTCCCTGGTCTCAGTTTGCACAGACACCAAATCATATTTCAAGAGGGATTGAAGATACCATGGATAAAAATAAGAATGGTGCAGTCATCACGTTGTGGCTAGGAGGATAGGCCAGCTGGAGCTTGGTCCTTGTGTCAGGCACATGGGCCTCATAGTAGAGCGGACTGTTTTTAAATTCCTTTATGGTTGGATCATTGCTTCTGAAGCCTCGCAGCCCTTCCACAAGAGCAGTGAGCGGAGAGAGAGGCTTTTCCTTACAGCTGGGGTGGGCACGAGGGGTCCTTCAGCCCTCGGCAGCAGGGATGGGAGTTGAGGGGACTCAGGTGCAGCAGCAGGACAGCCAGTCTGGGTGGATTTCCTAGCCTGGATGCTACGACATGTCTTTTACCTTTCCCTGTTTTCTCACTTTACATTCCTTCATTTTCTGTCTCTTAACATCTTTGTATGTCTATCAAGAGGAATCATTCTTCTTTTTCATGAAGATAGACTTTATTTCTATTTTCCTAACCATAAGAGACCTCTTACACTTGACGTATTTTAATGCATTTAAGTCTTTATTTTGTCCTCTGGGAACTACTCCACCTGAAAAAACACAAGTGATAAGTCACATAGGAATTTAATTCTGAACGAGTTATTTTGTGGATCACAGAACTTCCACTATCTAAGGTATGTAGGGGAGCAAAATTTGCCACTCAAAACCAAAATATCTCTTTGATGTGTGAATTATTTCTAACTGAAACAATCAAGGTTCAAAAGACTCAGGAAGAAACTTGGACCTTCCCCCTAACTGCCTAAAAGAATTTCAGTAGAGGCCCTGTTGCCTGAATAGAGCTATCACCAGAGACATCTGCAAGAATATGGGCTGGGTGTGGTGGGGAAGACTCTAGGCAGGGCCTCAAAAATCAGTTTACTCCATCTCATTGCGTCTGCAGGGCCCAGCAAACATTTATTTACCAAACATTTGCTTTTCCATCTCCATGTGAATTGTCTTCCTTCCCTTTGAAGTTCCAAACCACTACCCCCAACAGCCTCTTTTGTCTTTAGTTGAAGATGGTATTTAAGAGGTGAGGGTCAGCAGTCTGGTGATTAGGTTAAGGTCTTTATAAAAGCTAAGCAAAGGGTGGATCTATTTTTTAGAAAATTTATGGAAGATGTCAAGAAAGAGTTGATAAGGCTCTATGATGTAATTTTTTTTAAAAAAACAAAAAGATATGTACAACTTAGAGAAATGTTTTCCATTTGTGAACACTATGTTTCTTATCTGTATCATGAAGGAATTATGGGATGGGTGCATTTTTCTCTAAATTTTCCACCCATTTATCGCTATCAAAAAAAAAGGGAGGTGAGGGTTTTGGCCATTTGGGCAAGTTACTCAGTTTTCCTGGGACTATCCTATGTTATTAAACTTTTGTTTGATTTTCACCTTGTTAATCTGTCTCATGTCAGACCAGCCAGAAGAACCTAGAAGGATAGAGGAAAATATCTTCCTCCCTGACAGGTGCAAGGCCTTTCTTTGTGTTCCCTCCTGTGGCATCCCGTCCTTATGAGAACAGGATGAGAGCCTTATGGATGGGCTCGTATGCTGGTCTAGCACGATGCTTGATACACAACAGGTGGTCAGCAAGGATTGTTGGATGACTGAGTCACCTATAGAATTGCTTTGCTCTCCCACATCTTTACCTCATTTTTCAACTTGGCTTTCCTCAGGATCAACATGAACGGAATCACATAGCAGGATATTGGAAGCAAGTCGGACCAATTGCTGTGGGCTCTTTCTGCCTCTTCATATTTGACATGTGTGAGAGGTGAGCAGGGGGATCGTGGGACTCTGGGCTGAAATGCATGTCACCAGGTCCACTCCCAGCTCTTTTGAAAAGGAGAGGGGGTGGTCGGGAGCCTGTAGGATGAAAGCACTGGACATGGTCACATCCTCAGATAAGCACTGGGATTAAATCAGAGACAGAGCTCTTTATAGATACAAAATATTTGAGCTGATTGTATTCTTCAAACTCCGTTTCTCTTTTAAGTCCTCCGTGACTTAGTCTAAATACAGTCTCCGCCCCTCTGGCTGAAAAGCTGAGAGTATGTAAGGAGGAAAGTTCCCCTTTGCCTCTGTATTAATTGTTTCTTGCCTTTCCATCTTGTTTCTCTTTGTAGAGGGGTACAACTCACGAATCCCTTCTACAGTATCTGGACTACAGATGTTGGAACAGAGCTGGCTGTATCCTTTCTTGATGGGCTCAGGGTTTTATTTCGTCCCATAGCCGCCTGGTCCCCAAGATCATTTTCTAAGTCCCGCTGATGCTCTCCATATGTGCTCAGCCAGGGCTTTGATCTTCAGACCAATGATAACAGCACAATTAAGGTAAATAATGAGGAGAATTAATGCTTGCTTTCAAGCCTGGGTGACAGCAGGCCAAATGAGGAGGTAGCAGCACATCCCCACGGCAGAAGAATCAGAGTAGCTGGTCTTACTGCTGCCTGTCTAAATGATCTATTATACACTTGTTTACTGCATACTGAAGCATGACTAGCTTTTCCCTGGAGCCACGGAGGTTCATCTCTGGGCCCCTGTGGGAGAGCCTGTTTCTGAAGTCGTCTGTGTGCAAGGCTTCTTACAGTGACTTTGGTGTGCTGGCATCCCATGCTGCTGCCATTCATTTCCAAGACCAAGTGGAGATAAGGCTAAGGGGATTAGTTCCAGAGGAGTCGCCCAGGCTTCTGATTGGTCGGCATAAAGTGTCTGAGTCATCTTTATGAAGCAGAAGTGACAGTCTTAGCTTATCCCTTTTAGGATGCTGGATTTAAATATTTTATCTTCCTCAACAATATGTTAAGTGCTTCAGGAGAAAAAGACTGTCCTCTGGAGAGGGGGCTTGAGTTGTATTCTTTCTTGGTAGATAATATCTTGTCATGTGCTGGTGAATATGCTTTGTTTGGTCATGATCAATAGTATCATTGCTTAAAAGACGAGAGAGTTGAGATCCCCCTTTCTGCTCCACACCCCCTCAAATGTGAGCTGCACAACACCAAGAATATAACGTTGAGTCTGCCTCAACCCCTTCATTCTATAGATGTGATGGAGGTCTAAGGAGGCAAATAAATTGTCAAGTCTTGCAGCAAACAACCCTTTTCATCTAAGGGTACCATTGATTTTAGGAAAGAAAGAGAAACTGCATTAAATATATTATTTAATGAAACATAAATGCTGAGTTCACACTTGTTAAAATTTTTTAAAATATGCAACTTGGCATGGAGCTGGAGTGGAAAAAAGTTGGAGTCTGGTCACCTGCCTCCCAAGCCAGCTCACTCTACCCCAAACCTGGTTGGTTCTCAGATTAAGCTTTGAAGATCGGCCTCAGAGTATATTGCTCCCACCCTCAGCTCCCAATTTGGCCATGAGTTCTTCTGCTCCCCGTTCCATTTGACAAGACTTTTCTCGTGGTGAGAGAAGATTGCGACAAAACTTCATCCCTGGTTTTACTTGAAGACCTGCAGTCTCAGGCCCAGTATCCCTTGTAGCAGCAGCTGCTGCTATTGCACCCAACCCCACTCCATCCCCTTCAGATTCCAGGGTATCCCAATCTCCTTATAAAAATCCAGGGACGGGCTTCCCTGGTGGAACGGTGGTTGAGAGTCCGCCTGCCGATGCAGGGGACACAGGTTCGTGGCCCGGTCTGGGAAGATCCCACATGCCGCGGAGCGGCTGGGCCCGTGAGCCATGGCCGCTGGGCCTGCGCATCCGGTGCCTGTGCTCCGCAACGGGAGAGGCCACAGCAGTGAGAGGCATGCGTACTGAAAAAAAAAAAGAAAAAAAAAGATTTTTATCCTCCCGAGAATTGCCTAAATATTTGGAGACAAAGAGTATCGCCCACAGAGATGGGGAGAGAAGTACTGAGTCCTTGGCGATGAGCTGGCCATTTCCTTGACCGGACGCCATCAGATGGCCTTCATCATTGTGGCTGGCATCTGCCTCTGCCTCTACTTCCTGTTTCTGTGCTTCATGGTCTTTCAGGTGTTTCGGAACATCAGCGGGAAGCAGTCCAGCCTGTCGGCCATGAGCAAAGTCCGGCGGCTGCACTATGAGGTGAGCGCATCTCTGGGCTCATTCAGGAACTACTTGTTGTGAACACACACACACATATACACACACACCCCACTACACCTGGAGATGTAGGGGAGATGGAAGCTTTTATTTCAAATACACAGAGATTCTCATGTAATGTAGAACCTCTAGGCAAAATAAGAGGCTAAATCCTACTCTGAGAGGCATCTAGCTTTCTGGCTTATCTAGATCTTGGAGCTTTCTGTGGTATAAATGTATTTCTATCCCCAATAAGGAGTAAACTTGTTCAGCAGGTTCTTGAGCTTTGGAATGGAATGTGGGTGTGTGCTGGATAGGAGACCTGACTTTGGTAGAATTGGGAGTTGGCTTGGAGTGAGGCTATATTTAAAGTTCTCTTGCTGAAAATCAGCCTTGAGAGTGGGGTTCAGCCCAGGTGATCTGATTTCCAGACTTCAGTTAACCAACTTTCCCCTAAAATATCCAGCAGGTGCTCGCTCTGTTTATAGATCATGTCCCTAATCAAGAGAAACACACGACAGCCTCACATCGCTAATGCAGGCAACACATTCTTAATTTTTCAAGGATCCCTTAGGCTCATGCCTAAGTGGCTGTCCTTGGAGACATGGGCCTAATTCCTTTGTGCAAAGAGAAACAGAAACTGCAGAACCGCAGGGTTTTTATATGCAGTGGAAATAAGAGCCCCTGAATAAGAGACGTCTCTCCCTGAAACACAGGTTCCCTCAAATCCTCTCAGGAAAGCAGGGGCACTTTCAGAAGCTTTGCCTGTGTCTAGAGCTGGAGTGACACATGAGAAAATTCAACCAAATCCACTTCATGCTGATTAATATGCACATTTCTCTTTGTTCACTGGAGCAGAGTTTTATTACAACCGCAGAAAACTTGGATTTGGTAACTTTGAACCCTTGCGGAGAAGCATAACTAGCTTAGCAGGGAAATTAGCAGCCTCATGACGTGCTGTGAATATAATTTCCCAGGCTCTGGTATCACTGTTTCATGACAGATAAGAACGTTGGAAATAATGGGCCCAGTACATTTTCCAGCCATATTCACCTCTGCAGGAGAAATGTTACTTTGTGAAATTATTTTACTCTTACTCCTAGGGATTTGGTTTTACAGATTTCTTTAAAATTAGCTTTTGATAGATTTATATATTGAGAAAAGGATTGGTGGTAGCTGGTAGAATGTTAAACTGCTGTTTCTCTCTTTCCTAATAGGGGCTAATTTTCAGGTTCAAGTTCCTCATGCTTATCACCTTGGCTTGTGCTGCCATGACTGTCATCTTCTTCATCGTTAGTCAGGTAAGTTGACCCTGAGAGGTCAGGATGAGAATGTCCTGAAAAGGTGCCTCTGCTTTGCACAGAAAATTCTATAGAGCTAGAATTTAGGAGCAGTGAAAGGAGCAGAGAGGCTGTTATGCGGGGCAGCTGATCAAACCATTGCTTTCAGGCTGCTCTAATCTGGGACTGTTATCACCTGGCCAGAGGAAGACTGAATTTTTCTTTCAGTACAGCCTCGTAGGAGGAAAAAGTTGCTAATTAAATTAAAAGCCTGCAGCTAGACTGAAGGGCACTTGTTTCATTTACTTAAGAGAATAACTTTTCAAGCCCCGTAGCAGATCACCAATAAGCAAGTATTCATTTGATTTGATCCTTATCTAGCATTAACATAGATCCTTTTACAGTCCATCAGCCATTCTTTGGAACAATTATATTGCCACTTAAACATGAAATGTAATTCAAAATTCCCCTTGATAGAGCTTTATCTTTCTTCTGGTTATTTCCAAAGCTCAACATTTTGCTCTACTTGAAAATCTCAATAATGGTAATGATAATGATTTTTAAATATTGGTAACTTGCTATGGAAAGTGGAAAGTACTGTTTAAATCATACATATTATGTATCTATCATACTTTTGAGCTTCACAAAAATCTGATGGGTAAGTAGGATAGGAATTGCTATGCCAGTTTGCTAGAATATGAAGTCTAATGGCCTCAGAGACATTTCTCATTTATGCTGTTTTCCAACTGGGTGGGACTATGGATGGATTACTGAACACTTCTAAGGTTTAATTTTCTTATCCATAAAATGGATATAATAATAGCACCACCTGAAGAAGGCGGCTGTAAGGATCATATGAAGTAATGCTTGCAGAGTGATTTGCAGAGGGCCTGGCAAGCTGTGAGAGTGGGTAGCTGCGCTCTTATGAATAGCAGCAGGGTGAGTGCTGTACCAGAGGACATACAGTGAGTTAGGCACCAGAATCCAGTCTTTTGCTTTTCTTTGCCAGCTGCTCTGTCATCCCTATATTTGATTAAAAGTGAGAATGTTAGTAGTGCAAATAGAGCCTTAGGACAAGACTTGCCCCATTTTGCTAGCAAGCTTCCTTTTAGGAGAGGGGCTCCTAAGCTTTTTTGTGTCCTGGACCCCTTAGGTAACCTTAGGTGAAGGCCATGGCCTTCCAAACATCCAAAGGCCTCTTCTTTGAATGTTTTTAAATGAACAAAATACTTTGGATTTCAAAGGGAATCATACAGATACATAGATAGATAGATAGGCGATGTATATTTGCAGTTATACATATTACAGAGATTTCAGATATATAAGTGTAATCGATATGAAAATATGATTTCTATTGGTGATGGAATTACAGGTATTGCTAATATTATGGGGATTTGTTTCTTACATTCATAATTGAAAGAAATGGTAACTTTCAGTTAGAGACTGAAAAGACGTAATTTTATAAAAAGTTTATAAAATTTTTTATAAAAAATATTTTTTATAAAAAATTTTATACCATTTTAATTTTATAAAAATAAAGACGTAAAGAAAATAAAGACATAATTTTTTCCCGCTCTAGTTCATGGACCCCTTGAATTCTATCCAAGGATACCCAAGGGTACCTCTAATCCCTAGAGCCCTGTTGGCTACCCCCACCGAGCAGTGTGAGTGCTGCTGCTGAAGGCTGATGTGAATAGAAAAAAATACAACAAATATACATACACATCTTCAGAGGTTCTGTGAACCACCTCTGCTTTGACCTATAACAGTGCTGTGTTTGTATCAGACTGTTTGTTTATAAAGCCTTGGAAACTTCACCCTCCACTCCAAATGCAGTAAAAATATTTCAGATTCTGAATGAGTTTTTTATTCAACCAGCTGAGGCTCAAACAAGGGTGTCTGAGACCAGACTTATCCCTTGGCTGATTCCCTCATGTGCCCAAAATGCTTTTCAGTCCTCAAGTCCCTCAGTAATGCACTGTGACACTTAACACAACCAGTTCTGCAAGGCTGCGAGAGCAGGACACACTCCTTGGAGAAACAGAACCTCGAGGAAGATGGGCTGAGGAGTAAAAGGTAATACCAAGATACGTTCTCAGGGAGGCAGAAAGAAAGGACCCCTTTGCTCCTAACACATGCTTCTGCTACTTTAGAAAGCTGAAGTCATTGCCCCATGGCCCCATCCCATCCCACTCACTCTCTTGTTTCTGCAGAGCGTCTCTCCCATCTGAAGGCAAGAGGGATTTTGGGCTGATCTTTAAGCTGGCTACATGTTGCCCAAATTTAATCTGGTACATGTTTCATTAGTACACCTTTCTGAAGCAAAGGAGGCCAACCTTCCAAGTCGCAGAGTTTGTGGCTTTTCTTCGGAGAAAAAGATTCATATTCTGCTGCCCAGTATTTTCTAACACGGCTGCAGCCTGTGGCTGGCTTTTTATATCTGCTGCGACAGTTGGCCTGGAGTGGATTTCAACTCTAAGGGGGTAGCGATGAGGTCTTTTGGATTCCATTAGCTCTTTACAGTCCTCCTGCTGGGTTATTTTTTTTTTAAGGTTTATTTATAGATATCTAAGACGTTTTCAGGCATAACTCTCAGTGTCCCAGGTACTGTATTAATACAATCATCAGAGGATTTATTTTTTAATGTCATTTTGGAATGTCTCAGCAATGAGCTCACCTGAAAGAAAACCTATTGGGTAACTTTCTGAAATAGATCCCAGCCTTAGGTAAAAGGAATGTATTAAAACTCCCATTATACTCTCAGGCTTGCTGGGAGAGCTTGCATTTAAGCCTCATGAAATATAATGCGAAGGGATCTCTCCAGGATATTGAAGCTCTGAGGCCAGGAATGAAAGGCCGACGGAAGCTGTGGAATGCAGTGACCTTGAGGCTTTGTAGTTGGGTACTGAGGTGCAGTCTTTTAATGCCTGCCATTTAAATGGCCTCAGTCATAGCAACCAAGTGATGGCACGTCACAGTCTGGTATTTTAGCCCCTTCCCTCTGGAAAAGAAAGAAGCATTCCATTTAGGGATGGCAGGCAGTAGGGAACAGAAGTGCAATGCAGGAAAGATGGTCACTGACCTTCACTAAGGGGATTGCAGGTGCCTGACATTTAGGTCGAACCACGTGCAGCAAACTCCCAGAGAGCCTTCCCCAGTTCTTTTTTTGTATGTGATCACTTCATTCTGTTACTTACAGAGGAAATGTTTCCAGTAAGAGAGCCTGTGTCTGGGATTTGGAAATCTCGTTGTAAAGTGGAATGTTGGTTGTCAAGACTACTGGGTGTAAAGGGATTTGACCTTCACTTGGCTACAGGGGTATAATTGGGTGGTTTCACACAAAAGTAAATTGTTCAAATGTGAAATCAGGAAAAACGGGGACTTTTAGAATTAAGACTTCAGGCAGAGGGGAGATTCTTTTCTTTTTTTTCTGTTTTTTTGGTTGGGGCTACCTGATTTTTCTCTCTGGAAGTTTAAAGGGGGTGACTGTCACCTCTTTGCCTTGCCATTAATAAGATTTTGGATTTACAAGGCCTGCTCTGTTGAGGCTGCTTATTGTGGTACATATTGGTGGGAATGTACTCGGAGCTCAGGATGTCTCAGGCATGAGTAATTGAGAGAGAAGAGGGGAAAGCACAATGGGGTCTCCAAACAGTAGAGTGACATTATGTATACAGTCCGTTTATGCAAATTCAACTCCTTGCCCTCAGCAGGAAGTAATGCATTTAGAGATTACAAATCAAATAGTATGGGTAATTCTGCAACTGCATTTTAAACAAGTGCAGGTGTCCCAAAGCAAGCATGGGATGGGGGCTTGAATCTACTGTTTCCTCAGCCAGTCCTGGTTCCAATGCATCCCTCATAGTATAAGCATCTCATTTCAGTGCTTCTACTGTAAAACTGTATTTTGCATATATATATCTAGTTTGTTGTATACCAAACATTACTACATCTGGGATACATAGTTCATATAATTACAGATTTGAATATAAAAACCTGTGTATGTATATGTGTGTAGATATATATACACACACATACTGTATAAATATTGTGCTCAATTAAGTGAATTTCAAAGGAAATCTGACCTAATAGTTGCCTCTTAGTCTCTCTAACTAAGAGACTCATCCTATTTAAGATAATATTCCTACTCTTGTGTTGTATAATGGTTAAGAACACCCACCTTTCTGGTGGGTTAGAGCCACAACTTTCTGGCTGAGCAATCCTGGGCAAGATACTCTGTGTCACAGTTTACCACCACTTGAGTGGAGATATTACCTGCCTACCTCATAGAATTGTTATTAAGACTAAATGATATCTTCCACGTATAGTTCTTAGTATAGTGCCTGACACATCATTAGCACTGAATAAACGTTAACTATCATTATCCTTGTTATTATTTCTACAAGTCTTAGCTTTGTTAATATCTACGTTGACGATTTGTTTTAAGTGATAATAAAGGAATATAGTAGAGAGCACTATTTAAATGATTTGACCTATTGACTACTCATTAGGTCATTGACTACTCCTTTTACTTTTAAGTGTAATTATTATGGTTTACTATGGACTGCAATATTTTTTTATTTCTTAGATATTTCCTAAAAGTGACTCTTTCTGTACACCCTTTCTACATCCCTGTATTTGTGCTGGCGTTCTTGCACTCATCCCTGTGCTTTTGCCCATATTGATTCAACAAATATCTGTCTGTAGAGCGCCATTGTGTACCAGGCATGCAGGGAGGTGTTTCCGTAGACGGATCAGTTATGCCAGTCCCAGCAAGAATCAATTTCAGCAAAGTTGTCAATACTGAGTATTCCCAGCTTATATGAGGGGAAGCAGGCTCTCCTGCAGGCCCTTCCCCTAGCTGAGGGGCCCACTGCCTTAACAGAGTAGAAGAAAATAAGAACTGCCTTACTCCACATTACCTTTAGCTCTCCCAGCCTCATTTCCCCTCCTTGATCACATAAAGAAGAGTTCCCTTTGTTATGAGAGCAGGTACATGGATTTCCAAAAACTATCTTAAGGCTACTTCTCCCCTTCCATTATATGCATTAAAAATCATCTTCAGTATGCTCTAAGTATTGTAATTTTTATAAAGTTAGGATATTCTGTACTTAAAAGTAAGAAGAGTGACGTTTGGAGATGTTTCTAAGAAGCAGTCCTAAATAGCTTGAATGCTGGTACATTTTTCTAAAATCATTGATGGTTATGAAATCCTTCTTTGCCATAAAAACTTTCCTGAGCATGTCATATAAAGTGAATTATTTCCCAAAGTAAATAAGAGTTAGTGGTGGTGGTTTGTTTATGAATCACAAAAATGAAAATTATGTATTAACAAGACCAAACTAAAACTGGCAAGTCTATAATCCATTAACCTGGTTAACTGACACTCTAGGTCTTTCAGAAGGAAATACCTGTCCTTATAGCTTTATTCTGCCTGGGGCCCCTGTGGGTCATGGGTTATACAGAGGGTACCAAATGAATATAGACCCACTGCCTCATAAACAGGAGGTGAAATCAACCTGCTTGTTTAAGTCATGAACATTTAGAGGTAGCTTGCCATCTTACACTTTAGCTCCTAGAAGGAGGGGCTCCTAGATATGGTTTATATAACCCAGCCTCATCACAAGAACATCAGTCCAGTACTTTCTTTTACTCCCATTTAAGATTTCCTGGAGCAAGCAGAAGTGGTCAAAATCATTTCATTGATCTCAGAGCTGGCACAAATTATTAGTTCCTCTACTCAGCAGTTTTCTTGACAGTTCTTAGTGCAATCCATATGTCATCAGCCCTTAAAACAATTACCAAGTCATTAACATAGACAAAACCAGCCCCAAAACATTCTTGCCAAATTGTAAAGCATATGAAAGCTTCGTAATTACCTTCGTGAGTGACTTACATAGGGTGACATTATGAAATAAGATTGTTTGAGTGTTTGCTGTGTGCCAGGAAATTTCTAGAAATATTTTTACTTAATTCTCCTTAGTAACCCTGCAAGTTTTTGTTTTGCACTTCAGAAAACTGAAGTTTAGAGTCTTAATCCTACTTCTCTTACATTAAACAGAAAATGAGTGGTAGAGCTGGACTTGAATCCAGGTCTCTGACTTCAAGCCTGTGTCCTTCTGCTTCTCCATACTGCCCCACTCAGGAAAACTACTCACTCCGAGGACCCATTTGCTTATTTAACCAACCCTGTGGTATATCAGGTGCTGAAGATACGGCAGAAAACAAACCAGAACTGGTCTCTGCCTGCAGGGAGTTTACATCCAGCTGGGAAGACAGGTAGCGGAGGAGGAACCATAATTGTAGATGAGCGTTAAGACTCAAATGCCGTTTCATTAAATTAGGGATAATTATGTGCTGCTGTTTTAGGAAGAGACACTACTCAGGTGATGCTGATGCAGCCAAGATGAGAACCACTGACTTTGTGCCTGACACATAGTAAACCCTCAGTTAACCCTAAATTCATACTAGTATGATTCAGATTAAAAGATGGAACCTTACATGGCCCTTCACTTTCACATATATGGAAGAGACTTGGTGTTTATGTTAGTTGGTTCCTATGTTGGAGTTGTTTCTTCTTGGTTCCAATTGAATGTCACTCCTTTATCCTGTAGGTGACTGAAGGCCATTGGAAGTGGGGCGGCGTCACGGTCCAAGTGAACAGTGCCTTTTTTACAGGCATCTATGGCATGTGGAACCTGTATGTCTTTGCTTTGATGTTCTTGTATGCACCATCCCATAAGAACTATGGGGAAGACCAGTCTAATGGTGAGTTCCAGCCTCTTTGGCATAGCTTTAATCAGGATAAGTAGGCTTCTGTCTCTACAAGACTCAGATAGCAAAGGCTCTGGGTTCCCCAGTCGAATGTTCCCTCCAAGTGTGAATGAACACCTCCAGGGACTCTGGGGCCATAAGACAAAACGCCAGCATAGGGCAGATATTTCTATTAAGTCCTCATTTAAAAAAATCTTTAAAATACATTGGGAATATTGCATTCTAGTCTACAATATCTCCCAGTCTTAGTACAAAAATTAAATTTACTTTCCTCAATTTTTTGAACAAAATTGACTGTTGGAAAGTGTGCTACATTTATTCTTCTAGTTTGAGAACCACAATCTGAGATATCGGGTGGATGGGGACTGAGCCCTGAGTGGAAGTGGAGCTAGCTTCGTTTTTCCCCTGCTCATTTTCCTGCAAGCCTGTTGACACATCCAAACCGGTAGCTATTCTCCTGTCCCCATAGCCTTCCTCCCCTTAAGTGCTAGTATGTGCTGTCTTTGGTGCTGCTGCAAGGAGCCTTGGAGAACTTAGTCAGTCCAGTCATTTTATAGATGAGGAAACTGAGACCCAGAGAAGGGAGAGGCTTGCCTGGGGTTTCTCTACCAGCCATGGCAGAGGGAAATGAACATTACTGCCTGGGCTAGTACTGTTAACATGGAAGAGGTGACCTGGTAAACAACACATCTGAGAGCTCCTTTTTCTTTGCATACTTAGGCCTACATTGTCTGGCTCCAC
The DNA here is from genome assembly GCF_003676395.1 of Aethalodelphis obliquidens. Classification (NCBI taxonomy): domain Eukaryota; kingdom Metazoa; phylum Chordata; class Mammalia; order Artiodactyla; family Delphinidae; genus Aethalodelphis; species Aethalodelphis obliquidens. Next base: position 5,582,346 of record NW_020837957.1, on the reverse strand, counting down.
CCTTATTCTCTCTTCCCGTTTTCATGCCTGCTTTACCCTGGCCACGTGCCTCCTATTCCCCAAACAAAAGATGCTTTTTGTCAAGTCAGAGCCAGTGCCCTTCACTCTGCCCTGAAGCAGTGATCAGGGCCTTAAGGTCTGCATGTCTGCGTGGCACCAAGGGTTGGCCTTGCTCATAGGAAGTGCTCAGCAAGTGTCTGCTGAGTCGATGGATTTGTATCCCCCCTCCATCTGGGCCTGATAAAACCCTACTCGTCTTTTGGGTCCATTCAAAATGTTTCCTCCTCCTTCAAACCCATTCCTGATCACCCCAGTTGGAGTCTGGCAAGTTACATTCAGTAGAATATTATTGCCATGGGATGTTGGTAGGCTTTAGTAGTCAAATGAGTTTGAGAATCATTGGGGTTTTAATCAGCATTAATATGATTTTACTGCAAGATATCTTAATGCCTTTAGCACATTAATTTGTACTATGTCTTCTAAAATGGGTGGGGGTAACAGCACTTCCAAATTATTATTTTTTAAAATTATTTATTTATTTATTTGGCTGCGCTGGGTCTTAATTGCGGCACACGGATCTGTAGTTGTGGTATACGGGATCTTTAGTTGTGGCATGCGGGGTCTAGTTCCCTGACCAGAGATCAAACCCGGGCCCCCTGCATTGGGAGCACAGAGTCTTAACCACTGGACCACCAGGGTAGTCCCACTTCCAAATTATTAAATCATTTGGCCCTGGAACCCTTTTTCCAGGCATGGTATCTTTTGGAACTGGTGTTCTGAAGAGCAGGCCTGGGGGAACATGACTACGCTTTTCACATGACACTCACCGTGTAGGTGTAGTAGATGAGTTTGCCTGTGCCTTCTCTCTCCTGCTGGAACACTTAACTCCTTAAGGGCCAGGATCGGTTCTTAAGGGTGCTTTGAAAATGTTGAGTGCATTAATGCTTTAGAAATAAGAGTTCTAGATTAGCTTTCTTATTTCACAGATGGGCCAGTGATCTTGAGATAGGTCATCTTGAGATGAACATGAGGGATGGAGCAGGGAGAGGAGGGCATCTGTGCTGAGGGTCAAGGGTCATGGAATGGTCTCAGCCACCATCTGTCCCCAGTATTACACCTGCCTCTTCTGTACAAAAGCATCCTAGACGCCAGGCCTCTCTTCCTTTCTACTCCGTGACTTCCTGTCACACTATCAAGTCCATCTCTGGCCATGGGTCCTGGGCAAGAATAAAGACCTTTGGCTCACCTACCCACCTGCCCAACTCTTGGTTTGATTGAATTCCCTTCTGCAAAGCTTGTGAGCCAGGTAGCCTTCAGCTTCCTTTCCACTGCTAGCACTCTGTGTTTTACTATATGTATGGTAATGGGATCATGTAGTCTCTTAGTGGCCCTCCATAATGCCAAAGGAAGGGATTCTGGGCTTGTGAACAAGAATCTTGATTTCATTTCATGGCCATCCTCTTGGACTTTGACAGAAACCATATGGACTTGTCCTTGACTTGAGAGTATTAAGCAGGAACCTAGTAGGTGGAGTTCCTGCCTTCCAGGGAAATACTACCTAAAGCAATGGCTGGACTTCCTGGGATGTTGGAATAATAATCCTAGCGGGTAACAGTTATGGAGTACTGACCGCGTGCTACAGCACTTTATGGACATAAACTATTCTGGTTGTTTTTGCTGTGGGACTAGTGGCGAACTGCTTCCCTCTCTGTGCACCACTTCTCCCACCTGTACGTGATCTCTTAAAATCTTTTGGGACCATAAAATTCTATGGTTCTCTTCATTCCCGTTAGCAAGGAAGTGGCAGAAGAGCACCTCCTTTCATAAAGTGGTAGCCCAGAGGGTGATTCCGTCACACGTAAGGGATTTCTAAACACTGGTGAGAATTCGCCCAAGCCCAACACTTTCAGGCACATGGGAGGCCAGAGCTGTGGCCAGGCCTGCAGAGGCAGGATGACTGCCTGCCACCCTGTGGCGTCAGATGCTTGAGCCGCGAGCCAAGTGTTAGGCTGCTCCCATGAGGACGTCTTACTCAGCACAGCAGCCACCCTCCTAGGCTTCGAACCTTGCCATTGAGAATAGAACTTGATTTGTTCCCCAACAGATTTGTTGCTGTTTTTGAAGTCTACACAACACACAGATCGGTAATTTCACAGAAAGCTCAAAAGCTATTCTCAACAGGAGGTCATATGCACTGAATCCCTTGCAAAGAAGTGTTTGGAAATGTCCATGGCTGTCCTGGATTGTCATTTATGACAGGGACGTGCCACTGGCATTTAGTGGCCAGATTCTAGGGATGCTAAATGTCCTACAAGGAGCAAAACAGTCCCTTATAGTAAAGAGTTATCCTGCCCCAAATGCCAATAGGGCCCTTGTTGAAAAACATTCAAGCAATCTAGCAGGCAGACTCTTTTGGGACCCTGTTCTGATCATAAACACAATTTTTAGTCACACGATTTAGCAGCCGTGCAGTGGTGACATGACCCACTGTGACTTTGCAGAAGCCCGTAAGCCCCTAGCAGCTTGTTGTGCCCTTAGCTTACCTGGCTGGTGCCGTGCCCTGTGCATTTGGAAAGGGCTCTTCCAAGTTGGGTTCTCCGATCATTTTTCTTCTCTGCTCTCTTCCCTTTTCATCTCTTCATCCGCCGCCAGATCACACAAGGTATCGTAGGAATTATGGAGCGTTTGTCAAAATTTTGAAGCTCCTTGGAAAAAGCTAATTTGGAATATTACATGGAAACCTAGAAAATGAACTCTCAGAGGGATACACTGTATTTTTTTAAATATATCTTTATTGGAGTATAACTGCTTCACAATACTGCGCTAGCCTCTGTCGCACAACAAAGTGAATCAGCCACGTGCATACATACATCCCCATATCCCCTCTGTCTTGAGCCTCCCTCCCTATCCCACCCCTCTAGGTCATCACAAAGCACCGAGCTGCTCTCCCTGTGCTATGCTGCTGCTTCCCACTAGCTATCTATTTTACATTTGCTAGTGTATATATGTCCCTGCTACTCTCACTTTGCCAAGGCTTCCCCCTCCGCTCCGTGTCCTCAAGTCCATTCTCTATGTCTACATCTTTGTTACTGCCCTGCCACTAGGTTCGTCAGTACCATTTTTTTGTTGTTGTTGTTTTTAGATTCCACATAGATGCGTTAGCATATGGTATTTGTTTTTCTCTTTCTGACTTACTTCACTCGTATGACAGACTCTAGGTCCATCCACCTTATTACAAATAACTCAGTTTCGTTCCTTTTTATGGCTGAGTAATATTCCGTTGTATATATGTGCCCCATCTTCTTTATCCATTCATCTGTCGATGGACATTAAGGTTGCTTCCATGTCCTGGCTATTGTAAATAGTGCTGCAGTGAACACTGTGGTACATGTCTCTCTTTGAATTATGGTTTTCTCAGGGTATATGCCCAGTAGTGGGATTGCTGGGTCATATGGTAGTTCTATTTTTAGTTTTTTAAGGAACCTCCATGCTGTTCTCTGTAGTGGCTGTATCAACTTACATTCCCACCAACAGTGCAGGAGGGTTCCCCTTACACTACACCCTTTCCAGCATTTACTGTTTCTAGATTTTTTGATGATGGCCATTATGACTGGTGTGAGGTGATAACTCATTGTAGTTTGGATTTGCATTTCTCTAATAATTAGTGATGTTGAGCATCTTTTCATTTGCCTCTTGGCCATCTGTATGTCTGCTTTGGTGAAATGTCTATTTAGGTCTTCCATGCATTTTTAAATTGGATTGTTTGTTTTTTTGATATTGAGCTCCATGAGCTGTTTGTATATTTTGGAGATTGATCCTACTTCCATTGTTTCATTTGCAAATATTTTCTCCCATTCTGAGGGTTGGCTTTTCATTTTGTTTATGGTTTCCTTTGCTGTGCAAAAGCTTTTATGTTTAATTAGTTCCCGTTTTTTATTTTTGTTTTTATTTTCATTACTCTAGGAGGTGGGTGGAAAAAGATCTTGCTGTGGTTTATGTCAAAGAATGTTTTTCCTATGTTTTCCTCTAAGAGTTCTATAGTGTCTGGTCTTACATTTAGGTCTTTAATCCATTTGGAGTTTATTTTTGTGTATGGTATTAGGGAGTGTTCTAATTTCATTCTTTTTTTTTTTGCGATACATGGGCCTCTCACTGTTGTGGCCTCTCCCGTTGTGAAACACAGGCTCCGGAAGCGCAGGCTCAGCAGCCATGGCTCACGGGCCCAGTCGCTCCGCGGTATGTGGGACCTTCCCGGACCGGGGCACGACCCCGTGTCCCCTGCATCGACAGGCAGACTCTCAACCACTGCGACACCAGGGAAGCCCTAATTTCATTCTTTTACATGTAGCTGTCCAGTTTTCGCAGCACCACTTATTGAAGAGGCTGCCTTTTCTCCATTGTATGTTCTTGCCTCCCTTGTCGTAAATTAGGTGGCCATATGTGTGTGGGTTTATCTCTAGGCTTTCTATCCTGTACCATTGATCTATATTTTTGTTTTTATGCCAGTACCATACTATCTTGATTACTGTAGCTTTGTAGTATAGTTTGAAGTCAAGGAGCCTGATTCCTCCGGCTCCGTTTTTCTTTCTCAAGTTTGCTTTGGCTATTCAGGGTCTTTTGTGTTTCCATACAAACTGTAAAATTTTTTCTAATTCTCTGAAGAATGC